>NW_026902403.1:0-300000 GCF_027409185.1 Cynocephalus volans
AGAGAAGCTTCCCCATTTAGAATCCAGCATATCTCACTGATTCGAAGAAGTGGTAGTTAGAAGGGAGTTAGAGCTGCAAGCAGTTTGGTTTGGGAAATTAGACGCGAAATGAAACTGCAAATGACTTCCAACAGGCTTGGAAAATTGTGTTCTATATCTCGGCCAAACAGACTCCCCGGAGGTTGAGCTTTCAGAAGTAAGTTTAACTCTAAGGGAGGAAGCAGCAGAATGTGCCTCTCACATCTAGCCTGTAGGAATTCAGGTTGGCAAGTTCTATGGGGAAGCCCATTGGCGCCTTCGTTGGAAACGGCCTGGGAGATTTCAGTTTCAAAATCTCTGTGAAAAAGCATCAGAGAAGCTTCCCCGTTTAGAATCCAGCATATCTCACTGAACCGAAGAAGTGGTAGTTAGAAGGGAGTTAGAGCTGCAAGCAGTTTGCTTTGGGAAATTAGACGCGAAATGACACTGCAAAGGACTTCCAACAGGCTTGGAAAAGTGTGTTTTATATCTCTGCCAAACAGACTCCCCGGAGGTTGAGCTTTCAGAAGCTAGTTTAACTCTAAGGGAGGAAGCAGCAGAATGTGCCTCTCACATCTAGCCTGTAGGAATTCAGGTTGGCAAGTTCTATGGGGAAGCCCATTGGCGCCTTCGTTGGAAACGGGTTTGGAAATTTCAGTTTCAAAATCTCTGTGAAAAAGCGTCAGAGAAGATTCCCCGTTTAGAATCCAGCATAACTCACTGAACCGAAGAAGTGGTAGTTACAAGGGAGTTAGAGCTGCAAGCAGTTTGGTTTGGGAAATTAGACGCGAAATGACACTGCAAATGCCTTCCAACAGGCTTGGAAAAGTGTGTTCTATATCTCTGCCAAACAGACTCCCCGGAGGTTGAGCTTTCAGAAGCAAGTTTAACTCTTAGGGTGGAAGCAGCAGAATGTGCCTCTCACATCTAGCCTGTAGGAATTCAGGTTGGCAAGTTCTATGGGGAAGCCCATTGCTGCCTAAGGTGGAAACGGCCTGGGAGATTTCAGTTTCAAAATCTCTGTGAAAAAGCGTCAGAGAAGCTTCTCCGTTTAGAATCCAGCATATCTCAAAGAACCGAACAAGTGGTAGTTAGAATGCAGTTAGTGCTGCAAGCAGTTTGGTTTGGGAAATTAGACGCGAAATGAAACTGCAAATGCCTTCCAACAGGGTTGGAAAAGTGTGTTCTATAACTCTGCCAAACAGACTCCCCGGAGATTGAGCTTTCAGAAGCTAGTTTAACTCTAAGGGTGGAAGCAGCAGAATGTGCCTCTCACATCTAGCCTGTAGGAATTCAGGTTGGCAAGTTTTATGGGGAAGCCCATTGGCGCCTTCGTTGGAAACGGGTTAGGAAATTTCAGTTTCAAAATCTCTGTGAAAAAGCGTCAGAGAAGCTTCCCCGTTTAGAATCCAGCATATATCACTGAACCGAAGAAGTGGTAGTTAGAAGGGAGTTAGAGCTGCAAGCAGTTTGGTTTGGGAAATTAGACGCGAAATCACATTGCAAATGCCTTCCAACAGGCTTGGAAAAGTGTGTTCTATATCTCTGCCAAACAAACTCCCTGGAGGTTGAGCTTTCAGAAGCAAGTTTAACTCTAAGGGAGGAAGCAGCAGAATGTGCCTCTCACATCTAGCCTGTAGGAATTCAGGTTGGCAAGTTCTATGGGGAAGCCCACTGCTGCCTATGCTGCAAACGGCATGGGAGATTTCGGTTTCAAAATCTCTGTGAAAAAGCATCAGAGAAGCTTCCCCATTTAGAATCCAGCATATCTCACTGATTCGAAGAAGTGGTAGTTAGAAGGGAGTTAGAGCTGCAAGCAGTTTGGTTTGGGAAATTAGAAGCGAAATGACACTGCAAAGGCCTTCCAACAGGCTTGGAAAAGTGTGTTCTATATCTCTGCCAAACAGACTCCCCGGAGGTTGAGCTTTCAGAAGATAGTTTAACTCTAAGGGAGGAAGCAGAAGAATGTGCCTCTCACATCTAGCCTGTAGGAATTCAGGTTGGCAAGTTCTATGGGGAAGCCCATTGGCGCCTTCGTTGGAAACGGCCTGGGAGATTTCAGTTTCAAAATCTCTGTGAAAAAGCATCAGAGAAGCTTCCCCGTTTAGAATCCAGCATATCTCACTGAACCGAAGAAGTGGTAGTTCGAAGGGAGTTAGAGCTGCAAGCAGTTTGGTTTGGGAAATTAGATGCGAAATCACACTGCAAAGGCCTTCCAACAGGCTTGGAAAAGTGTGTTCTATATCTCTGCCAAACAGACTCCCCGGAGGTTGAGCTATCAGAAGCAAGCTTAACTCTTAGGGTGGGAGCAGCAGAATGTGCCTCTCACATCTAGCCTGTAGGAATTCAGGTTCGCAAGTTCTATGGGGAAGGTCATTGCTGCCTATGGTGGAAACGGCCTGGGAGATTTCAGTTTCAAAATCTCTGTGAAAAAGCGTCAGAGAAGATTCCCCGTTTAGAATCCAGCATAACTCACTGAACCGAAGAAGTGGTAGTTACAAGGGAGTTAGAGCTGCACGCAGTTTGGTTTGGGAAATTAGACGCGAAATGACACTGCAAATGCCTTCCAACAGGGTTGGAAAAGTGTGTTCTATAACTCTGCCAAACAGACTCCCCGGAGATTGAGCTTTCAGAAGCTAGTTTAACTCTAAGGGAGGAAGCAGCAGAATGTGCCTCTCACATCTAGCCTGTAGGAATTCAGGTTGGCAAGTTCTATGAGGAAACCCATTGCTGCCTATGGTGGAAACGGCCTGGGAGATTTCAGTTTCAAAATCTCTGAGAAAAAGCGTCAGAGAAGCTTCTCCGTTTAGAATCCAGCAAATCTCACTGAACCGAAGAAGTGGTAGTTAGAAGGGAGTTAGAGCTGCAAGCAGTTTGCTTTGGGAAATTAGACGCGAAATGACACTGCAAAGGACTTCCAACAGGCTTGGAAAAGTGTGTTTTATATCTCTGCCAAACAGACTCCCCGGAGGTTGAGCTTTCAGAAGCTAGTTTAACTCTAAGGGAGGAAGCAGCAGAATGTGCCTCTCACATCTAGCCTGTAGGAATTCAGGTTGGCAAGTTCTATGGGGAAGCCCATTGGCGCCTTCGTTGGAAACGGGTTAGGAAATTTCAGTTTCAAAATCTCTGTGAAAAAGCGTCAGAGAAGCTTCCCCGTTTAGAATCCAGCATATATCACTGAACCGAAGAAGTGGTAGTTAGAAGGGAGTTAGAGCTGCAAGCAGTTTGGTTTGGGAAATTAGACGTGAAATGACACTGCAAATGCCTTCCAACAGGCTTGGAAAAGTGTGTTCTATATATCTGCCAAACAGACTCCCCGGAGGTTGAGCTTTCAGAAGCTAGTTTAACTCTAAGGGAGGAAGCAGCAGAATGTGCCTCTCACATCTAGCCTGTAGGAATTCAGGTTGGCAAGTTCTATGGGGAAGCCCATTGCTGCCTAAGGTGGAAACGGCATGGGAGATTTCAGTTTCAAAATCTCTGTGAAAAAGCGTCAGAGAAGCTTCTCCGTTTAGAATCCAGCATATCTCACTGAACCGAAGAAGTGGTAGTTACAAGGGAGTTAGAGCTGCAAGCAGTTTGCTTTGGGAAATTAGACGCGAAATCACATTGCAAATGCCTTCCAACAGGCTTGGAAAAGTGTGTTCTATATCTCTGCCAAACAAACTCCCTGGAGGTTGAGCTTTCAGAAGCAAGTTTAACTCTAAGAGAGGAAGCAGCAGAATGTGCCTCTCACATCTAGCCTGTAGGAATTCAGGTTGGCAAGTTCTATGGGGAAGCCCATTGCTGCCTATGCTGGAAACGGAATGGGAGATTTCGGTTTCAAAATCTCTGAGAAAAAGCATCAGAGAAGCTTCCCCATTTAGAATCCAGCATATCTCACTGATTCGAAGAAGTGGTTGTTAGAAGGGAGTTAGAGCTGCAAGCAGTTTGGTTTGGGAAATTAGACGCGAAATGAAACTGCAAATGACTTCCAACAGGCTTGGAAAATTGTGTTCTATATCTCGGCCAAACAGACTCCCCGTAGGTTGAGCTTTCAGAAGCAAGTTTAACTCTAAGGGAGGAAGCAGCAGAATGTGCCTCTCACATCTAGCCTGTAGGAATTCAGGTTGGCAAGTTCTATGGGGAAGCCCACTGCTGCCTATGCTGCAAACGGCATGGGAGATTTCGGTTTCAAAATCTCTGTGAAAAAGCATCAGAGAAGCTTCCCCATTTAGAATCCAGCATATCTCACTGATTCGAAGAAGTGGTAGTTAGAAGGGAGTTAGAGCTGCAAGCAGTTTGGTTTGGGAAATTAGAAGCGAAATGACACTGCAAAGGCCTTCCAACAGGCTTGGAAAAGTGTGTTCTATATCTCTGCCAAACAGACTCCCCGGAGGTTGAGCTTTCAGAAGATAGTTTAACTCTAAGGGAGGAAGCAGCAGAATGTACCTCTCACATCTAGCCTGTAGGAATTCAGGTTGGCAAGTTCTATGAGGAAGCCCATTGCTGCCTATGGTGGAAACGGCCTGGGAGATTTCAGTTTCAAAATCTCTGTGAAAAAGCGTCAGAGAAGCTTCTCCGTTTAGAATCCAGCATATCTCACTGAACTGAAGAAGTGGTAGTTAGAAGGGAGTTAGAGCTGCAAGCAGTTTGGTTTGGGAAATTAGACGCGAAATGAAACTGCAAAGGCCTTCCAACAGACTTGGAAAGGTGTGTTCTATATCTCTGCCAAACAGACTCCCCGGAGGTTGAGCTTTCAGAAGCTAGTTTAACTCTAAGGGAGGAAGCAGCAGAATGTGCCTCTCACATCTAGCCTGTAGGAATTCAGGTTGGCAAGTTCTATGGGGAAGCCCATTGGCGCCTTCGTTGGAAACGGCCTGGGAGATTTCAGTTTCAAAATCTCTGTGAAAAAGCATCAGAGAAGCTTCCCCGTTTAGAATCCAGCAAATCTCACTGAACCGAAGAAGTGGTAGTTAGAAGGGAGTTAGAGCTGCAAGCAGTTTGCTTTGGGAAATTAGACGCGAAATGACACTGCAAAGGACTTCCAACAGGCTTGGGAAAGTGTGTTCTATAACTCTGCCAAACAGACTCCCCGGAGGTTGAGCTATCAGAAGCAAGTTTAACTCTTAGGGTGGGAGCAGCAGAATGTGCCTCTCACATCTAGCCTGTAGGAATTCAGGTTCGCAAGTTCTATGGGGAAGGTCATTGCTGCCTATGGTGGAAACGGCCTGGGAGATTTCAGTTTCAAAATCTCTGTGAAAAAGCGTCAGAGAAGCTTCTCCATTTAGAATCCAGCATATCTCACTGAACCGAAGAAGTGGTAGTTAGAAGGGAGTTAGAGCTGCAAGCAGTATGCTTTGGGAAATTAGACGCGAAATGACACTGCAAAGGACTTCCAACAGGCTTGGAAAAGTGTGTTTTATATCTCTGCCAAACAGACTCCCCGGAGGTTGAGCTTTCAGAAGCTAGTTTAACCCTAAGGGAGGAAGCAGCAGAATGTGCCTCTCACATCTAGCCTGTAGGAATTCAGGTTGGCAAGTTCTATGGGGAAGCCCATTGGCGCCTTCGTTGGAAACGGGTTTGGAAATTTCAGTTTCAAAATCTCTGTGAAAAAGCGTCAGAGAACATTCCCCGTTTAGAATCCAGCATAACTCACTGAACCGAAGAAGTGGTAGTTACAAGGGAGTTAGAGCTGCACGCAGTTTGGTTTGGGAAATTAGACGCGAAATGACACTGCAAAGGCCTTCCAACAGGCTTGGCAAAGTGTGTTCTATATCTCTGCCAAACAGACTCCCCGGAGATTGAGCTTTCAGAAGCTAGTTTAACTCTAAGGGAGGAAGCAGCAGAATGTGCCTCTCACATCTAGCCTGTAGGAATTCAGGTTGGCAAGTTCTATGAGGAAACCCATTGCTGCCTATGGTGGAAACGGCCTGGGAGATTTCAGTTTCAAAATCTCTGTGAAAAAGCGTCAGAGAAGCTTCTCCGTTTAGAATCCAGCAAATCTCACTGAACCGAAGAAGTGGTAGTTAGAAGGGAGTTAGAGCTGCAAGCAGTTTGCTTTGGGAAATTAGACGCGAAATGACACTGCAAAGGACTTCCAACAGGCTTGGAAATTGTGTTTTATATCTCTGCCAAACAGACTCCCCGGAGGTTGAGCTTTCAGAAGCTAGTTTAACTCTAAGGGAGGAAGCAGCAGAATGTGCCTCTCACATCTAGCCTGTAGGAATTCAGGTTGGCAAGTTCTATTGGGAAGCCCATTGGCGCCTTCGTTGGAAACGGGTTAGGAAATTTCAGTTTCAAAATCTCTGTGAAAAAGCGTCAGAGAAGCTTCCCCGTTTAGAATCCAGCATATATCACTGAACCGAAGAAGTGGTAGTTAGAAGGGAGTTAGAGCTGCAAGCAGTTTGGTTTGGGAAATTAGACGTGAAATGACACTGCAAATGCCTTCCAACAGGCTTGGAAAAGTGTCTTCTATATATCTGCCAAACAGACTCCCCGGAGTTTGAGCTTTCAGAAGCTAGTTTAACTCTAAGGGAGGAAGCAGCAGAATGTGCCTCTCACATCTAGCCTGTAGGAATTCAGGTTGGCAAGTTCTATGGGGAAGCCCATTGCTGCCTATGGTGGAAACGGCATGGGAGATTTCAGTTTCAAGATCTCTGTGAAAAAGCGTCAGAGAAGCTTCTCCGTTTAGAATCCAGCATATCTCACTGAACCGAAGAAGTGGTAGTTACAAGGGAGTTAGAGCTGCAAGCAGTTTGGTTTGGGAAATTAGACGCGAAATCACATTGCAAATGCCTTCCAACAGGCTTGGAAAAGTGTGTTCTATATCTCTGCCAAACAAACTCCCTGGAGGTTGAGCTTTCAGAAGCAAGTTTAACTCTAAGGGAGGAAGCAGCAGAATGTGCCTCTCACATCTAGCCTGTAGGAATTCAGGTTGGCAAGTTCTATGGGGAAGCCCATTGCTGCCTATGGTGGAAACGGAATGACAGATTTCGGTTTCAAAATCTCTGAGAAAAAGCATCAGAGAAGCTTCCCCATTTAGAATCCAGCATATCTCACTGATTCGAAGAAGTGGTAGTTAGAAGGGAGTTAGAGCTGCAAGCAGTTTGGTTTGGGAAATTAGACGCGAAATGAAACTGCAAATGACTTCCAACAGGCTTGGAAAATTGTGTTCTATATCTCGGCCAAACAGACTCCCCGTAGGTTGAGCTTTCAGAAGCAAGTTTAACTCTAAGGGAGGAAGCAGCAGAATGTGCCTCTCACATCTAGCCTGTAGGAATTCAGGTTGGCAAGTTCTATGGGGAAGCCCATTGGCGCCTTCGTTGGAAACGGCCTGGGAGATTTCAGTTTCAAAATCTCTGTGAAAAAGCATCAGAGAAGCTTCCCCGTTTAGAATCCAGCATATCTCACTGAACCGAAGAAGTGGTAGTTAGAAGGGAGTTAGAGCTGCAAGCAGTTTGGTTTGGGAAATTAGATGCGAAATCACACTGCAAAGGCCTTCCAACAGGCTTGGAAAAGTGTGTTCTATATCTCTGCCAAACAGACTCCCCGGAGGTTGAGCTATCAGAAGCAAGTTTAACTCTTAGTGTGGGAGCAGCAGAATGTGCCTCTCACATCTAGCCTGTAGGAATTCAGGTTCGCAAGTTCTATGGGGAAGCTCATTGCTGCCTATGGTGGAAACGGCCTGGGAGATTTCAGTTTCAAAATCTCTGTGAAAAAGCGTCAGAGAAGCTTCTCCATTTAGAATCCAGCATATCTCACTGAACCGAAGAAGTGGTAGTTAGAAGGGAGTTAGAGCTGCAAGCAGTTTGCTTTGGGAAATTAGACGCGAAATGACACTGCAAAGGACTTCCAACAGGCTTGGAAAAGTGTGTTTTATATCTCTGCCAAACAGACTCCCCGGAGGTTGAGCTTTCAGAAGCTAGTTTAACTCTAAGGGAGGAAGCAGCAGAATGTGCCTCTCACATCTAGCCTGTAGGAATTCAGGTTGGCAAGTTCTATGGGGAAGCCCATTGGCGCCTTCGTTGGAAACGGGTTTGGAAATTTCAGTTTCAAAATCTCTGTGAAAAAGCGTCAGAGAAGATTCCCCGTTTAGAATCCAGCATAACTCACTGAACCGAAGAAGTGGTAGTTACAAGGGAGTTAGAGCTGCAAGCAGTTTGGTTTGGGAAATTAGACGCGAAATGACACTGCAAAGGCCTTCCAACAGGCTTGGAAAAGTGTGTTCTATATCTCTGCCAAACAGACTCCCCGGAGGTGGAGCTTTCAGAAGCAAGTTTAACTCTTAGGGTGGAAGCAGCAGAATGTGCCTCTCACATCTAGCCTGTAGGAATTCAGGTTGGCAAGTTCTATGGGGAAGCCCATTGCTGCCTAAAGTGGAAACGGCCTGGGAGATTTCAGTTTCAAAATCTCTGTGAAAAAGCGTCAGAGAAGCTTCTCCGTTTAGAATCCAGCATATCTCACAGAACCGAACAAGTGGTAGTTAGAATGCAGTTAGTGCTGCAAGCAGATTGGTTTGGGAAATTAGACGCGAAATGAAACTGCAAATGCCTTCCAACAGGCTTGGAAAAGTGTGTTCTATAACTCTGCCAAACAGACTCCCCGGAGATTGAGCTTTCAGAAGCTAGTTTAACTCTAAGGGTGGAAGCAGCAGAATGTGCCTCTCACATCTAGCCTGTAGGAATTCAGGTTGGCAAGTTCTATGGGGAAGCCCATTGGCGCCTTCGTTGGAAACGGGTTAGGAAATTTCAGTTTCAAAATCTCTGTGAAAAAGCGTCAGAGAAGCTTCCCCGTTTAGAATCCAGCATATATCACTGAACCGAAGAAGTGGTAGTTAGAAGGGAGTTAGAGCTGCAAGCAGTTTGGTTTGGGAAATTAGACGCGAAATCACATTGCAAATGCCTTCCAACAGGCTTGGAAAAGTGTGTTCTATATCTCTGCCAAACAAACTCCCTGGAGGTTGAGCTTTCAGAAGCAAGTTTAACTCTAAGGGAGGAAGCAGCAGAATGTGCCTCTCACATCTAGCCTGTAGGAATTCAGGTTCGCAAGTTCTATGGGGAAGGTCATTGCTGCCTATGGTGGAAACGGCCTGGGAGATTTCAGTTTCAAAATCTCTGTGAAAAAGCGTCAGAGAAGCTTCTCCATTTAGAATCCAGCATATCTCACTGAACCGAAGAAGTGGTAGTTAGAAGGGAGTTAGAGCTGCAAGCAGTTTGCTTTGGGAAATTAGACGCGAAATGACACTGCAAAGGACTTCCAACAGGCTTGGAAAAGTGTGTTTTATATCTCTGCCAAACAGACTCCCCGGAGGTTGAGCTTTCAGAAGCTAGTTTAACTCTAAGGGAGGAAGCAGCAGAACGTGCCTCTCACATCTAGCCTGTAGGAATTCAGGTTGGCAAGTTCTATGGGGAAGCCCATTGGCGCCTTCGTTGGAAACGGGTTTGGAAATTTCAGTTTCAAAATCTCTGTGAAAAAGCGTCAGAGAAGATTCCCCGTTTAGAATCCAGCATAACTCACTGAACCGAAGAAGTGGTAGTTACAAGGGAGTTAGAGCTGCACGCAGTTTGGTTTGGGAAATTAGACGCGAAATGACACTGCAAATGCCTTCCAACAGGGTTGGAAAAGTGTGTTCTATAACTCTGCCAAACAGACTCCCCGGAGATTGAGCTTTCAGAAGCTAGTTTAACTCTAAGGGAGGAAGCAGCAGAATGTGCCTCTCACATCTAGCCTGTAGGAATTCAGGTTGGCAAGTTCTATGAGGAAACCCATTGCTGCCTATGGTGGAAACGGCCTGGGAGATTTCAGTTTCAAAATCTCTGTGAAAAAGCGTCAGAGAAGCTTCTCCGTTTAGAATCCAGCAAATCTCACTGAACCGAAGAAGTGGTAGTTAGAAGGGAGTTAGAGCTGCAAGCAGTTTGCTTTGGGAAATTAGACGCGAAATGACACTGCAAAGGACTTCCAACAGGCTTGGAAAAGTGTGTTTTATATCTCTGCCAAACAGACTCCCCGGAGGTTGAGCTTTCAGAAGCTAGTTTAACTCTAAGGGAGGAAGCAGCAGAATGTGCCTCTCACATCTAGCCTGTAGGAATTCAGGTTGGCAAGTTCTATGGGGAAGCCCATTGCTGCCTATGGTGGAAACGGCATGGGAGATTTCAGTTTCAAAATCTCTGTGAAAAAGCGTCAGAGAAGCTCCTCCGTTTAGAATCCAGCATATCTCACTGAACCGAAGAAGTGGTAGTTACAAGGGAGTTAGAGCTGCAAGCAGTTTGGTTTGGGAAATTAGACGCGAAATCACATTGCAAATGCCTTCCAACAGGCTTGGAAAAGTGTGTTCTATATCTCTGCCAAACAAACTCCCTGGAGGTTGAGCTTTCAGAAGCAAGTTTAACTCTAAGAGAGGAAGCAGCAGAATGTGCCTCTCACATCTAGCCTGTAGGAATTCAGGTTGGCAAGTTCTATGGGGAAGCCCATTGCTGCCTATGCTGGAAACGGAATGGGAGATTTCGGTTTCAAAATCTCTGAGAAAAAGCATCAGAGAAGCTTCCCCATTTAGAATCCAGCATATCTCACTGATTCGAAGAAGTGGTTGTTAGAAGGGAGTTAGAGCTGCAAGCAGTTTGGTTTGGGAAATTAGACGCGAAATGAAACTGCAAATGACTTCCAACAGGCTTGGAAAATTGTGTTCTATATCTCGGCCAAACAGACTCCCCGTAGGTTGAGCTTTCAGAAGCAAGTTTAACTCTAAGGGAGGAAGCAGCAGAATGTGCCTCTCACATCTAGCCTGTAGGAATTCAGGTTGGCAAGTTCTATGGGGAAGCCCATTGGCGCCTTCGTTGGAAACGGGTTTGGAAATTTCAGTTTCAAAATCTCTGTGAAAAAGCGTCAGAGAAGATTCCCCGTTTAGAATCCAGCATAACTCACTGAACCGAAGAAGTGGTAGTTACAAGGGAGTTAGAGCTGCAAGCAGTTTGGTTTGGGAAATTAGATGCGAAATGACACTGCAAAGGCCTTCCAACAGGCTTGGAAAAGTGTATTCTATATCTCTGCCAAACAGACTCCCCGGAGATTGAGCTTTCAGAAGCAAGTTTAACTCTTAGGGTGGAAGCAGCAGAATGTGCCTCTCACATCTAGCCTGTAGGAATTCAGTTTGGCAAGTTCTATGGGGAAGCCCATTGCTGCCTAAGGTGGAAACGGCCTGGGAGATTTCAGTTTCAAAATCTCTGTGAAAAAGCGTCAGAGAAGCTTCTCCGTTTAGAATCCAGCATATCTCACAGAACCGAACAAGTGGTAGTTAGAATGCAGTTAGTGCTGCAAGCAGTTTGGTTTGGGAAATTAGACGCGAAATGAAACTGCAAATGCCTTCCAACAGGGTTGGAAAAGTGTGTTCTATAACTCTGCCAAACAGACACCCCGGAGATTGAGCTTTCAGAAGCTAGTTTAACTCTAAGGGTGGAAGCAGCAGAATGTGCCTCTCACATCTAGCCTGTAGGAATTCAGGTTGGCAAGTTCTATGGGGAAGCCCATTGGCGCCTTCGTTGGAAACGGGTTTGGAAATTTCAGTTTCAAAATCTCTGTGAAAAAGCGTCAGAGAAGCTTCCCCGTTTAGAATCCAGCATATATCACTGAACCGAAGAAGTGGTAGTTAGAAGGGAGTTAGAGCTGCAAGCAGTTTGGTTTGGGAAATTAGACGCGAAATCACATTGCAAATGCCTTCCAACAGGCTTGGAAAAGTGTGTTCTATATCTCTGCCAAACAAACTCCCTGGAGGTTGAGCTTTCAGAAGCAAGTTTAACTCTAAGGGAGGAAGCAGCAGAATGTGCCTCTCACATCTAGCCTGTAGGAATTCAGGTTGGCAAGTTCTATGGGGAAGCCCACTGCTGCCTATGCTGCAAACGGCATGGGAGATTTCGGTTTCAAAATCTCTGTGAAAAAGCATCAGAGAAGCTTCCCCATTTAGAATCCAGCATATCTCACTGATTCGAAGAAGTGGTAGTTAGAAGGGAGTTAGAGCTGCAAGCAGTTTGGTTTGGGAAATTAGAAGCGAAATGACACTGCAAAGGCCTTCCAACAGGCTTGGAAAAGTGTGTTCTATATCTCTGCCAAACAGACTCCCCGGAGGTTGAGCTTTCAGAAGATAGTTTAACTCTAAGGGAGGAAGCAGCAGAATGTACCTCTCACATCTAGCCTGTAGGAATTCAGGTTGGCAAGTTCTATGAGGAAGCCCATTGCTGCCTATGGTGGAAACGGCATGGGAGATTTCAGTTTCAAAATCTCTGTGAAAAAGCGTCAGAGAAGCTTCTCCGTTTAGAATCCAGCATATCTCACTGAACTGAAGAAGTGGTAGTTAGAAGGGAGTTAGAGCTGCAAGCAGTTTGGTTTGGGAAATTAGACGCGAAATGAAACTGCAAAGGCCTTCCAACAGACTTGGAAAGGTGTGTTCTATATCTCTGCCAAACAGACTCCCCGGAGGTTGAGCTTTCAGAAGCTAGTTTAACTCTAAGGGAGGAAGCAGCAGAATGTGCCTCTCACATCTAGCCTGTAGGAATTCAGGTTGGCAAGTTCTATGGGGAAGCCCATTGGCGCCTTCGTTGGAAACGGCCTGGGAGATTTCAGTTTCAAAATCTCTGTGAAAAAGCATCAGAGAAGCTTCCCCGTTTAGAATCCAGCAAATCTCACTGAACCGAAGAAGTGGTAGTTAGAAGGGAGTTAGAGCTGCAAGCAGTTTGCTTTGGGAAATTAGACGCGAAATGACACTGCAAAGGACTTCCAACAGGCTTGGAAAAGTGTGTTCTATAACTCTGCCAAACAGACTCCCCGGAGGTTGAGCTATCAGAAGCAAGTTTAACTCTTAGGGTGGGAGCAGCAGAATGTGCCTCTCACATCTAGCCTGTAGGAATTCAGGTTCGCAAGTTCTATGGGGAAGGTCATTGCTGCCTATGGTGGAAACGGCCTGGGAGATTTCAGTTTCAAAATCTCTGTGAAAAAGCGTCAGAGAAGCTTCTCCATTTAGAATCCAGCATATCTCACTGAACCGAAGAAGTGGTAGTTAGAAGGGAGTTAGAGCTGCAAGCAGTATGCTTTGGGAAATTAGACGCGAAATGACACTGCAAAGGACTTCCAACAGGCTTGGAAAAGTGTGTTTTATATCTCTGCCAAACAGACTCCCCGGAGGTTGAGCTTTCAGAAGCTAGTTTAACCCTAAGGGAGGAAGCAGCAGAATGTGCCTCTCACATCTAGCCTGTAGGAATTCAGGTTGGCAAGTTCTATGGGGAAGCCCATTGGCGCCTTCGTTGGAAACGGGTTTGGAAATTTCAGTTTCAAAATCTCTGTGAAAAAGCGTCAGAGAACATTCCCCGTTTAGAATCCAGCATAACTCACTGAACCGAAGAAGTGGTAGTTACAAGGGAGTTAGAGCTGCACGCAGTTTGGTTTGGGAAATTAGACGCGAAATGACACTGCAAAGGCCTTCCAACAGGCTTGGAAAAGTGTGTTCTATATCTCTGCCAAACAGACTCCCCGGAGGTTGAGCTTTCAGAAGCAAGTTTAACTCTTAGGGTGGAAGCAGCAGAATGTGCCTCTCACATCTAGCCTGTAGGAATTCAGGTTGGCAAGTTCTATGGGGAAGCCCATTGCTGCCTATGGTGGAAACGGCCTGGGAGATTTCAGTTTCAAAATCTCTGTGAAAAAGCGTCAGAGAAGCTTCTCCGTTTAGAATCCAGCATATCTCACCGAACCGAACAAGTGGTAGTTAGAATGCAGTTAGAGCTGCAAGCAGTTTGGTTTGGGAAATTAGACGCGAAATGAAACTGCAAATGCCTTCCAACAGGCTTGGAAAAGTGTGTTCTATAACTCTGCCAAACAGACTCCCCGGAGATTGAGCTTTCAGAAGCTAGTTTAACTCTAAGGGAGGAAGCAGCAGAATGTGCCTCTCACATCTAGCCTGTAGGAATTCAGGTTGGCAAGTTCTATGAGGAAACCCATTGCTGCCTATGGTGGAAACGGCCTGGGAGATTTCAGTTTCAAAATCTCTGTGAAAAAGCGTCAGAGAAGCTTCTCCGTTTAGAATCCAGCAAATCTCACTGAACCGAAGAAGTGGTAGTTAGAAGGGAGTTAGAGCTGCAAGCAGTTTGCTTTGGGAAATTAGACGCGAAATGACACTGCAAAGGACTTCCAACAGGCTTGGAAATTGTGTTTTATATCTCTGCCAAACAGACTCCCCGGAGGTTGAGCTTTCAGAAGCTAGTTTAACTCTAAGGGAGGAAGCAGCAGAATGTGCCTCTCACATCTAGCCTGTAGGAATTCAGGTTGGCAAGTTCTATTGGGAAGCCCATTGGCGCCTTCGTTGGAAACGGGTTAGGAAATTTCAGTTTCAAAATCTCTGTGAAAAAGCGTCAGAGAAGCTTCCCCGTTTAGAATCCAGCATATATCACTGAACCGAAGAAGTGGTAGTTAGAAGGGAGTTAGAGCTGCAAGCAGTTTGGTTTGGGAAATTAGACGTGAAATGACACTGCAAATGCCTTCCAACAGGCTTGGAAAAGTGTGTTCTATATATCTGCCAAACAGACTCCCCGGAGGTTGAGCTTTCAGAAGCTAGTTTAACTCTAAGGGAGGAAGCAGCAGAATGTGCCTCTCACATCTAGCCTGTAGGAATTTAGGTTGGCAAGTTCTATGGGGAAGGCCATTGCTGCCTATGGTGGAAACGGCATGGGAGATTTCAGTTTCAAAATCTCTGTGAAAAAGCGCCAGAGAAGCTTCCCCGTTTAGAATCCAGCATATCTCACTGAACCGAAGAAGTGGTAGTTAGAAGGGAGTTAGAGCTGCAAGCAGTTTGGTTTGGGAAATTAGACGCGAAATGACACTGCAAAGGCCTTCCAACAGGCTTGGAAAATTGTGTTCTATATCACGGCCAAACAGACTCCCCGGAGGTTGAGCTTTCAGAAGCAAGTTTAACTCTAAGGGAGGAAGCAGCAGAATGTGCCTCTCACATCTAGCCTGTAGGAATTCAGGTTCGCAAGTTCTATGGGGAAGCTCATTGCTGCCTATGGTGGAAACGGCCTGGGAGATTTCAGTTTCAAAATCTCTGTGAAAAAGCGTCAGAGAAGCTTCTCCATTTAGAATCCAGCATATCTCACTGAACCGAAGAAGTGGTAGTTAGAAGGGAGTTAGAGCTGCAAGCAGTTTGCTTTGGGAAATTAGACGCGAAATGACACTGCAAAGGACTTCCAACAGGCTTGGAAAAGTGTGTTTTATATCTCTGCCAAACAGACTCCCCGGAGGTTGAGCTTTCAGAAGCTAGTTTAACTCTAAGGGAGGAAGCAGCAGAATGTGCCTCTCACATCTAGCCTGTAGGAATTCAGGTTGGCAAGTTCTATGGGGAAGCCCATTGGCGCCTTCGTTGGAAACGGGTTTGGAAATTTCAGTTTCAAAATCTCTGTGAAAAAGCGTCAGAGAAGATTCCCCGTTTAGAATCCAGCATAACTCACTGAACCGAAGAAATGGTAGTTACAAGGGAGTTAGAGCTGCAACCAGTTTGGTTTGGGAAATTAGACGCGAAATGACACTGCAAAGGCATTCCAACAGGCTTGGAAAAGTGTGTTCTATATCTCTGCCAAACAGACTCCCCGGAGGTTGAGCTTTCAGAAGCAAGTTTAACTCTTAGGGTGGAAGCAGCAGAATGTGCCTCTCACATCTAGCCTGTAGGAATTCAGGTTGGCAAGTTCTATGGGGAAGCCCATTGCTGCCTAAGGTGGAAACGGCCTGGGAGATTTCAGTTTCAAAATCTCTGTGAAAAAGCGTCAGAGAAGCTTCTCCGTTTAGAATCCAGCATATCTCACAGAACCGAACAAGTGGTAGTTAGAATGCAGTTAGTGCTGCAAGCAGTTTGGTTTGGGAAATTAGACGCGAAATGAAACTGCAAATGCCTTCCAACAGGCTTGGAAAAGTGTGTTCTATATCTCTGCCAAACAGACTCCCTGGAAGTTGAGCTTTCAGAAGCAAGTTTAACTCTAAGGGAGGAAGCAGCAGAATGTGCCTCTCACATCTAGCCTGTAGGAATTCAGGTTGGCAAGTTCTATGGGGAAGCCCACTGCTGCCTATGCTGCAAACGGCATGGGAGATTTCGGTTTCAAAATCTCTGTGAAAAAGCATCAGAGAACCTTCCCCATTTAGAATCCAGCATATCTCACTGATTCGAAGAAGTGGTAGTTAGAAGGGAGTTAGAGCTGCAAGCAGTTTGGTTTGGGAAATTAGAAGCGAAATGACACTGCAAAGGCCTTCCAACAGGCTTGGAAAAGTGTGTTCTATATCTCTGCCAAACAGACTCCCCGGAGGTTGAGCTTTCAGAGGCTAGTTTAACTCTAAGGGAGGAAGCAGAAGAATGTGCCTCTCACATCTAGCCTGTAGGAATTCAGGTTGGCAAGTTCTATGGGGAAGCCCATTGCTGCCTATGGTGGAAACGGCATGGGAGATTTCAGTTTCAAGATCTCTGTGAAAAAGCGTCAGAGAAGCTTCTCCGTTTAGAATCCAGCATATCTCACTGAACCGAAGAAGTGGTAGTTACAAGGGAGTTAGAGCTGCAAGCAGTTTGGTTTGGGAAATTAGACGCGAAATCACATTGCAAATGCCTTCCAACAGGCTTGGAAAAGTGTGTTCTATATCTCTGCCAAACAAACTCCCTGGAGGTTGAGCTTTCAGAAGCAAGTTTAATTCTAAGGGAGGAAGCAGCAGAATGTGCCTCTCACATCTAGCCTGTAGGAATTCAGGTTGGCAAGTTCTATGGGGAAGCCCATTGCTGCCTATGGTGGAAACGGAATGACAGATTTCGGTTTCAAAATCTCTGAGAAAAAGCATCAGAGAAGCTTCCCCATTTAGAATCCAGCATATCTCACTGATTCGAAGAAGTGGTAGTTAGAAGGGAGTTAGAGCTGCAAGCAGTTCGGTTTGGGAAATTAGACGCGAAATGAAACTGCAAATGACTTCCAACAGGCTTGGAAAATTGTGTTCTATATCTCGGCCAAACAGACTCCCCGTAGGTTGAGCTTTCAGAAGCAAGTTTAACTCTAAGGGAGGAAGCAGCAGAATGTGCCTCTCACATCTAGCCTGTAGGAATTCAGGTTGGCAAGTTCTATGGGGAAGCCCATTGGCGCCTTCGTTGGAAACGGCCTGGGAGATTTCAGTTTCAAAATCTCTGTGAAAAAGCATCAGAGAAGCTTCCCCGTTTAGAATCCAGCATATCTCACTGAACCGAAGAAGTGGTAGTTAGAAGGGAGTTAGAGCTGCAAGCAGTTTGGTTTGGGAAATTAGATGCGAAATCACACTGCAAAGGCCTTCCAACAGGCTTGGAAAAGTGTGTTCTATATCTCTGCCAAACAGACTCCCCGGAGGTTGAGCTATCAGAAGCAAGTTTAACTCTTAGTGTGGGAGCAGCAGAATGTGCCTCTCACATCTAGCCTGTAGGAATTCAGGTTCGCAAGTTCTATGGGGAAGCTCATTGCTGCCTATGGTGGAAACGGCCTGGGAGATTTCAGTTTCAAAATCTCTGTGAAAAAGCGTCAGAGAAGCTTCTCCATTTAGAATCCAGCATATCTCACTGAACCGAAGAAGTGGTAGTTAGAAGGGAGTTAGAGCTGCAAGCAGTTTGCTTTGGGAAATTAGACGCGAAATGACACTGCAAAGGACTTCCAACAGGCTTGGAAAAGTGTGTTTTATATCTCTGCCAAACAGACTCCCCGGAGGTTGAGCTTTCAGAAGCTAGTTTAACTCTAAGGGAGGAAGCAGCAGAATGTGCCTCTCACATCTAGCCTGTAGGAATTCAGGTTGGCAAGTTCTATGGGGAAGCCCATTGGCGCCTTCGTTGGAAACGGGTTTGGAAATTTCAGTTTCAAAATCTCTGTGAAAAAGCGTCAGAGAAGATTCCCCGTTTAGAATCCAGCATAACTCACTGAACCGAAGAAGTGGTAGTTACAAGGGAGTTAGAGCTGCAAGCAGTTTGGTTTGGGAAATTAGACGCGAAATGACACTGCAAAGGCCTTCCAACAGGCTTGGAAAAGTGTGTTCTATATCTCTGCCAAACAGACTCCCCGGAGGTTGCGCTTTCAGAAGCAAGTTTAACTCTTAGGGTGGAAGCAGCAGAATGTGCCTCTCACATCTAGCCTGTAGGAATTCAGGTTGGCAAGTTCTATGGGGAAGCCCATTGCTGCCTAAGGTGGAAACGGCCTGGGAGATTTCAGTTTCAAAATCTCTGTGAAAAAGCATCAGAGAAGCTTCTCCGTTTAGAATCCAGCATATCTCACAGAACCGAACAAGTGGTAGTTAGAATGCAGTTAGTGCTGCAAGCAGATTGGTTTGGGAAATTAGACGCGAAATGAAACTGCAAATGCCTTCCAACAGGCTTGGAAAAGTGTGTTCTATAACTCTGCCAAACAGACTCCCCGGAGATTGAGCTTTCAGAAGCTAGTTTAACTCTAAGGGTGGAAGCAGCAGAATGTGCCTCTCACATCTAGCCTGTAGGAATTCAGGTTGGCAAGTTCAATGGGGAAGCCCATTGGCGCCTTCGTTGGAAACGGGTTAGGAAATTTCAGTTTCAAAATCTCTGTGAAAAAGCGTCAGAGAAGCTTCCCCGTTTAGAATCCAGCATATATCACTGAACCGAAGAAGTGGTAGTTAGAAGGGAGTTAGAGCTGCAAGCAGTTTGGTTTGGGAAATTAGACGCGAAATCACATTGCAAATGCCTTCCAACAGGCTTGGAAAAGTGTGTTCTATATCTCTGCCAAACAAACTCCCTGGAGGTTGAGCTTTCAGAAGCAAGTTTAACTCTAAGGGAGGAAGCAGCAGAATGTGCCTCTCACATCTAGCCTGTAGGAATTCAGGTTGGCAAGTTCTATGGGGAAGCCCATTGCTGCCTATGGTGGAAACGGCATGGGAGATTTCAGTTTCAAAATCTCTGTGAAAAAGCGTCAGAGAAGCTTCTCCGTTTAGAATCCAGCATATCTCACTGAACTGAAGAAGTGGTAGTTAGAAGGGAGTTAGAGCTGCAAGCAGTTTGGTTTGGGAAATTAGACGCGAAATGAAACTGCAAAGGCCTTCCAACAAACTTGGAAAGGTGTGTTCTATATCTCTGCCAAACAGACTCCCCGGAGGTTGAGCTTTCAGAAGCTAGTTTAACTCTAAGGGAGGAAGCAGAAGAATGTGCCTCTCACATCTAGCCTGTAGGAATTCAGGTTGGCAAGTTCTATGGGGAAGCCCATTGGCGCCTTCGTTGGAAACGGCCTGGGAGATTTCAGTTTCAAAATCTCTGTGAAAAAGCATCAGAGAAGCTTCCCCGTTTAGAATCCAGCATATCTCACTGAACCGAAGAAGTGGTAGTTCGAAGGGAGTTAGAGCTGCAAGCAGTTTGGTTTGGGAAATTAGATGCGAAATCACACTGCAAAGGCCTTCCAACAGGCTTGGAAAAGTGTGTTCTATATCTCTGCCAAACAGACTCCCCGGAGGTTGAGCTATCAGAAGCAAGCTTAACTCTTAGGGTGGGAGCAGCAGAATGTGCCTCTCACATCTAGCCTGTAGGAATTCAGGTTCGCAAGTTCTATGGGGAAGGTCATTGCTGCCTATGGTGGAAACGGCCTGGGAGATTTCAGTTTCAAAATCTCTGTGAAAAAGCGTCAGAGAAGCTTCTCCATTTAGAATCCAGCATATCTCACTGAACCGAAGAAGTGGTAGTTAGAAGGGAGTTAGAGCTGCAAGCAGTTTGCTTTGGGAAATTAGACGCGAAATGACACTGCAAAGGACTTCCAACAGGCTTGGAAAAGTGTGTTTTATATCTCTGCCAAACAGACTCCCCGGAGGTTGAGCTTTCAGAAGCTAGTTTAACTCTAAGGGAGGAAGCAGCAGAATGTGCCTCTCACATCTAGCCTGTAGGAATTCAGGTTGGCAAGTTCTATGGGGAAGCCCATTGGCGCCTTCGTTGGAAACGGGTTTGGAAATTTCAGTTTCAAAATCTCTGTGAAAAAGCGTCAGAGAAGATTCCCCGTTTAGAATCCAGCATAACTCACTGAACCGAAGAAGTGGTAGTTACAAGGGAGTTAGAGCTGCACGCAGTTTGGTTTGGGAAATTAGACGCGAAATGACACTGCAAATGACTTCCAACAGGGTTGGAAAAGTGTGTTCTATAACTCTGCCAAACAGACTCCCCGGAGATTGAGCTTTCAGAAGCTAGTTTAACTCTAAGGGAGGAAGCAGCAGAATGTGCCTCTCACATCTAGCCTGTAGGAATTCAGGTTGGCAAGTTCTATGAGGAAACCCATTGCTGCCTATGGTGGAAACGGCCTGGGAGATTTCAGTTTCAAAATCTCTGTGAAAAAGCGTCAGAGAAGCTTCTCCGTTTAGAATCCAGCAAATCTCACTGAACCGAAGAAGTGGTAGTTAGAAGGGAGTTAGAGCTGCAAGCAGTTTGCTTTGGGAAATTAGACGCGAAATGACACTGCAAAGGACTTCCAACAGGCTTGGAAAAGTGTGTTTTATATCTCTGCCAAACAGACTCCCCGGAGGTTGAGCTTTCAGAAGCTAGTTTAACTCTAAGGGAGGAAGCAGCAGAATGTGCCTCTCACATCTAGCCTGTAGGAATTCAGGTTGGCAAGTTCTATGGGGAAGCCCATTGGCGCCTTCGTTGGAAACGGGTTAGGAAATTTCAGTTTCAAAATCTCTGTGAAAAAGCGTCAGAGAAGCTTCCCCGTTTAGAATCCGGCATATATCACTGAACCGAAGAAGTGGTAGTTAGAAGGGAGTTAGAGCTGCAAGCAGTTTGGTTTGGGAAATTAGACGTGAAATGACACTGCAAATGCCTTCCAACAGGCTTGGAAAAGTGTGTTCTATATATCTGCCAAACAGACTCCCCGGAGGTTGAGCTTTCAGAAGCTAGTTTAACTCTAAGGGAGGAAGCAGCAGAATGTGCCTCTCACATCTAGCCTGTAGGAATTCAGGTTGGCAAGTTCTATGGGGAAGCCCATTGCTGCCTATGGTGGAAACGGCATGGGAGATTTCAGTTTCAAAATCTCTGTGAAAAAGCGTCAGAGAAGCTTCTCCGTTTAGAATCCAGCATATCTCACTGAACCGAAGAAGTGGTAGTTACAAGGGAGTTAGAGCTGCAAGCAGTTTGGTTTGGGAAATTAGACGCGAAATCACATTGCAAATGCCTTCCAACAGGCTTGGAAAAGTGTGTTCTATATCTCTGCCAAACAAACTCCCTGGAGGTTGAGCTTTCAGAAGCAAGTTTAACTCTAAGAGAGGAAGCAGCAGAATGTGCCTCTCACATCTAGCCTGTAGGAATTCAGGTTGGCAAGTTCTATGGGGAAGCCCATTGCTGCCTATGCTGGAAACGGAATGGGAGATTTCGGTTTCAAAATCTCTGAGAAAAAGCATCAGAGAAGCTTCCCCATTTAGAATCCAGCATATCTCACTGATTCGAAGAAGTGGTTGTTAGAAGGGAGTTAGAGCTGCAAGCAGTTTGGTTTGGGAAATTAGACGCGAAATGAAACTGCAAATGACTTCCAACAGGCTTGGAAAATTGTGTTCTATATCTCGGCCAAACAGACTCCCCGTAGGTTGAGCTTTCAGAAGCAAGTTTAACTCTAAGGGAGGAAGCAGCAGAATGTGCCTCTCACATCTAGCCTGTAGGAATTCAGGTTGGCAAGTTCTATGGGGAAGCCCACTGCTGCCTATGCTGCAAACGGCATGGGAGATTTCGGTTTCAAAATCTCTGTGAAAAAGCATCAGAGAAGCTTCCCCATTTAGAATCCAGCATATCTCACTGATTCGAAGAAGTGGTAGTTAGAAGGGAGTTAGAGCTGCAAGCAGTTTGGTTTGGGAAATTAGAAGCGAAATGACACTGCAAAGGCCTTCCAACAGGCTTGGAAAAGTGTGTTCTATATCTCTGCCAAACAGACTCCCCGGAGGTTGAGCTTTCAGAAGATAGTTTAACTCTAAGGGAGGAAGCAGCAGAATGTACCTCTCACATCTAGCCTGTAGGAATTCAGGTTGGCAAGTTCTATGAGGAAGCCCATTGCTGCCTATGGTGGAAACGGCATGGGAGATTTCAGTTTCAAAATCTCTGTGAAAAAGCGTCAGAGAAGCTTCTCCGTTTAGAATCCAGCATATCTCACTGAACCGAAGAAGTGGTAGTTAGAAGGGAGTTAGAGCTGCAAGCAGTTTGGTTTGGGAAATTAGACGCGAAATGAAACTGCAAAGGCCTTCCAACAGACTTGGAAAGGTGTGTTCTATATCTCTGCCAAACAGACTCCCCGGAGGTTGAGCTTTCAGAAGCTAGTTTAACTCTAAGGGAGGAAGCAGCAGAATGTGCCTCTCACATCTAGCCTGTAGGAATTCAGGTTGGCAAGTTCTATGGGGAAGCCCATTGGCGCCTTCGTTGGAAACGGCCTGGGAGATTTCAGTTTCAAAATCTCTGTGAAAAAGCATCAGAGAAGCTTCCCCGTTTAGAATCCAGCAAATCTCACTGAACCGAAGAAGTGGTAGTTAGAAGGGAGTTAGAGCTGCAAGCAGTTTGCTTTGGGAAATTAGACGCGAAATGACACTGCAAAGGACTTCCAACAGGCTTGGAAAAGTGTGTTCTATAACTCTGCCAAACAGACTCCCCGGAGGTTGAGCTATCAGAAGCAAGTTTAACTCTTAGTGTGGGAGCAGCAGAATGTGCCTCTCACATCTAGCCTGTAGGAATTCAGGTTCGCAAGTTCTATGGGGAAGGTCATTGCTGCCTATGGTGGAAACGGCCTGGGAGATTTCAGTTTCAAAATCTCTGTGAAAAAGCGTCAGAGAAGCTTCTCCATTTAGAATCCAGCATATCTCACTGAACCGAAGAAGTGGTAGTTAGAAGGGAGTTAGAGCTGCAAGCAGTATGCTTTGGGAAATTAGACGCGAAATGACACTGCAAAGGACTTCCAACAGGCTTGGAAAAGTGTGTTTTATATCTCTGCCAAACAGACTCCCCGGAGGTTGAGCTTTCAGAAGCTAGTTTAACCCTAAGGGAGGAAGCAGCAGAATGTGCCTCTCACATCTAGCCTGTAGGAATTCAGGTTGGCAAGTTCTATGGGGAAGCCCATTGGCGCCTTCGTTGGAAACGGGTTTGGAAATTTCAGTTTCAAAATCTCTGTGAAAAAGCGTCAGAGAACATTCCCCGTTTAGAATCCAGCATAACTCACTGAACCGAAGAAGTGGTAGTTACAAGGGAGTTAGAGCTGCACGCAGTTTGGTTTGGGAAATTAGACGCGAAATGACACTGCAAAGGCCTTCCAACAGGCTTGGAAAAGTGTGTTCTATATCTCTGCCAAACAGACTCCCCGGAGGTTGAGCTTTCAGAAGCAAGTTTAACTCTTAGGGTGGAAGCAGCAGAATGTGCCTCTCACATCTAGCCTGTAGGAATTCAGGTTGGCAAGTTCTATGGGGAAGCCCATTGCTGCCTATGGTGGAAACGGCCTGGGAGATTTCAGTTTCAAAATCTCTGTGAAAAAGCGTCAGAGAAGCTTCTCCGTTTAGAATCCAGCATATCTCACAGAACCGAACAAGTGGTAGTTAGAATGCAGTTAGAGCTGCAAGCAGTTTGGTTTGGGAAATTAGACGCGAAATGAAACTGCAAATGCCTTCCAACAGGGTTGGAAAAGTGTGTTCTATAACTCTGCCAAACAGACTCCCCGGAGATTGAGCTTTCAGAAGCTAGTTTAACTCTAAGGGAGGAAGCAGCAGAATGTGCCTCTCACATCTAGCCTGTAGGAATTCAGGTTGGCAAGTTCTATGAGGAAACCCATTGCTGCCTATGGTGGAAACGGCCTGGGAGATTTCAGTTTCAAAATCTCTGTGAAAAAGCGTCAGAGAAGCTTCTCCGTTTAGAATCCAGCAAATCTCACTGAACCGAAGAAGTGGTAGTTAGAAGGGAGTTAGAGCTGCAAGCAGTTTGCTTTGGGAAATTAGACGCGAAATGACACTGCAAAGGACTTCCAACAGGCTTGGAAATTGTGTTTTATATCTCTGCCAAACAGACTCCCCGGAGGTTGAGCTTTCAGAAGCTAGTTTAACTCTAAGGGAGGAAGCAGCAGAATGTGCCTCTCACATCTAGCCTGTAGGAATTCAGGTTGGCAAGTTCTATTGGGAAGCCCTTTGGCGCCTTCGTTGGAAACGGGTTAGGAAATTTCAGTTTCAAAATCTCTGTGAAAAAGCGTCAGAGAAGCTTCCCCGTTTAGAATCCAGCATATATCACTGAACCGAAGAAGTGGTAGTTAGAAGGGAGTTAGAGCTGCAAGCAGTTTGGTTTGGGAAATTAGACGTGAAATGACACTGCAAATGCCTTCCAACAGGCTTGGAAAAGTGTCTTCTATATATCTGCCAAACAGACTCCCCGGAGGTTGAGCTTTCAGAAGCTAGTTTAACTCTAAGGGAGGAAGCAGCAGAATGTGCCTCTCACATCTAGCCTGTAGGAATTCAGGTTGGCAAGTTCTATGGGGAAGCCCATTGCTGCCTATGGTGGAAACGGCATGGGAGATTTCAGTTTCAAGATCTCTGTGAAAAAGCGTCAGAGAAGCTTCTCCGTTTAGAATCCAGCATATCTCACTGAACCGAAGAAGTGGTAGTTACAAGGGAGTTAGAGCTGCAAGCAGTTTGGTTTGGGAAATTAGACGCGAAATCACATTGCAAATGCCTTCCAACAGGCTTGGAAAAGTGTGTTCTATATCTCTGCCAAACAAACTCCCTGGAGGTTGAGCTTTCAGAAGCAAGTTTAACTCTAAGGGAGGAAGCAGCAGAATGTGCCTCTCACATCTAGCCTGTAGGAATTCAGGTTGGCAAGTTCTATGGGGAAGCCCATTGCTGCCTATGGTGGAAACGGAATGACAGATTTCGGTTTCAAAATCTCTGAGAAAAAGCATCAGAGAAGCTTCCCCATTTAGAATCCAGCATATCTCACTGATTCGAAGAAGTGGTAGTTAGAAGGGAGTTAGAGCTGCAAGCAGTTTGGTTTGGGAAATTAGACGCGAAATGAAACTGCAAATGACTTCCAACAGGCTTGGAAAATTGTGTTCTATATCTCGGCCAAACAGACTCCCCATAGGTTGAGCTTTCAGAAGCAAGTTTAACTCTAAGGGAGGAAGCAGCAGAATGTGCCTCTCACATCTAGCCTGTAGGAATTCAGGTTGGCAAGTTCTATGGGGAAGCCCATTGGCGCCTTCGTTGGAAACGGCCTGGGAGATTTCAGTTTCAAAATCTCTGTGAAAAAGCATCAGAGAAGCTTCCCCGTTTAGAATCCAGCATATCTCACTGAACCGAAGAAGTGGTAGTTAGAAGGGAGTTAGAGCTGCAAGCAGTTTGGTTTGGGAAATTAGATGCGAAATCACACTGCAAAGGCCTTCCAACAGGCTTGGAAAAGTGTGTTCTATATCTCTGCCAAACAGACTCCCCGGAGGTTGAGCTATCAGAAGCAAGTTTAACTCTTAGTGTGGGAGCAGCAGAATGTGCCTCTCACATCTAGCCTGTAGGAATTCAGGTTCGCAATTTCTATGGGGAAGCTCATTGCTGCCTATGGTGGAAACGGCCTGGGAGATTTCAGTTTCAAAATCTCTGTGAAAAAGCGTCAGAGAAGCTTCTCCATTTAGAATCCAGCATATCTCACTGAACCGAAGAAGTGGTAGTTAGAAGGGAGTTAGAGCTGCAAGCAGTTTGCTTTGGGAAATTAGACGCGAAATGACACTGCAAAGGACTTCCAACAGGCTTGGAAAAGTGTGTTTTATATCTCTGCCAAACAGACTCCCCGGAGGTTGAGCTTTCAGAAGCTAGTTTAACTCTAAGGGAGGAAGCAGCAGAATGTGCCTCTCACATCTAGCCTGTAGGAATTCAGGTTGGCAAGTTCTATGGGGAAGCCCATTGGCGCCTTCGTTGGAAACGGGTTTGGAAATTTCAGTTTCAAAATCTCTGTGAAAAAGCGTCAGAGAAGCTTCCCCGTTTAGAATCCAGCATAACTCACTGAACCGAAGAAGTGGTAGTTACAAGGGAGTTAGAGCTGCAAGCAGTTTGGTTTGGGAAATTAGACGCGAAATGACACTGCAAAGGCCTTCCAACAGGCTTGGAAAAGTGTGTTCTATATCTCTGCCAAACAGACTCCCCGGAGGTTGAGCTTTCAGAAGCAAGTTTAACTCTTAGGGTGGAAGCAGCAGAATGTGCCTCTCACATCTAGCCTGTAGGAATTCAGGTTGGCAAGTTCTATGGGGAAGCCCATTGCTGCCTAAGGTGGAAACGGCCTGGGAGATTTCAGTTTCAAAATCTCTGTGAAAAAGCGTCAGAGAAGCTTCTCCGTTTAGAATCCAGCATATCTCACAGAACCGAACAAGTGGTAGTTAGAATGCAGTTAGTGCTGCAAGCAGATTGGTTTGGGAAATTAGACGCGAAATGAAACTGCAAATGCCTTCCAACAGGCTTGGAAAAGTGTGTTCTATAACTCTGCCAAACAGACTCCCCGGAGATTGAGCTTTCAGAAGCTAGTTTAACTCTAAGGGTGGAAGCAGCAGAATGTGCCTCTCACATCTAGCCTGTAGGAATTCAGGTTGGCAAGTTCTATGGGGAAGCCCATTGGCGCCTTCGTTGGAAACGGGTTAGGAAATTTCAGTTTCAAAATCTCTGTGAAAAAGCGTCAGAGAAGCTTCCCCGTTTAGAATCCAGCATATATCACTGAACCGAAGAAGTGGTAGTTAGAAGGGAGTTAGAGCTGCAAGCAGTTTGGTTTGGGAAATTAGACGCGAAATCACATTGCAAATGCCTTCCAACAGGCTTGGAAAAGTGTGTTCTATATCTCTGCCAAACAAACTCCCTGGAGGTTGAGCTTTCAGAAGCAAGTTTAACTCTAAGGGAGGAAGCAGCAGAATGTGCCTCTCACATCTAGCCTGTAGGAATTCAGGTTGGCAAGTTCTATGGGGAAGCCCATTGCTGCCTATGGTGGAAACGGCATGGGAGATTTCAGTTTCAAAATCTCTGTGAAAAAGCGTCAGAGAAGCTTCTCCGTTTAGAATCCAGCATATCTCACTGAACTGAAGAAGTGGTAGTTAGAAGGGAGTTAGAGCTGCAAGCAGTTTGGTTTGGGAAATTAGACGCGAAATGAAACTGCAAAGGCCTTCCAACAGACTTGGAAAGGTGTGTTCTATATCTCTGCCAAACAGACTCCCCGGAGGTTGAGCTTTCAGAAGCTAGTTTAACTCTAAGGGAGGAAGCAGAAGAATGTGCCTCTCACATCTAGCCTGTAGGAATTCAGGTTGGCAAGTTCTATGGGGAAGCCCATTGGCGCCTTCGTTGGAAACGGCCTGGGAGATTTCAGTTTCAAAATCTCTGTGAAAAAGCATCAGAGAAGCTTCCCCGTTTAGAATCCAGCATATCTCACTGAACCGAAGAAGTGGTAGTTCGAAGGGAGTTAGAGCTGCAAGCAGTTTGGTTTGGGAAATTAGATGCGAAATCACACTGCAAAGGCCTTCCAACAGGCTTGGAAAAGTGTGTTCTATATCTCTGCCAAACAGACTCCCCGGAGGTTGAGCTATCAGAAGCAAGCTTAACTCTTAGGGTGGGAGCAGCAGAATGTGCCTCTCACATCTAGCCTGTAGGAATTCAGGTTCGCAAGTTCTATGGGGAAGGTCATTGCTGCCTATGGTGGAAACGGCCTGGGAGATTTCAGTTTCAAAATCTCTGTGAAAAAGCGTCAGAGAAGCTTCTCCATTTAGAATCCAGCATATCTCACTGAACCGAAGAAGTGGTAGTTAGAAGGGAGTTAGAGCTGCAAGCAGTTTGCTTTGGGAAATTAGACGCGAAATGACACTGCAAAGGACTTCCAACAGGCTTGGAAAAGTGTGTTTTATATCTCTGCCAAACAGACTCCCCGGAGGTTGAGCTTTCAGAAGCTAGTTTAACTCTAAGGGAGGAAGCAGCAGAACGTGCCTCTCACATCTAGCCTGTAGGAATTCAGGTTGGCAAGTTCTATGGGGAAGCCCATTGGCGCCTTCGTTGGAAACGGGTTTGGAAATTTCAGTTTCAAAATCTCTGTGAAAAAGCGTCAGAGAAGATTCCCCGTTTAGAATCCAGCATAACTCACTGAACCGAAGAAGTGGTAGTTACAAGGGAGTTAGAGCTGCACGCAGTTTGGTTTGGGAAATTAGACGCGAAATGACACTGCAAATGCCTTCCAACAGGGTTGGAAAAGTGTGTTCTATAACTCTGCCAAACAGACTCCCCGGAGATTGAGCTTTCAGAAGCTAGTTTAACTCTAAGGGAGGAAGCAGCAGAATGTGCCTCTCACATCTAGCCTGTAGGAATTCAGGTTGGCAAGTTCTATGAGGAAACCCATTGCTGCCTATGGTGGAAACGGCCTGGGAGATTTCAGTTTCAAAATCTCTGTGAAAAAGCGTCAGAGAAGCTTCTCCGTTTAGAATCCAGCAAATCTCACTGAACCGAAGAAGTGGTAGTTAGAAGGGAGTTAGAGCTGCAAGCAGTTTGCTTTGGGAAATTAGACGCGAAATGACACTGCAAAGGACTTCCAACAGGCTTGGAAAAGTGTGTTTTATATCTCTGCCAAACAGACTCCCCGGAGGTTGAGCTTTCAGAAGCTAGTTTAACTCTAAGGGAGGAAGCAGCAGAATGTGCCTCTCACATCTAGCCTGTAGGAATTCAGGTTGGCAAGTTCTATGGGGAAGCCCATTGGCGCCTTCGTTGGAAACGGGTTAGGAAATTTCAGTTTCAAAATCTCTGTGAAAAAGCGTCAGAGAAGCTTCCCCGTTTAGAATCCAGCATATATCACTGAACCGAAGAAGTGGTAGTTAGAAGGGAGTTAGAGCTGCAAGCAGTTTGGTTTGGGAAATTAGACGTGAAATGACACTGCAAATGCCTTCCAACAGGCTTGGAAAAGTGTGTTCTATATATCTGCCAAACAGACTCCCCGGAGGTTGAGCTTTCAGAAGCTAGTTTAACTCTAAGGGAGGAAGCAGCAGAATGTGCCTCTCACATCTAGCCTGTAGGAATTCAGGTTGGCAAGTTCTATGGGGAAGCCCATTGCTGCCTATGGTGGAAACGGCATGGGAGATTTCAGTTTCAAAATCTCTGTGAAAAAGCGTCAGAGAAGCTTCTCCGTTTAGAATCCAGCATATCTCACTGAACCGAAGAAGTGGTAGTTACAAGGGAGTTAGAGCTGCAAGCAGTTTGGTTTGGGAAATTAGACGCGAAATCACATTGCAAATGCCTTCCAACAGGCTTGGAAAAGTGTGTTCTATATCTCTGCCAAACAAACTCCCTGGAGGTTGAGCTTTCAGAAGCAAGTTTAACTCTAAGAGAGGAAGCAGCAGAATGTGCCTCTCACATCTAGCCTGTAGGAATTCAGGTTGGCACGTTCTATGGGGAAGCCCATTGCTGCCTATGCTGGAAACGGAATGGGAGATTTCGGTTTCAAAATCTCTGAGAAAAAGCATCAGAGAAGCTTCCCCATTTAGAATCCAGCATATCTCACTGATTCGAAGAAGTGGTTGTTAGAAGGGAGTTAGAGCTGCAAGCAGTTTGGTTTGGGAAATTAGACGCGAAATGAAACTGCAAATGACTTCCAACAGGCTTGGAAAATTGTGTTCTATATCTCGGCCAAACAGACTCCCCGTAGGTTGAGCTTTCAGAAGCAAGTTTAACTCTAAGGGAGGAAGCAGCAGAATGTGCCTCTCACATCTAGCCTGTAGGAATTCAGGTTGGCAAGTTCTATGGGGAAGCCCATTGGCGCCTTCGTTGGAAACGGGTTTGGAAATTTCAGTTTCAAAATCTCTGTGAAAAAGCGTCAGAGAAGATTCCCCGTTTAGAATCCAGCATAACTCACTGAACCGAAGAAGTGGTAGTTACAAGGGAGTTAGAGCTGCAAGCAGTTTGGTTTGGGAAATTAGACGCGAAATGAAACTGCAAATGCCTTCCAACAGGGTTGGAAAAGTGTGTTCTATAACTCTGCCAAACAGACACCCCGGAGATTGAGCTTTCAGAAGCTAGTTTAACTCTAAGGGTGGAAGCAGCAGAATGTGCCTCTCACATCTAGCCTGTAGGAATTCAGGTTGGCAAGTTCTATGGGGAAGCCCATTGGCGCCTTCGTTGGAAACGGGTTTGGAAATTTCAGTTTCAAAATCTCTGTGAAAAAGCGTCAGAGAAGCTTCCCCGTTTAGAATCCAGCATATATCACTGAACCGAAGAAGTGGTAGTTAGAAGGGAGTTAGAGCTGCAAGCAGTTTGGTTTGGGAAATTAGACGCGAAATCACATTGCAAATGCCTTCCAACAGGCTTGGAAAATTGTGTTCTATATCTCTGCCAAACAAACTCCCTGGAGGTTGAGCTTTCAGAAGCAAGTTTAACTCTAAGGGAGGAAGCAGCAGAATGTGCCTCTCACATCTAGCCTGTAGGAATTCAGGTTGGCAAGTTCTATGGGGAAGCCCACTGCTGCCTATGCTGCAAACGGCATGGGAGATTTCGGTTTCAAAATCTCTGTGAAAAAGCATCAGAGAAGCTTCCCCATTTAGAATCCAGCATATCTCACTGATTCGAAGAAGTGGTAGTTAGAATGGAGTTAGAGCTGCAAGCAGTTTGGTTTGGGAAATTAGAAGCGAAATGACACTGCAAAGGCCTTCCAACAGGCTTGGAAAAGTGTGTTCTATATCTCTGCCAAACAGACTCCCCGGAGGTTGAGCTTTCAGAAGATAGTTTAACTCTAAGGGAGGAAGCAGCAGAATGTACCTCTCACATCTAGCCTGTAGGAATTCAGGTTGGCAAGTTCTATGAGGAAGCCCATTGCTGCCTATGGTGGAAACGGCATGGGAGATTTCAGTTTCAAAATCTCTGTGAAAAAGCGTCAGAGAAGCTTCTCCGTTTAGAATCCAGCATATCTCACTGAACAGAAGAAGTGGTAGTTAGAAGGGAGTTAGAGCTGCAAGCAGTTTGGTTTGGGAAATTAGACGCGAAATGAAACTGCAAAGGCCTTCCAACAGACTTGGAAAGGTGTGTTCTATATCTCTGCCAAACAGACTCCCCGGAGGTTGAGCTTTCAGAAGCTAGTTTAACTCTAAGGGAGGAAGCAGCAGAATGTGCCTCTCACATCTAGCCTGTAGGAATTCAGGTTGGCAAGTTCTATGGGGAAGCCCATTGGCGCCTTCGTTGGAAACGGCCTGGGAGATTTCAGTTTCAAAATCTCTGTGAAAAAGCATCAGAGAAGCTTCCCCGTTTAGAATCCAGCAAATCTCACTGAACCGAAGAAGTGGTAGTTAGAAGGGAGTTAGAGCTGCAAGCAGTTTGCTTTGGGAAATTAGACGCGAAATGACACTGCAAAGGACTTCCAACAGGCTTGGAAAAGTGTGTTCTATAACTCTGCCAAACAGACTCCCCGGAGGTTGAGCTATCAGAAGCAAGTTTAACTCTTAGGGTGGGAACAGCAGAATGTGCCTCTCACATCTAGCCTGTAGGAATTCAGGTTCGCAAGTTCTATGGGGAAGGTCATTGCTGCCTATGGTGGAAACGGCCTGGGAGATTTCAGTTTCAAAATCTCTGTGAAAAAGCGTCAGAGAAGCTTCTCCATTTAGAATCCAGCATATCTCACTGAACCGAAGAAGTGGTAGTTAGAAGGGACTTAGAGCTGCAAGCAGTATGCTTTTGGAAATTAGACGCGAAATGACACTGCAAAGGACTTCCAACAGGCTTGGAAAAGTGTGTTTTATATCTCTGCCAAACAGACTCCCCGGAGGTTGAGCTTTCAGAAGCTAGTTTAACCCTAAGGGAGGAAGCAGCAGAATGTGCCTCTCACATCTAGCCTGTAGGAATTCAGGTTGGCAAGTTCTATGGGGAAGCCCATTGGCGCCTTCGTTGGAAACGGGTTTGGAAATTTCAGTTTCAAAATCTCTGTGAAAAAGCGTCAGAGAACATTCCCCGTTTAGAATCCAGCATAACTCACTGAACCGAAGAAGTGGTAGTTACAAGGGAGTTAGAGCTGCACGCAGTTTGGTTTGGGAAATTAGACGCGAAATGACACTGCAAAGGCCTTCCAACAGGCTTGGAAAAGTGTGTTCTATATCTCTGCCAAACAGACTCCCCGGAGGTTGAGCTTTCAGAAGCAAGTTTAACTCTTAGGGTGGAAGCAGCAGAATGTGCCTCTCACATCTAGCCTGTAGGAATTCAGGTTGGCAAGTTCTATGGGGAAGCCCATTGCTGCCTATGGTGGAAACGGCCTGGGAGATTTCAGTTTCAAAATCTCTGTGAAAAAGCGTCAGAGAAGCTTCTCCGTTTAGAATCCAGCATATCTCACAGAACCGAACAAGTGGTAGTTAGAATGCAGTTAGAGCTGCAAGCAGTTTGGTTTGGGAAATTAGACGCGAAATGAAACTGCAAATGCCTTCCAACAGGCTTGGAAAAGTGTGTTCTATAACTCTGCCAAACAGACTCCCCGGAGATTGAGCTTTCAGAAGCTAGTTTAACTCTAAGGGAGGAAGCAGCAGAATGTGCCTCTCACATCTAGCCTGTAGGAATTCAGGTTGGCAAGTTCTATGAGGAAACCCATTGCTGCCTATGGTGGAAACGGCCTGGGAGATTTCAGTTTCAAAATCTCTGTGAAAAAGCGTCAGAGAAGCTTCTCCGTTTAGAATCCAGCAAATCTCACTGAACCGAAGAAGTGGTAGTTAGAAGGGAGTTAGAGCTGCAAGCAGTTTGCTTTGGGAAATTAGACGCGAAATGACACTGCAAAGGACTTCCAACAGGCTTGGAAATTGTGTTTTATATCTCTGCCAAACAGACTCCCCGGAGGTTGAGCTTTCAGAAGCTAGTTTAACTCTAAGGGAGGAAGCAGCAGAATGTGCCTCTCACATCTAGCCTGTAGGAATTCAGGTTGGCAAGTTCTATTGGGAAGCCCATTGGCGCCTTCGTTGGAAACGGGTTAGGAAATTTCAGTTTCAAAATCTCTGTGAAAAAGCGTCAGAGAAGCTTCCCCGTTTAGAATCCAGCATATATCACTGAACCGAAGAAGTGGTAGTTAGAAGGGAGTTAGAGCTGCAAGCAGTTTGGTTTGGGAAATTAGACGTGAAATGACACTGCAAATGCCTTCCAACAGGCTTGGAAAAGTGTGTTCTATATATCTGCCAAACAGACTCCCCGGAAGTTGAGCTTTCAGAAGCTAGTTTAACTCTAAGGGAGGAAGCAGCAGAATGTGCCTCTCACATCTAGCCTGTAGGAATTCAGGTTGGCAAGTTCTATGGGGAAGGCCATTGCTGCCTATGGTGGAAACGGCATGGGAGATTTCAGTTTCAAAATCTCTGTGAAAAAGCGCCAGAGAAGCTTCCCCGTTTAGAATCCAGCATATCTCACTGAACCGAAGAAGTGGTAGTTAGAAGGGAGTTAGAGCTGCAAGCAGTTTGGTTTGGGAAATTAGACGCGAAATGACACTGCAAAGGCCTTCCAACAGGCTTGGAAAATTGTGTTCTATATCACGGCCAAACAGACTCCCCGTAGGTTGAGCTTTCAGAAGCAAGTTTAACTCTAAGGGAGGAAGCAGCAGAATGTGCCTCTCACATCTAGCCTGTAGGAATTCAGGTTCGCAAGTTCTATGGGGAAGCTCATTGCTGCCTATGGTGGAAACGGCCTGGGAGATTTCAGTTTCAAAATCTCTGTGAAAAAGCGTCAGAGAAGCTTCTCCATTTAGAATCCAGCATATCTCACTGAACCGAAGAAGTGGTAGTTAGAAGGGAGTTAGAGCTGCAAGCAGTTTGCTTTGGGAAATTAGACGCGAAATGACACTGCAAAGGACTTCCAACAGGCTTGGAAAAGTGTGTTTTATATCTCTGCCAAACAGACTCCCCGGAGGTTGAGCTTTCAGAAGCTAGTTTAACTCTAAGGGAGGAAGCAGCAGAATGTGCCTCTCACATCTAGCCTGTAGGAATTCAGGTTGGCAAGTTCTATGGGGAAGCCCATTGGCGCCTTCGTTGGAAACGGGTTTGGAAATTTCAGTTTCAAAATCTCTGTGAAAAAGCGTCAGAGAAGATTCCCCGTTTAGAATCCAGCATGACTCACTGAACCGAAGAAGTGGTAGTTAGAAGGGAGTTAGAGCTGCAACCAGTTTGGTTTGGGAAATTAGACGCGAAATGACACTGCAAAGGCATTCCAACAGGCTTGGAAAAGTGTGTTCTATATCTCTGCCAAACAGACTCCCCGGAGGTTGAGCTTTCAGAAGCAAGTTTATCTCTTAGGGTGGAAGCAGCAGAATGTGCCTCTCACATCTAGCCTGTAGGAATTCAGGTTGGCAAGTTCTATGGGGAAGCCCATTGCTGCCTAAGGTGGAAACGGCCTGGGAGATTTCAGTTTCAAAATCTCTGTGAAAAAGCGTCAGAGAAGCTTCTCCGTTTAGAATCCAGCATATCTCACAGAACCGAACAAGTGGTAGTTAGAATGCAGTTAGTGCTGCAAGCAGTTTGGTTTGGGAAATTAGACGCGAAATGAAACTGCAAATGCCTTCCAACAGGCTTGGAAAAGTGTGTTCTATATCTCTGCCAAACAGACTCCCTGGAAGTTGAGCTTTCAGAAGCAAGTTTAACTCTAAGGGAGGAAGCAGCAGAATGTGCCTCTCACATCTAGCCTGTAGGAATTCAGGTTGGCAAGTTCTATGGGGAAGCCCACTGCTGCCTATGCTGCAAACGGCATGGGAGATTTCGGTTTTAAAATCTCTGTGAAAAAGCATCAGAGAAGCTTCCCCATTTAGAATCCAGCATATCTCACTGATTCGAAGAAGTGGTAGTTAGAAGGGAGTTAGAGCTGCAAGCAGTTTGGTTTGGGAAATTAGAAGCGAAATGACACTGCAAAGGCCTTCCAACAGGCTTGGAAAAGTGTGTTCTATATCTCTGCCAAACAGACTCCCCGGAGGTTGAGCTTTCAGAAGCTAGTTTAACTCTAAGGGAGGAAGCAGAAGAATGTGCCTCTCACATCTAGCCTGTAGGAATTCAGGTTGGCAAGTTCTATGGGGAAGCCCATTGGCCCCTTCGTTGGAAACGGCCTGGGAGATTTCAGTTTCAAAATCTCTGTGAAAAAGCATCAGAGAAGCTTCCCCGTTTAGAATCCAGCATATCTCACTGAACCGAAGAAGTGGTAGTTTGAAGGGAGTTAGAGCTGCAAGCAGTTTGGTTTGGGAAATTAGATGCGAAATCACACTGCAAAGGCCTTCCAACAGGCTTGGAAAAGTGTGTTCTATATCTCTGCCAAACAGACTCCCCGGAGGTTGAGCTATCAGAAGCAAGTTTAACTCTTAGGGTGGGAGCAGCAGAATGTGCCTCTCACATCTAGCCTGTAGGAATTCAGGTTCGCAAGTTCTATGGGGAAGGTCATTGCTGCCTATGGTGGAAACGGCCTGGGAGATTTCAGTTTCAAAATCTCTGTGAAAAAGCGTCAGAGAAGCTTCTCCATTTAGAATCCAGCATATCTCACTGAACAGAAGAAGTGGTAGTTAGAAGGGAGTTAGAGCTGCAAGCAGTTTGCTTTGGGAAATTAGACGCGAAATGACACTGCAAAGGACTTCCAACAGGCTTGGAAAAGTGTGTTTTATATCTCTGCCAAACAGACTCCCCGGAGGTTGAGCTTTCAGAAGCTAGTTTAACTCTAAGGGAGGAAGCAGCAGAATGTGCCTCTCACATCTAGCCTGTAGGAATTCAGGTTGGCAAGTTCTATGGGGAAGCCCATTGGCGCCTTCCTTGGAAACGGGTTTGGAAATTTCAGTTTCAAAATCTCTGTGAAAAAGCGTCAGAGAAGATTCCCCGTTTAGAATCCAGCATAACTCACTGAACCGAAGAAGTGGTAGTTACAAGGGAGTTAGAGCTGCACGCAGTTTGGTTTGGGAAATTAGACGCGAAATGACACTGCAAAGGCCTTCCCACAGGCTTGGAAAAGTGTGTTCTATAACTCTGCCAAACAGACTCCCCGGAGATTGAGCTTTCAGAAGCTAATTAAACTCTAAGGGAGGAAGCAGCAGAATGTGCCTCTCACATCTAGCCTGTAGGAATTCAGGTTGGCAAGTTCTATGAGGAAACCCATTGCTGCCTATGGTGGAAACGGCCTGGGAGATTTCAGTTTCAAAATCTCTGTGAAAAAGCGTCAGAGAAGCTTCTCCGTTTAGAATCCAGCAAATCTCACTGAATCGAAGAAGTGGTAGTTAGAAGGGAGTTAGAGCTGCAAGCAGTTTGCTTTGGGAAATTAGACGCGAAATGACACTGCAAAGGACTTCCAACAGGCTTGGAAAAGTGTGTTTTATATCTCTGCCAAACAGACTCCCCGGAGGTTGAGCTTTCAGAAGCTAGTTTAACTCTAAGGGAGGAAGCAGCAGAATGTGCCTCTCACATCTAGCCTGTAGGAATTCAGGTTGGCAAGTTCTATGGGGAAGCCCATTGGCGCCTTCGTTGGAAATGGGTTAGGAAATTTCAGTTTCAAAATATCTGTGAAAAAGCGTCAGAGACGCTTCCCCGTTTAGAATCCAGCATATATCACTGAACCGAAGAAGTGGTAGTTAGAAGGGAGTTAGAGCTGCAAGCAGTTTGGTTTGGGAAATTAGACGTGAAATGACACTGCAAATGCCTTCCAACAGGCTTGGAAAAGTGTGTTCTATATATCTGCCAAACAGACTCCCTGGAGGTTGAGCTTTCAGAAGCAAGTTTAACTCTAAGGGAGGAAGCAGCAGAATGTGCCTCTCACATCTAGCCTGTAGGAATTCAGGTTGGCAAGTTCTATGGGGAAGCCCATTGCTGCCTATGCTGGAAACGGAATGGGAGATTTCGGTTTCAAAATCTCTGAGAAAAAGCATCAGAGAAGCTTCCCCATTTAGAATCCAGCATATCTCACTGATTCGAAGAAGTGGTAGTTAGAAGGGAGTTAGAGCTGCAAGCAGTTTGGTTTGGGAAATTAGACGCGAAATGAAACTGCAAATGACTTCCAACAGGCTTGGAAAATTGTGTTCTATATCTCGGCCAAACAGACTCCCCGTAGGTTGAGCTTTCAGAAGCAAGTTTAACTCTAAGGGAGGAAGCAGCAGAATGTTCCTCTCACATCTAGCCTGTAGGAATTCAGGTTGGCAAGTTATATGGGGAAGCCCATTGGCGCCTTCGTTGCAAACGGGTTTGGAAATTTCAGTTTCAAAATCTCTGTGAAAAAGCATCAGAGAAGCTTCCCCGTTTAGAATCCAGCATATCTCACTGAACCGAAGAAGTGGTAGTTAGAAGGGAGTTAGACCTACAAGCAGTTTGGTTTGGGAATTTAGACGCGAAATGACACTGCAAAGGCCTTCCAACAGGCTTGGAAAAGTGTGTTCTATATCTTTGCCAAACAGACTCCCCGGAGGTTGAGCTTTCAGAAGCAAGTTTAACTCTTAGGGTGGAAGCAGCAGAATGTGCCTGTCACATCTAGCCTGTAGGAATTCAGGTTGGCAAGTTCTATGGGGAAGCCCAATGCTGCCTATGGTGGAAACGGCATGGGAGATTTCAGTTTCAAAATCTCTGTGAAAAAGCGTCAGAGAAGCTTCCCCGTTTAGAATCCAACATATCTCACAGAACCGAACAAGTGGTAGTTAGAATGCAGTTAGAGCTGCAAGCAGTTTGGTTTGGGAAATTAGACGCGAAATGAAACTGCAAATGCCTTCCAACAGGGTTGGAAAAGTGTGTTCTATAACTCTGCCAAACAGACTCCACGGAGGTTGAGCTTTCAGAAGCAAGTTTAACTCTAAGGGAGGAAGCAGCAGAATGTGCCTCTCACATCTAGCCTGTAGGAATTCAGGTTCGCAAGTTCTATGGGGAAGCTCATTGCTGCCTATGGTGGAACCGGCCTGGGAGATTTCAGTTTCAAAATCTCTGTGAAAAAGCGTCAGAGAAGCTTCTCCGTTTAGAATCCAGCATATCTCACTGAACCGAAGAAGTGGCAGTTAGAAGGGAGTTAGAGCTGCAAGCAGTTTGCTTTGGGAAATTAGACGCGAAATGACACTGCAAAGGACTTCCAACAGGCTTGGAAAAGTGTGTTTTATATCTCTGCCAAACAGACTCCCGGGAGGTTGAGCTTTCAGAAGCTAGTTTAACTCTAAGGGAGGAAGCAGCAGAATGTGCTTCTCACATCTAGCCTGTAGGAATTCAGGTTGGCAAGTTCTATGGGTAAGCCCATTGGCGCCTTCGTTGGAAACGGGTTTGGAAATTTCAGTTTCAAAATCTCTGTGAAAAAGCGTCAGAGAAGCTTCCCCATTTAGAATCCAGCATATCTCACTGAACCGAAGAAGTGGTCGTAAGAAGGGAGTTAGAGCTACAAGCAGTTTGGTTTGGGAAATTAGACGCGAAATTTCACTGCAAAGGCCTTCCAACAGGCTTGGAAAAGTGTGTTCTATATCTCTGCCAAACAGACTCCCCGGAGGTTGAGCTTTCAGAAGCAAGTTTAACTCTTAGGGTGGAAGCAGCAGAATGTGCCTCTCACATCTAGCCTGTAGGAATTCAGGTTGGCAAGTTCTATGGGGAAGCCCGTTGCTGCCTAGGCAGGAAACGGCATGGGAGATTTCGGTTTCAAAATCTCTGTGAAAAAGCATCAGAGAAGCTTCCACATTTAGAATCCAGCATATCTCACTGATTCGAAGAACTGGTAGTTAGAAGGGAGTTAGAGCTGCAAGCAGTTTGGTTTGGGAAATTAGACGCGAAATGACACTGCAAAGGCCTTCCAACAGGCTTGGAAAATTGTGTTCTATATCTCTGCCAAACAGACTCCCCGGAGGTTGAGCTTTCAGAAGCACGTTTAACTCTAAGGGAGGAAGCAGCAGAATGTGCTCTCACATCTAGCCTGTAGGAATTCAGGTTGGCAAGTTCTATGGGGAAGGCCATTGCTGCCTATGGTGGAAACGGCATGGGAGATTTCAGTTTCATAATCTCTGTGAAAAAGCGTCAGAGAAGCTTCCCCGTTTAGAATCCAGCATATCTCACTGAACCGAAGAAGTGGTAGTTAGAAGGGAGTTAGAGCTGCAAGCAGTTTGGTTTGGGAAATTAGACGCGAAATGACACTGCAAAGGCCTTCCAACAGGCTTGGAAAAGTGTGTTCTATATCTCTGCCAAACAGACTCCCCGGAGGTTGAGCTTTCAGAAGCAAGTTTAACTCTTAGGGTGGAAGCAGCAGAATGTGCCTCTCACATCTAGCCTGTAGGAATTCAGGTTGGCAAGTTCTATGGGGAAGCCCATTGCTGCCTAGGGTGGAAACGGCCTGGGAGATTTCAGTTTCAAAATCTCTGTGAAAAAGCGTCAGAGAAACTTCTCGGTTTAGAATCCAGCATATCTCACAGAACCGAAGAAGTCTTAGGTAGAAGGCAGTTAGAGCTGCAAGCAGTTTGGTTTGGGAAATTAGAAGCGAAATGAAACTGAAAATGCCTTCCAACAAGCTTGGAAAAGTGTGTTCTATATCTCTGCCGAACAGACTCCCCGGAGGTTGAGCTTTCAGAAGCTAGTTTAACTCTAAGGGAGGAAGCAGCAGAATGTGCCTCTCACATCTAGCCTGTAGGAATTCAGGTTGGCAAGTTCTATGGGGAAGCCCACTGCTGCCTATGCTGCAAACGGCATGGGAGATTTCGGTTTCAAAATCTCTGTGAAAAAGCATCAGAGAAGCTTCCCCATTTAGAATCCAGCATATCTCACTGATTCGAAGAAGTGGTAGTTAGAAGGGAGTTAGAGCGGCAAGCAGTTTGGTTTGGGAAATTAGAAGCGAAATGACACTGCAAAGGCCTTCCAACAGGCTTGGAAAAGTGTGTTCTATATCTCTGCCAAACAGACTCCCCGGAGGTTGAGCTTTCAGAAGATAGTTTAACTCTAAGGGAGGAAGCAGCAGAATGTACCTCTCACATCTAGCCTGTTGGAATTCAGGTTGGCAAGTTCTATGAGGAAGCCCATTGCTGCCTATGGTGGAAACGGCATGGGAGATTTCAGTTTCAAAATCTCTGTGAAAAAGCGTCAGAGAAGCTTCTCCGTTTAGAATCCAGCATATCTCACTGAACCGAAGAAGTGGTAGTTAGAAGGGAGTTAGAGCTGCAAGCAGTTTGGTTTGGGAAATTAGACGCGAAATGAAACTGCAAAGGCCTTACAACAGACTTGGAAAGGTGTGTTCTATATCTCTGCCAAACAGACTCCCCGGAGGTTGAGCTTTCAGAAGCTAGTTTAACTCTAAGGGAGGAAGCAGAAGAATGTGCCTCTCACATCTAGCCTGTAGGAATTCAGGTTGGCAAGTTCTATGGGGAAGCCCATTGGCGCCTTCGTTGGGAACGGCCTGGGAGATTTCAGTTTCAAAATCTCTGTGAAAAAGCATCAGAGAAGCTTCCCCGTTTAGAATCCAGCAGATCTCACTGAACCGAAGAAGTGGTAGTTAGAAGGGAGTTAGAGCTGCAAGCAGTTTGCTTTGGGAAATTAGATGCGAAATGACACTGCAAAGGCCTTCCAACAGGCTTGGAAAAGTGTGTTTTATATCTCTGCCAAACAGACTTCCCGGAGGTTGAGCTTTCAGAAGCTAGTTTAACTCTAAGGGAGGAAGCAGCAGAATGTGCCTCTCACATCTAGCCTGTAGGAATTCAGGTTGGCAAGTTCTATGGGGAAGCCCATTGGCGCCTTCGTTGGAAACGGGTTTGGAAATTTCAGTTTCAAAATCTCTGTGAAAAAGCGTCAGAGAAGATTCCCCGTTTAGAATCCAGCATAACTCACTGAACCGAAGAAGTGGTAGTTACAAGGGAGTTAGAGCTGCAAGCAGTTTGGTTTGGGAAATTAGACGTGAAATGACACTGCAAAGGCCTTCCAACAGGCTTGGAAAAGTGTGTTCTATATCTCTGCCAAACAGACTCCCCGGAGGTTGAGCTTTCAGAAGCAAGTTTAACTCTTAGGGTGGAAGCAGCAGAATGTGCCTCTCACATCTAGCCTGTAGGAATTCAGGTTGGCAAGTTCTATGGGGAAGCCCATTGCTGCCTAAGGTGGAAACGGCCTGGGAGATTTCAGTTTCAAAATCTCTGTGAAAAAGCGTCAGAGAAGCTTCTCCGTTTAGAATCCAGCATATCTCACAGAACCGAACAAGTGGTAGTTAGAATGCAGTTAGAGCTGCAAGCAGTTTGGTTTGGGAAATTAGACGCGAAATGAAACTGCAAATGCCTTCCAACAGGGTTGGAAAAGTGTGTTCTATAACTCTGCCAAACAGACTCCCCGGAGATTGAGCTTTCAGAAGCTAGTTTAACTCTAAGGGAGGAAGCAGCAGAATGTGCCTCTCACATCTAGCCTGTAGGAATTCAGGTTGGCAAGTTCTATGAGGAAACCCATTGCTGCCTATGGTGGAAACGGCATGGGAGATTTCAGTTTCAAAATCTCTGTGAAAAAGCGTCAGAGAAGCTTCTCTGTTTAGAATCCAGCAAATCTCACTGAACCGAAGAAGTGGTAGTTAGAAGGGAGTTAGAGCTGCAAGCAGTTTGCTTTGGGAAATTAGACGCGAAATGACACTGCAAAGGACTTCCAACAGGCTTGGAAATTGTGTTTTATATCTCTGCCAAACAGACTCCCCGGAGGTTGAGCTTTCAGAAGCTAGTTTAACTCTAAGGGAGGAAGCAGCAGAATGTGCCTCTCACATCTAGCCTGTAGGAATTCAGGTTGGCAAGTTCTATTGGGAAGCCCATTGGCGCCTTCGTTGGAAACGGGTTAGGAAATTTCAGTTTCAAAATCTCTGTGAAAAAGCGTCAGAGAAGCTTCTCCGTTTAGAATCCAGCAAATCTCACTGAATCGAAGAAGTGGTAGTTAGAAGGGAGTTAGAGCTGCAAGCAGTTTGCTTTGGGAAATTAGACGCGAAATGACACTGCAAAGGACTTCCAACAGGCTTGGAAAAGTGTGTTTTATATCTCTGCCAAACAGACTCCCCGGAGGTTGAGCTTTCAGAAGCTAGTTTAACTCTAAGGGAGGAAGCAGCAGAATGTGCCTCTCACATCTAGCCTGTAGGAATTCAGGTTGGCAAGTTCTATGGGGAAGCCCATTGGCGCCTTCGTTGGAAATGGGTTAGGAAATTTCAGTTTCAAAATCTCTGTGAAAAAGCGTCAGAGAAGCTTCCCCGTTTAGAATCCAGCATATATCACTGAACCGAAGAAGTGGTAGTTAGAAGGGAGTTAGAGCTGCAAGCAGTTTGGTTTGGGAAATTAGACGTGAAATGACACTGCAAATGCCTTCCAACAGGCTTGGAAAAGTGTGTTCTATATATCTGCCAAACAGACTCCCTGGAGGTTGAGCTTTCAGAAGCAAGTTTAACTCTAAGGGAGGAAGCAGCAGAATGTGCCTCTCACATCTAGCCTGTAGGAATTCAGGTTGGCAAGTTCTATGGGGAAGCCCATTGCTGCCTATGCTGGTAACGGAATGGGAGATTTCGGTTTCAAAATCTCTGAGAAAAAGCATCAGAGAAGCTTCCCCATTTAGAATCCAGCATATCTCACTGATTCGAAGAAGTGGTAGTTAGAAGGGAGTTAGAGCTGCAAGCAGTTTGGTTTGGGAAATTAGACGCGAAATGAAACTGCAAATGACTTCCAACAGGCTTGGAAAATTGTGTTCTATATCTCGGCCAAACAGACTCCCCGTAGGTTGAGCTTTCAGAAGCAAGTTTAACTCTAAGGGAGGAAGCAGCAGAATGTGCCTCTCACATCTAGCCTGTAGGAATTCAGGTTGGCAAGTTATATGGGGAAGCCCATTGGCGCCTTCGTTGCAAACGGGTTTGGAAATTTCAGTTTCAAAATCTCTGTGAAAAAGCATCAGAGAAGCTTCCCCGTTTAGAATCCAGCATATCTCACTGAACCGAAGAAGTGGTAGTTAGAAGGGAGTTAGACCTACAAGCAGTTTGGTTTGGGAATTTAGACGCGAAATGACACTGCAAAGGCCTTCCAACAGGCTTGGAAAAGTGTGTTCTATATCTTTGCCAAACAGACTCCCCGGAGGTTGAGCTTTCAGAAGCAAGTTTAACTCTTAGGGTGGAAGCAGCAGAATGTGCCTGTCACATCTAGCCTGTAGGAATTCAGGTTGGCAAGTTCTATGGGGAAGCCCAATGCTGCCTATGGTTGAAACGGCATGGGAGATTTCAGTTTCAAAATCTCTGTGAAAAAGCGTCAGAGAAACTTCCCCGTTTAGAATCCAACATATCTCACAGAACCGAACAAGTGGTAGTTAGAATGCAGTTAGAGCTGCAAGCAGTTTGGTTTGGGAAATTAGACGCGAAATGAAACTGCAAATGCCTTCCAACAGGGTTGGAAAAGTGTGTTCTATAACTCTGCCAAACAGACTCCACGGAGGTTGAGCTTTCAGAAGCAAGCTGAACTCTTAGGGAGGAAGCAGCAGAATGTGCCTCTCACATCTAGCCTGTAGGAATTCAGGTTGGCAAGTTCTATGAGGAAGCCCATTGCTGCCTATGGTGGAAACGGCATGGGAGATTTCAGTTTCAAAATCTCTGTGAAAAAGCGTCAGAGAAGCTTCTCCGTTTAGAATCCAGCATATCTCACTGAACCGAAGAAGTGGCAGTTAGAAGGGAGTTAGAGCTGCAAGCAGTTTGCTTTGGGAAATTAGACGCGAAATGACACTGCAAAGGACTTCCAACAGGCTTGGAAAAGTGTGTTTTATATCTCTGCCAAACAGACTCCCGGGAGGTTGAGCTTTCAGAAGCTAGTTTAACTCTAAGGGAGGAAGCAGCAGAATGTGCTTCTCACATCTAGCCTGTAGGAATTCAGGTTGGCAAGTTCTATGGGGAAGCCCATTGGCGCCTTCGTTGGAAACGGGTTTGGAAATTTCAGTTTCAAAATCTCTGTGAAAAAGCGTCAGAGAAGCTTCCCCGTTTAGAATCCAGCATATCTCACTGAACCGAAGAAGTGGTCGTAAGAAGGGAGTTAGAGCTACAAGCAGTTTGGTTTGGGAAATTAGACGCGAAATTTCACTGCAAAGGCCTTCCAACAGGCTTGGAAAAGTGTGTTCTATATCTCTGCCAAACAGACTCCCCGGAGGTTGAGCTTTCAGAAGCAAGTTTAACTCTTAGGGTGGAAGCAGCAGAATGTGCCTCTCACATCTAGCCTGTAGGAATTCAGGTTGGCAAGTTCTATGGGGAAGCCCATTGCTGCCTATGGTGGAAACGGCATGGGAGATTTCAGTTTCAAAATCTCTGTGAAAAAGCGTCAGAGAAGCTTCTCCGTTTAGAATCCAGCATATCTCACAGAACCGAACAAGTGGTAGTTAGAATGCAGTTAGAGCTGCAAGCAGTTTGGTTTGGGAAATTAGACGCGAAATGAAACTGCAAATGCCTTCCAACAGGCTTGGAAAAGTGTGTTCTATAACTCTGCCAAACAGACTCCCCGGAGACTGAGCTTTCAGAAGCTAGTTTAACTCTAAGGGAGGAAGCAGCAGAATGTGCCTCTCACATCTAGCCTGTAGGAATTCAGGTTGGCAAGTTCTATGGGGAAGCCCATTGCTGCCTATGGTGGAAACGGCATGGGAGATTTCAGTTTCAAAATCTCTGTGAAAAAGCGTCAGAGAAGCTTCTCCGTTTAGAATCCAGCATATCTCACTGAACCGAAGAAGTGGTAGTTAGAAGGGTGTTAGAGCTGCAAGCAGTTTGGTTTGGGAAATTAGACGCGAAATCACATTGCAAATGCCTTCCAACAGGCTTGGAAAAGTGTGTTCTATATCTCTGCCAAACAAACTCCCTGGAGGTTGAGCTTTCAGAAGCAAGTTTAACTCTAAGGGAGGAAGCAGCAGAATGTGCCTCTCACATCTAGCCTGTAGGAATTCAGGTTGGCAAGTTCTATGGGGAAGCCCGTTGCTGCCTAGGCAGGAAACGGCATGGGAGATTTCGGTTTCAAAATCTCTGTGAAAAAGCATCAGAGAAGCTTCCACATTTAGAATCCAGCATATCTCACTGATTCGAAGAAGTGGTAGTTAGAAGGGAGTTAGAGCTGCAAGCAGTTTGGTTTGGGAAATTAGACGCGAAATGACACTGCAACGGCCTTCCAACAGGCTTGGAAAATTGTGTTCTATATCTCTGCCAAACAGACTCCCCGGAGGTTGAGCTTTCAGAAGCAAGTTTAACTCTAAGGGAGGAAGCAGCAGAATGTGCTCTCACATCTAGCCTGTAGGAATTCAGGTTGGCAAGTTCTATGGGGAAGGCCATTGCTGCCTATGGTGGAAACGGCACGGGAGATTTCAGTTTCAAAATCTCTGTGAAAAAGCGCCAGAGAAGCTTCCCCGTTTAGAATCCAGCATATCTCACTGAACCGAAGAAGTGGTAGTTAGAAGGGAGTTAGAGCTGCAAGCAGTTTGGTTTGGGAAATTAGACGCGAAATGACACTGCAAAGGCCTTCCAACAGGCTTGGAAAAGTGTGTTCTATATCTCTGCCAAACAGACTCCCCGGAGGTTGAGCTTTCAGAAGCAAGTTTAACTCTTAGGGTGGAAGCAGCAGAATGTGCCTCTCACATCTAGCCTGTAGGAATTCAGGTTGGCAAGTTCTATGGGGAAGCCCATTGCTGCCTAGGGTGGAAACGGCCTGGGAGATTTCAGTTTCAAAATCTCTGTGAAAAAGCGTCAGAGAAGCTTCTCGGTTTAGAATCCAGCATATCTCACAGAACCGAAGAAGTGGTAGGTAGAAGGCAGTTAGAGCTGCAAGCAGTTTGGTTTGGGAAATTAGAAGCGAAATGAAACTGCAAATGCCTTCCAACAAGCTTGGAAAAGTGTGTTCTATATCTCTGCCGAACAGACTCCCCGGAGGTTGAGCTTTCAGAAGCTAGTTTAACTCTAAGGGAGGAAGCAGCAGAATGTGCCTCTCACATCTAGCCTGTAGGAATTCAGGTTGGCAAGTTCTATGGGGAAGCCCACTGCTGCCTATGCTGCAAACGGCATGGGAGATTTCGGTTTCAAAATCTCTGTGAAAAAGCATCAGAGAAGCTTCCCCATTTAGAATCCAGCATATCTCACTGATTCGAAGAAGTGGTAGTTAGAAGGGAGTTAGAGCGGCAAGCAGTTTGGTTTGGGAAATTAGAAGCGAAATGACACTGCAAAGGCCTTCCAACAGGCTTGGAAAAGTGTGTTCTATATCTCTGCCAAACAGACTCCCCGGAGGTTGAGCTTTCAGAAGATAGTTTAACTCTAAGGGAGGAAGCAGCAGAATGTACCTCTCACATCTAGCCTGTAGGAATTCAGGTTGGCAAGTTCTATGAGGAAGCCCATTGCTGCCTATGGTGGAAACGGCATGGGAGATTTCAGTTTCAAAATCTCTGTGAAAAAGCGTCAGAGAAGCTTCTCCGTTTAGAATCCAGCATATCTCACTGAACCGAAGAAGTGGTAGTTAGAAGGGAGTTAGAGCTGCAAGCAGTTTGGTTTGGGAAATTAGACGCGAAATGAAACTGCAAAGGCCTTACAACAGACTTGGAAAGGTGTGTTCTATATCTCTGCCAAACAGACTCCCCGGAGGTTGAGCTTTCAGAAGCTAGTTTAACTCTAAGGGAGGAAGCAGAAGAATGTGCCTCTCACATCTAGCCTGTAGGAATTCAGGTTGGCAAGTTCTATGGGGAAGCCCATTGGCGCCTTCGTTGGGAACGGCCTGGGAGATTTCAGTTTCAAAATCTCTGTGAAAAAGCATCAGAGAAGCTTCCCCGTTTAGAATCCAGCATATCTCACTGAACCGAAGAAGTGGTAGTTAGAAGGGAGTTAGAGCTGCAAGCAGTTTGCTTTGGGAAATTAGATGCGAAATGACACTGCAAAGGCCTTCCAACAGGCTTGGAAAAGTGTGTTTTATATCTCTGCCAAACAGACTCCCCGGAGGTTGAGCTTTCAGAAGCTAGTTTAACTCTAAGGGAGGAAGCAGCAGAATGTGCCTCTCACATCTAGCCTGTAGGAATTCAGGTTGGCAAGTTCTATGGGGAAGCCCATTGGCGCCTTCGTTGGAAATGGGTTAGGAAATTTCAGTTTCAAAATCTCTGTGAAAAAGCGTCAGAGAAGCTTCCCCGTTTAGAATCCAGCATATATCACTGAACCGAAGAAGTGGTAGTTAGAAGGGAGTTAGAGCTGCAAGCAGTTTGGTTTGGGAAATTAGACGTGAAATGACACTGCAAATGCCTTCCAACAGGCTTGGAAAAGTGTGTTCTATATATCTGCCAAACAGACTCCCTGGAGGTTGAGCTTTCAGAAGCAAGTTTAACTCTAAGGGAGGAAGCAGCAGAATGTGCCTCTCACATCTAGCCTGTAGGAATTCAGGTTGGCAAGTTCTATGGGGAAGCCCATTGCTGCCTATGCTGGAAACGGAATGGGAGATTTCGGTTTCAAAATCTCTGAGAAAAAGCATCAGAGAAGCTTCCCCATTTAGAATCCAGCATATCTCACTGATTCGAAGAAGTGGTAGTTAGAAGGGAGTTAGAGCTGCAAGCAGTTTGGTTTGGGAAATTAGACGCGAAATGAAACTGCAAATGACTTCCAACAGGCTTGGAAAATTGTGTTCTATATCTCGGCCAAACAGACTCCCCGTAGGTTGAGCTTTCAGAAGCAAGTTTAACTCTAAGGGAGGAAGCAGCAGAATGTGCCTCTCACATCTAGCCTGTAGGAATTCAGGTTGGCAAGTTATATGGGGAAGCCCATTGGCGCCTTCGTTGCAAACGGGTTTGGAAATTTCAGTTTCAAAATCTCTGTGAAAAAGCATCAGAGAAGCTTCCCCGTTTAGAATCCAGCATATCTCACTGAACCGAAGAAGTGGTAGTTAGAAGGGAGTTAGACCTACAAGCAGTTTGGTTTGGGAATTTAGACGCGAAATGACACTGCAAAGGCCTTCCAACAGGCTTGGAAAAGTGTGTTCTATATCTTTGCCAAACAGACTCCCCGGAGGTTGAGCTTTCAGAAGCAAGTTTAACTCTTAGGGTGGAAGCAGCAGAATGTGCCTGTCACATCTAGCCTGTAGGAATTCAGGTTGGCAAGTTCTATGGGGAAGCCCAATGCTGCCTATGGTGGAAACGGCATGGGAGATTTCAGTTTCAAAATCTCTGTGAAAAAGCGTCAGAGAAGCTTCCCCGTTTAGAATCCAACATATCTCACAGAACCGAACAAGTGGTAGTTAGAATGCAGTTAGAGCTGCAAGCAGTTTGGTTTGGGAAATTAGACGCGAAATGAAACTGCAAATGCCTTCCAACAGGGTTGGAAAAGTGTGTTCTATAACTCTGCCAAACAGACTCCACGGAGGTTGAGCTTTCAGAAGCAAGCTTAACTCTTAGGGAGGAAGCAGCAGAATGTGCCTCTCACATCTAGCCTGTAGGAATTCAGGTTGGCAAGTTCTATGAGGAAGCCCATTGCTGCCTATGGTGGAAACGGCATGGGAGATTTCAGTTTCAAAATCTCTGCGAAAAAGCGTCAGAGAAGCTTCTCCGTTTAGAATCCAGCATATCTCACTGAACCGAAGAAGTGGCAGTTAGAAGGGAGTTAGAGCTGCAAGCAGTTTGCTTTGGGAAATTAGACGCGAAATGACACTGCAAAGGACTTCCAACAGGCTTGGAAAAGTGTGTTTTATATCTCTGCCAAACAGACTCCCGGGAGGTTGAGCTTTCAGAAGCTAGTTTAACTCTAAGGGAGGAAGCAGCAGAATGTGCTTCTCACATCTAGCCTGTAGGAATTCAGGTTGGCAAGTTCTATGGGGAAGCCCATTGGCGCCTTCGTTGGAAACGGGTTTGGAAATTTCAGTTTCAAAATCTCTGTGAAAAAGCGTCAGAGAAGCTTCCCCGTTTAGAATCCAGCATATCTCACTGAACCGAAGAAGTGGTCGTAAGAAGGGAGTTAGAGCTACAAGCAGTTTGGTTTGGGAAATTAGACGCGAAATTTCACTGCAAAGGCCTTCCAACAGGCTTGGAAAAGTGTGTTCTATATCTCTGCCAAACAGACTCCCCGGAGGTTGAGCTTTCAGAAGCAAGTTTAACTCTTAGGGTGGAAGCAGCAGAATGTGCCTCTCACATCTAGCCTGTAGGAATTCAGGTTGGCAAGTTCTATGGGGAAGCCCATTGCTGCCTATGGTGGAAACGGCCTGGGAGATTTCAGTTTCAAAATCTCTGTGAAAAAGCGTCAGAGAAGCTTCTCCGTTTAGAATCCAGCATATCTCACAGAACCGAAGAAGTGGTAGTTAGAATGCAGTTAGAGCTGCAAGCAGTTTGGTTTGGGAAATTAGACGCGAAATGAAACTGCAAATGCCTTCCAACAGGCTTGGAAAAGTGTGTTCTATATCTCTGCCAAACAGACTCCCCAGAGATTGAGCTTTCAGAAGCTAGTTTAACTCTAAGGGAGGATGCAGCAGAATGTGCCTCTCACATCTAGCCTGTAGGAATTCAGGTTGGCAAGTTCTATGAGGAAGCCCATTGCTGCCTATGGTGGAAGCGGCCTGGGAGATTTCAGTTTCAAAATCTCTGTGAAAAAGCGTCAGAGAAGCTTCTCCGTTTAGAATCCAGCATATCTCACTGAACCAAAGAAGTGGTAGTTAGAAGGGAGTTAGAGCTGCAAGCAGTTTGGTTTGGGAAATTAGACGCGAAATCACATTGCAAATGCCTTCCAACAGGCTTGGAAAAGTGTGTTCTATATCTCTGCCAAACAGACTCCCCGGAGGTTGAGCTTTCAGAAGCAAGTTTAACTCTTAGCGTGGAAGCAGCAGAATGTGCCTCTCACATCTAGCCTGTAGGAATTCAGGTTGGCAAGTTCTATCGGGAAGCCCATTGCTGCCTAGGGTGGAAACGGCCTGGGAGATTTCAGTTTCAAAATCTCTGTGAAAAAGCGTCAGAGAAGCTTCTCGGTTTAGAATCCAGCATATCTCACAGAACCGAAGAAGTGGTAGTTAGAAGGCAGTTAGAGCTGCAAGCAGTTAGGTTTGGGAAATTAGACGCGAAATGAAACTGCAAATGCCTTCCAACAAGCTTGGAAAAGTGTGTTCTATATCTCTGCCGAACAGACTCCCCGGAGGTTGAGCTTTCAGAAGCTAGTTTAACTCTAAGGGAGGAAGCAGCAGAATGTGCCTCTCACATCTAGCCTGTAGGAATTCAGGTTGGCAAGTTCTATGGGGAAGCCCATTGGCGCCTTCGTTGGAAACGGGTTTGGAAATTTCAGTTTCAAAATCTCTGTGAAAAAGCGTCAGAGAAGCTTCCCCGTTTAGAATCTAGCATATCTCACTGAACCGAAGAAGTGGTAGTTAGAAGGGAGTTTGAGCTGCAAGCAGTTTGGTTTGGGAAATTAGACGCGAAATGACACTGCAAAGGCCTTCCAACAGGCTTGGAAAAGTGTGTTCTATATCTCTGCCAAACAGACTCCCCGGAGGTTGAGCTTTCAGAAGCAAGCTTAACTCTTAGGGAGGAAGCAGCAGAATGTGCCTCTCACATCTAGCCTGTAGGAATTCAGGTTGGCAAGTTCTATGGGGAAGCCCATTGCTGCCTATGGTGGAAACGGCATGGGAGATTTCAGTTTCAAAATCTCTGTGAAAAAGCGTCAGAGAAGCTTCTCCGTTTAGAATCCAGCATATCTCACTGAACCGAAGAAGTGGTAGTTAGAAGGGAGTTAGAGCTGCAAGCAGTTTGCTTTGGGAAATTAGACGCGAAATGACACTGCAAAGGACTTCCAACAGGCTTGGAAAAGTGTGTTTTATATCTCTGCCAAACAGACTCCCCGGAGGTTGAGCTTTCAGAAGCTAGTTTAACTCTAAGGGAGGAAGCAGCAGAATGTGCCTCTCACATCTAGCCTGTAGGAATTCAGGTTGGCAAGTTCTATGGGGAAGCCCATTGGCGCCTTCGTAGCAAACGGGTTTGGAAATTTCAGTTTCAAAATCTCTGTGAAAAAGCGTCAGAGAAGCTTCCCCGTTTAGAATCCAGCATATCTCACTGAACTGAAGAAGTGGTAGTTACAAGGGAGTTAGAGCTGCAAGCAGTTTGGTTTGGGAAATTAGACGCGAAATGACACTGCAAATGCCTTCCAACAGGCTTGGAAAAGTGTGTTCTATATCTCTGCCAAACAGACTCCCCGGAGGTTGAGCTTTCAGAAGCAAGTTTAACTCTTAGGGTGGAAGCAGCAGAATGTGCCTCTCACATCTAGCCTGTAGGAATTCAGGTTGGCAAGTTCTATGGGGAAGCCCATTGCTGCCTATGGTGGAAACGGCCTGGGAGATTTCAGTTTCAAAATCTCTGTGAAAAAGCGTCAGAGAAGCTTCTCCGTTTAGAATCCAGCATATCTCACAGAACCGAAGAAGTGGTAGTTAGAATGCAGTTAGAGCTGCAAGCAGTTTGGTTTGGGAAATTAGACGCGAAATGAAACTGCAAATACCTTACAACAGGCTTGGAAAAGTGTGTTCTATATCTCTGCCAAACAGACTCCCCAGAGATTGAGCTTTCAGAAGCTAGTTTAACTCTAAGGGAGGATGCAGCAGAATGTGCCTCTCACATCTAGCCTGTAGGAATTCAGGTTGGCAAGTTCTATGAGGAAGCCCATTGCTGCCTATGGTGGAAGCGGCCTGGGAGATTTCAGTTTCAAAATCTCTGTGAAAAAGCGTCAGAGAAGCTTCTCCGTTTAGAATCCAGCATATCTCACTGAACCAAAGAAGTGGTAGTTAGAAGGGAGTTAGAGCTGCAAGCAGTTTGGTTTGGGAAATTAGACGCGAAATCACATTGCAAACGCCTTCCAACAGGCTTGGAAAAGTGTGTTCTATATCTCTGCCAAACAAACTCCCTGGAGGTTCAGCTTTCAGAAGCAAGTTTAACTCTAAGGGAGGAAGCAGCAGAATGTGCCTCTCACATCTAGCCTGTAGGAATTCAGGTTGGCAAGTTCTATGGGGAAGCCCACTGCTGCCTATGCTGCAAACGGCATGTGAGATTTCGGTTTCAAAATCTCTGTGAAAAAGCATCAGAGAAGCTTCCCCATTTAGAATCCAGCATATCTCACTGAACCGAAGAAGTGGTAGTTAGAAGGGAGTTAGAGCTGCAAGCAGTTTGTTTTGGGAAATTAGACGCGAAATGACCCTGCAAAGGCCTTCCAACAGGCTTGGAAAAGTGTGTTCTATATCTCTGCCAAACAGACTCCCCGGAGGTTGAGCTTTCAGAAGATAGTTTAACTCTAAGGGAGGAAGCAGCAGAATGTACCTCTCACATCTAGCCTGTAGGAATTCAGGTTGGCAAGTTCTATGAGGAAGCCCATTGCTGCCTATGGTGGAAACGGCATGGGAGATTTCAGTTTCAAAATCTCTGTGAAAAAGCGTCAGAGAAGCTTCTCCGTTTAGAATCCAGCATATCTCACTGAACCGAAGAAGTGGTAGTTAGAAGGGAGTTAGAGCTGCAAGCAGTTTGGTTTGGGAAATTAGACGCGAAATGAAACTGCAAAGGCCTTCCAACAGACTTGGAAAGGTGTGTTCTATATCTCTGCCAAAAAGACTCCCCGGAGGTTGAGCTTTCAGAAGCTAGTTTAACTCTAAGGGAGGAAGCAGCAGAATGTGCCTCTCACATCTAGCCTGTAGGAATTCAGGTTGGCAAGTTCTATGGGGAAGCCCATTGGCGCCTTCGTTGCAAACGGGTTTGGAAATTTCAGTTTCAAAATCTCTGTGAAAAAGCGTCAGAGAAGATTCCCCGTTTAGAATCCAGCATAACTCACTGAACCGAAGAAGTGGTAGTTACAAGGGAGTTAGAGCTGCAAGCAGTTTGGTTTGGGAAATTAGACGCAAAATGACACTGCAAAGGCCTTCCAACAGGCTTGGAAAAGTGTGTTCTATATCTCTGCCAAACAGACTACCCGGAGGTTGAGCTTTCAGAAGCAAGTTTAACTCTAAGGGAGGAAGCAGCAGAATGTGCCTCTCACATCTAGCCTGTAGGAATTCAGGTTGGCAAGTTCTATGGGGAAGCCCATTGCTGCCTAAGGTGGAAACGGCCTGGGAGATTTCAGTTTCAAAATCTCTGTGAAAAAGCGTCAGAGAAGCTTCTCCGTTTAGAATCCAGCATATCTCACAGAACCGAACAAGTGGTAGTTAGAATGCAGTTAGAGCTGCAAGCAGTTTGGTTTGGGAAATTAGACGCGAAATGAAACTGCAAATGCCTTCCAACAGGCTTGGAAAATTGTGTTCTATATCTCTGCCAAACAGCGGCCCCGGAGGTTGAGCTTTCAGAAGCAAGCTTAACTGTTAGGGAGGAAGCAGCAGAATGTGCCTCTCACATCTAGCCTGTAGGAATTCAGGTTGGCAAGTTCTATGGGGAAGCCCATTGCTGCCTATGGTGGAAACGGCATGGGAGATTTCAGTTTCAAAATCTCTGTGAAAAAGCGTCAGAGAAGCTTCTCCGTTTAGAATCCAGCATATCTCACTGAACCGAAGAAGTGGTAGTTAGAAGGGAGTTAGAGCTGCAAGCAGTTTGCTTTCGGAAATTAGACGCGAAATGAAACTGCAAATGCCTTCCAACAGGCTTGGAAAAGTGTGTTCTATATCTCTGCCAAACAAACTCCCCTGAGGTTGAGCTTTCAGAAGCTAGTTTAACTCTAAGGGAGGAAGCAGCAGAATGTGCCTCTCACATCTAGCCTGTAGGAATTCAGGTTGGCAAGTTCTATGGGGAAGCCCATTGGCGCCTTCGTTGGAAACGGGTTTGGAAATTTCAGTTTCAAAATCTCTGTGAAAAAGCGTCAGAGAAGCTTCTCCGTTTAGAATCCAGTATATCTCACTGAACCGAAGAAGTGGTAGTTAGAAGGGAGTTAGAGCTACAAGCTGTTTGGTTTGGGAAATTAGACGCGAAATGAAACTGCAAATGCCTTCCAACAGGCTTGGAAAATTGTGTTCTATATCTCTGCCAAACAGACTCCCCGGAGGTTGAGCTTTCAGAAGCAAGTTTAACTCTAAGGGAGAAAGCAGCAGAATGTGCCTCTCACATCTAGCCTGTAGGAATTAAGGTTGGCAAGTTCTATGGGGAAGCCCATTGGCGCCTTCGTTGGAAACGGGTTTGGAAATTTCAGTTTCAAAATCTCTGTGAAAAAGCGTCAGAGAAGCTTCTCCGTTTAGAATCCAGCATATCTCACTGAACCGAAGAAGTGGTAGTTAGAAGGGAGTTAGAGCTGCAAGCAGTTTGTTTTGGGAAATTAGACGCGAAATGAAACTGCAAATGCCCTCCAACAGGCTTGGAAAAGTGTGTTCTATATCTCTGACAAACAGACTCCCCGGAGGTTGAGCTTTCAGAAGCAAGTTTAACTCTAAGGGAGGAAGCAGTAGAATGTGCCTCTCACATCTAGCCTGTAGGAATTCAGGTTGGCAAGTTCTATGGGGAAGCCCATTGCTGCCTATGGTGAAAACGGCATGGGAGATTTCAGTTTCAAAATCTCTGTGAAAAAGCGTCAGAGAAGCTTCTCCGTTTAGAATCCAGCATATCTCACTGAACCGAAGAAGTGGTAGTTAGAAGGGAGTTAGAGCTGCAAGCAGTTTGGTTTGGGAAATTAGACGCTTTCAGAAGCAAGTTTAACTCTAAGGGAGGAAGCAGCAGAATGTGCCTCTCACATCTAGCCTGTAGGAATTCAGGTTGGCAAGTTCTATGGGGAAGCCCATTGCTGCCTATGGTGGAAACGGCATGGGAGATTTCAGTTTCAAAATCTCTGTGAAAAAGCGTCAGAGAAGCTTCTCCGTTTAGAATCCAGCATATCTCACTGAACCGAAGAAGTGGTAGTTAGAAGGGAGTTAGAGCTGCAAGCAGTTTGGTTTGGGAAATTAGACGCGAAATGAAACTGCAAAGGCCTTCCAACAGGCTTGGAAAAGTGTGTTCTATATCTCTGCCAAACAAACTCCCCGGAGGTTGAGCTTTCAGAAGCAAGTTTAACTCTAAGGGAGGAAGCAGCAGAATGTGCCTCTCACATCTAGCCTGTAGGAATTCAGGTTGGCAAGTTCTATGGGGAAGCCCATTGCTGGCTATGGTGGAAACAGCATGGGAGATCTCAGTTTCAAAATCTCTGTGAAAAAGCGTCAGAGAAGCTTCTCCGTTTAGAATCCAGCATATCTCACTGAACCGAAGAAGTGGTAGTTAGAAGGCAGTTAGAGCTGCAAGCAGTTTGGTTTGGGAAATTAGACGCGAAATGAAACTGCAAATGCCTTCCAAAAGGCTTGGAAAAGTGTGTTCTATATCTCTGCCAAACAAACTCCCCGGAGGTTGAGCTTTCAGAAGCTAGTTTAACTCTAAGGGAGGAAGCAGCAGAATGTGCCTCTCACATTTAGCCTGTAGGAATTCAGGTTGGCAAGTTCTATGGGGAAGCCCATTGCTGCCTATGGTGGAAACGGCATGGGAGATTTCAGTTTCAAAATCTCTGTGAAAAAGCGTCAGAGAAGCTTCTCCGTTTAGAATCCAGCATATCTCACTGAACCGAAGAAGTGGTAGTTAGAAGGCAGTTAGAGCTGCAAGCAGTTTGGTTTGGGAAATTAGATGCGAAATGACACTGCAAAGGCCTTCCAACAGGCTTGGAAAAGTGTGTTCTATATCTGTGCCAAACAGAGTCCCCGGAGGTTGAGCTTTCAGAAGCAAGCTTAACTGTTAGGGAGGAAGCAGCAGAATGTGCCTCTCACATCTAGCCTGTAGGAATTCAGGTTGGCAAGTTCTATGGGGAAGCCCATTGCTGCCTATGGTGGAAACGGCATGGGAGATTTCAGTTTCAAAATCTCTGTGAAAAAGCGTCAGAGAAGCTTCTCCGTTTAGAATCCAGCATATCTCACTGAACCGAAGAAGTGGTAGTTAGAAGGGAGTTAGAGCTGCAAGCAGTTTGGTTTGGGAAATTAGACGCGAAATGAAACTGCAAATGCCTTCCAACAGGCTTGGAAAAGTGTGTTCTATATCTCTGCCAAACAACTCCCCGGAGGTTGAGCTTTCAGAAGCTAGTTTAACTCTAAGGGAGGAAGCAGCAGAATGTGCCTCTCACATCTAGCCTGTAGGAATTCAGGTTGGCAAGTTCTATGGGGAAGCCCATTGGCGCCTTCGTTGGAAACGGGTTTGGAAATTTCAGTTTCAAAATCTCTGTGAAAAAGCGTCAGAGAAGCTTCTCCGTTTAGAATCCAGCATATCTCACTGAACCGAAGAAGTGGTAGTTAGAAGGGAGTTAGAGCTGCAAGCAGTTTGGTTTGGGAAATTAGACGCGAAATGAAACTGCAAATGCCTTCAAACAGGCTTGGAAAAGTGTGTTCTATATCTCTGCCAAACAAACTCCCCGGAGGTTGAGCTTTCAGAAGCAAGTTTAACTCTAAGGGAGGAAGCAGCAGAATGTGCCTCTCACATCTAGCCTTTAGGAATTCAGGTTGGCAAGTTCTATGGGGAAGCCCATTGCTGCCTATGGTGGAAACGGCATGGGAGATTTCAGTTTCAAAATCTCTGTGAAAAAGCGTCAGAGAAGCTTCTCCGTTTAGAATCCAGCATATCTCACTGAACCGAAGAAGTGGTAGTTAGAAGGGAGTTAGAGCTGCAAGCAGTTTGGTTTGGGAAATTAGATGCGAAATGACACTGCAAAGGCCTTCCAACAGGCTTGGAATAGTGTGTTCTATATATGTGCCAAACAGAGTCCCCGGAGGTTGAGCTTTCAGAAGCAAGCTTAACACTTAGGGAGGAAGAAGCAGAATGTGCCTCTCACATCTAGCCTGTAGGAATTCAGGTTGGCAAGTTCTATGGGGAAGCCCATTGCTGCCTATGGTGGAAACGGCATGGGAGATTTCAGTTTCAAAATCTCTGTGAAAAAGCGTCAGAGAAGCTTCTCCGTTTAGAATCCAGCATATCTCACTGAACCGAAGAAGTGGTAGTTAGAAGGGAGTTAGAGCTGCAAGCAGTTTGGTTTGGGAAATTAGACGCGAAATGAAACTGCAAATGCCTTCCAACAGGCTTGGAAAAGTGTGTTCTATATCTCTGCCAAACAAACTCCCCGGAGGTTGAGCTTTCAGAAGCTAGTTTAACTCTAAGGGAGGAAGCAGCAGAATGTGCCTCTCACATCTAGCCTGTAGGAATTCAGGTTGGCAAGTTCTATGGGGAAGCCCATTGGCGCCTTCGTTGGAAACGGGTTTGGAAATTTCAGTTTCAAAATCTCTGTGAAAAAGCGTCAGAGAAGCTTCTCCGTTTAGAATCCAGCATATCTCACTGAACCGAAGAAGTGGTAGTTAGAAGGGAGTTAGAGCTGCAAGCAGTTTGGTTTGGGAAATTAGACGCGAAATGAAACTGCAAATGCCTTCCAACAGGCTTGGAAAAGTGTGTTCTATATCTCTGCCAAACAAACTCCCCGGAGGTTGAGCTTTCAGAAGCAAGTTTAACTCTAAGAGAGGAAGCAGCAGAATGTGCCTCTCACATCTAGCCTTTAGGAATTCAGGTTGGCAAGTTCTATGGGGAAGCCCATTGCTGCCTATGGTGGAAACGGCATGGGAGATTTTAGTTTCAAAATCTCTGTGAAAAAGCGTCAGAGAAGCTTCTCCGTTTAGAATCCAGCATATCTCACTGAACCGAAGAAGTGGTAGTTAGAAGGGAGTTAGAGCTGCAAGCAGTTTGGTTTGGGAAATTAGATGCGAAATGACACTGCAAAGGCCTTCCAACAGGCTTGGAAAAGTGTGTTCTATATCTGTGCCAAACAGAGTCCCCGGAGGTTGAGCTTTCAGAAGCAAGCTTAACTGTTAGGGAGGAAGCAGCAGAATGTGCCTCTCACATCTAGCCTGTAGGAATTCAGGTTGGCAAGTTCTATGGGGAAGCCCATTGCTGCCTATGGTGGAAACGGCATGGGAGATTTCAGTTTCAAAATCTCTGTGAAAAAGCGTCAGAGAAGCTTCTCCGTTTAGAATCCAGCATATCTCACTGAACCGAAGAAGTGGTAGTTAGAAGGGAGTTAGAGCTGCAAGCAGTTTGGTTTGGGAAATTAGACGCGAAATGAAACTGCAAATGCCTTCCAACAGGCTTGGAAAAGTGTGTTCTATATCTGTGCCAAACAGAGTCCCCGGAGGTTGAGCTTTCAGAAGCAAGCTTAACTGTTAGGGAGGAAGCAGCAGAATGTGCCTCTCACATCTAGCCTGTAGGAATTCAGGTTGGCAAGTTCTATGGGGAAGCCCATTGCTGCCTATGGTGGAAACGGCATGGGAGATTTCAGTTTCAAAATCTCTGTGAAAAAGCGTCAGAGAAGCTTCTCCTTTTAGAATCCAGCATATCTCACTGAACCGAAGAAGTGGTAGTTAGAAGGCAGTTAGAGCTGCAAGCAGTTTGGTTTGGGAAATTAGACGCGAAATGAAACTGCAAATGCCTTCCAACAGGCTTGGAAAAGTGTGTTCTATATCTCTGCCAAACAGACTCCCTGGAGGTTGAGCTTTCAGAAGCTAGTTTAACTCTAAGGGAGGAAGCAGCAGAATGTGCCTCTCACATCTAGCCTGTAGGAATTCAGGTTGGCAAGTTCTATGGGGAAGCCCATTGCTGGCTATGGTGGAAACAGCATGGGAGATTTCAGTTTCAAAATCTCTGTGAAAAAGCGTCAGAGAAGCTTCTCCGTTTAGAATCCAGCATATCTCACTGAACCGAAGAAGTGGTAGTTAGAAGGCAGTTAGAGCTGCAAGCAGTTTGGTTTGGGAAATTAGACGCGAAATGAAACTGCAAATGCATTCCAACAGGCTTGGAAAAGTGTGTTCTATATCTCTGCCAAACAAACTCCCCGGAGGTTGAGCTTTCAGAAGCTAGTTTAACTCTAAGGGAGGAAGCAGCAGAATGTGCCTCTCACATCTAGCCTGTAGGAATTCAGGTTGGCAAGTTCTATGGGGAAGCCCATTGCTGCCTATGGTGGAAACGGCATGGGAGATTTCAGTTTCAAAATCTCTGTGAAAAAGCGTCAGAGAAGCTTCTCCGTTTAGAATCCAGCATATCTCACTGAACCGAAGAAGTGGTAGTTAGAAGGGAGTTAGAGCTGCAAGCAGTTTGGTTTGGGAAATTAGACGCGAAATGAAACTGCAAATGCCTTCCAACAGGCTTGGAAAAGTGTGTTCTATATCTCTGCCAAACAAACTCCCCGGAGGTTGAGCTTTCAGAAGCTAGTTTAACTCTAAGGAAGGAAGCAGCAGAATGTGCCTCTCACATCTAGCCTGTAGGAATTCAGGTTGGCAAGTTCTATGGGGAAGCCCATTGCTGCCTATGGTGGAAACGGCATGGGAGATTTCAGTTTCAAAATCTCTGTGAAAAAGCGTCAGAGAAGCTTCTCCGTTTAGAATCCAGCATATCTCACTGAACCGAAGAAGTGGTAGTTAGAAGGGAGTTAGAGCTGCAAGCAGTTTGGTTTGGGAAATTAGATGCGAAATGACACTGCAAAGGCCTTCCAACAGGCTTGGAAAAGTGTGTTCTATATCTCTGCCAAACAAACTCCCCGGAGGTTGAGCTTTCAGAAGCAAGTTTAACTCTAAGGTAGGAAGCAGCAGAATGTGCCTCTCACATCTAGCCTGTAGGAATTCAGGTTGGCAAGTTCTATGGGGAAGCCCATTGCTGCCTATAGTGGAAACGGCATGGGAGATTTCAGTTTCAAAATCTCTGTGAAAAAGCGTCAGAGAAGCTTCTCCGTTTAGAATCCAGCATATCTCACTGAACCGAAGAAGTGGTAGTTAGAAGGGAGTTAGAGCTGCAAGCAGTTTGGTTTGGGAAATTAGACGCGAAATAAAACTGCAAATGCCTTCCAACAGGCTTGGAAAAGTGTGTTCTATATCTCTGCCAAACAAACTCCCCGGAGGTTGAGCTTTCAGAAGCAAGTTTAACTCTAAGGGAGGAAGCAGCAGAATGTGCCTCTCACATCTAGCCTTTAGGAATTCAGGTTGGCAAGTTCTATGGGGAAGCCCATTGCTGCCTATGGTGGAAACGGCATGGGAGATTTCAGTTTCAAAATCTCTATGAAAAAGCGTCAGAGAAGCTTCTCCGTTTAGAATCCAGCATATCTCACTGAACCGAAGAAGTGGTAGTTAGAAGGGAGTTAGAGCTGCAAGCAGTTTGGTTTGGGAAATTAGATGCGAAATGACACTGCAAAGGCCTTCCAACAGGCTTGGAATAGTGTGTTCTATATATGTGTCAAACAGAGTCCCCGGAGGTTGAGCTTTCAGAAGCAAGCTTAACTCTTAGGGAGGAAGCAGCAGAATGTGCCTCTCACATCTAGCCTGTAGGAATTCAGGTTGGCAAGTTCTATGGGGAAGCCCATTGGCGCCTTCGTTGGAAACGGGTTTGGAAATTTCAGTTTCAAAATCTCTGTGAAAAAGCGTCAGAGAAGCTTCTCCGTTTAGAATCCAGCATATCTCACTGAACCGAAGAAGTGGTAGTTAGAAGGGAGTTAGAGCTGCAAGCAGTTTGGTTTGGGAAATTAGACGCGAAATGAAACTGCAAATGCCTTCCAACAGGCTTGGAAAATTGTGTTCTATATCTCTGCCAAACAGACTCCCCGGAGGTTGAGCTTTCAGAAGCAAGTTTAACTCTAAGGGAGAAAGCAGCAGAATGTGCCTCTCACATCTAGCCTGTAAGAATTAAGGTTGGCAAGTTCTATGGGGAAGCCCATTGGCGCCTTCGTTGGAAACGGGTTTGGAAATTTCAGTTTCAAAATCTCTGTGAAAAAGCGTCAGAGAAGCTTCTCCGTTTAGAATCCAGCATATCTCACTGAACCGAAGAAGTGGTAGTTAGAAGGGAGTTAGAGCTGCAAGCAGTTTGTTTTGGGAAATTAGACGCGAAATGAAACTGCAAATGCCTTCCAACAGGCTTGGAAAAGTGTGTTCTATATCTCTGACAAACAGACTCCCCGGAGGTTGAGCTTTCAGAAGCAAGTTTAACTCTAAGGGAGGAAGCAGTAGAATGTGCCTCTCACATCTAGCCTGTAGGAATTCAGGTTGGCAAGTTCTATGGGGAAGCCCATTGCTGCCTATGGTGAAAACGGCATGGGAGATTTCAGTTTCAAAATCTCTGTGAAAAAGCGTCAGAGAAGCTTCTCCGTTTAGAATCCAGCATATCTCACTGAACCGAAGAAGTGGTAGTTAGAAGGGAGTTAGAGCTGCAAGCAGTTTGGTTTGGGAAATTAGACGCTTTCAGAAGCAAGTTTAACTCTAAGGTAGGAAGCAGCAGAATGTGCCTCTCACATCTAGCCTGTAGGAATTCAGGTTGGCAAGTTCTATGGGGAAGCCCATTGCTGCCTATGGTGGAAACGGCATGGGAGATTTCAGTTTCAAAATCTCTGTGAAAAAGCGTCAGAGAAGCTTCTCCGTTTAGAATCCAGCATATCTCACTGAACCGAAGAAGTGGTAGTTAGAAGGGAGTTAGAGCTGCAAGCAGTTTGGTTTGGGAAATTAGACGCGAAATGAAACTGCAAAGGCCTTCCAACAGGCTTGGAAAAGTGTGTTCTATATCTCTGCCAAACAAACTCCCCGGAGGTTGAGCTTTCAGAAGCAAGTTTAACTCTAAGGGAGGAAGCAGCAGAATGTGCCTCTCACATCTAGCCTGTAGGAATTCAGGTTGGCAAGTTCTATGGGGAAGCCCATTGCTGGCTATGGTGGAAACAGCATGGGAGATCTCAGTTTCAAAATCTCTGTGAAAAAGCGTCAGAGAAGCTTCTCCGTTTAGAATCCAGCATATCTCACTGAACCGAAGAAGTGGTAGTTAGAAGGCAGTTAGAGCTGCAAGCAGTTTGGTTTGGGAAATTAGATGCGAAATGACACTGCAAAGGCCTTCCAACAGGCTTGGAAAAGTGTGTTCTATATCTGTGCCAAACAGAGTCCCCGGAGGTTGAGCTTTCAGAAGCAAGCTTAACTGTTAGGGAGGAAGCAGCAGAATGTGCCTCTCACATCTAGCCTGTAGGAATTCAGGTTGGCAAGTTCTATGGGGAAGCCCATTGCTGCCTATGGTGGAAACGGCATGGGAGATTTCAGTTTCAAAATCTCTGTGAAAAAGCGTCAGAGAAGCTTCTCCGTTTAGAATCCAGCATATCTCACTGAACCGAAGAAGTGGTAGTTAGAAGGGAGTTAGAGCTGCAAGCAGTTTGGTTTGGGAAATTAGACGCGAAATGAAACTGCAAATGCCTTCCAACAGGCTTGGAAAAGTGTGTTCTATATCTCTGCCAAACAACTCCCCGGAGGTTGAGCTTTCAGAAGCTAGTTTAACTCTAAGGGAGGAAGCAGCAGAATGTGCCTCTCACATCTAGCCTGTAGGAATTCAGGTTGGCAAGTTCTATGGGGAAGCCCATTGGCGCCTTCGTTGGAAACGGGTTTGGAAATTTCAGTTTCAAAATCTCTGTGAAAAAGCGTCAGAGAAGCTTCTCCGTTTAGAATCCAGCATATCTCACTGAACCGAAGAAGTGGTAGTTAGAAGGGAGTTAGAGCTGCAAGCAGTTTGGTTTGGGAAATTAGACGCGAAATGAAACTGCAAATGCCTTCAAACAGGCTTGGAAAAGTGTGTTCTATATCTCTGCCAAACAAACTCCCCGGAGGTTGAGCTTTCAGAAGCAAGTTTAACTCTAAGGGAGGAAGCAGCAGAATGTGCCTCTCACATCTAGCCTTTAGGAATTCAGGTTGGCAAGTTCTATGGGGAAGCCCATTGCTGCCTATGGTGGAAACGGCATGGGAGATTTCAGTTTCAAAATCTCTGTGAAAAAGCGTCAGAGAAGCTTCTCCGTTTAGAATCCAGCATATCTCACTGAACCGAAGAAGTGGTAGTTAGAAGGGAGTTAGAGCTGCAAGCAGTTTGGTTTGGGAAATTAGATGCGAAATGACACTGCAAAGGCCTTCCAACAGGCTTGGAATAGTGTGTTCTATATATGTGCCAAACAGAGTCCCCGGAGGTTGAGCTTTCAGAAGCAAGCTTAACACTTAGGGAGGAAGAAGCAGAATGTGCCTCTCACATCTAGCCTGTAGGAATTCAGGTTGGCAAGTTCTATGGGGAAGCCCATTGCTGCCTATGGTGGAAACGGCATGGGAGATTTCAGTTTCAAAATCTCTGTGAAAAAGCGTCAGAGAAGCTTCTCCGTTTAGAATCCAGCATATCTCACTGAACCGAAGAAGTGGTAGTTAGAAGGGAGTTAGAGCTGCAAGCAGTTTGGTTTGGGAAATTAGACGCGAAATGAAACTGCAAATGCCTTCCAACAGGCTTGGAAAAGTGTGTTCTATATCTCTGCCAAACAAACTCCCCGGAGGTTGAGCTTTCAGAAGCTAGTTTAACTCTAAGGGAGGAAGCAGCAGAATGTGCCTCTCACATCTAGCCTGTAGGAATTCAGGTTGGCAAGTTCTATGGGGAAGCCCATTGGCGCCTTCGTTGGAAACGGGTTTGGAAATTTCAGTTTCAAAATCTCTGTGAAAAAGCGTCAGAGAAGCTTCTCCGTTTAGAATCCAGCATATCTCACTGAACCGAAGAAGTGGTAGTTAGAAGGGAGTTAGAGCTGCAAGCAGTTTGGTTTGGGAAATTAGACGCGAAATGAAACTGCAAATGCCTTCCAACAGGCTTGGAAAAGTGTGTTCTATATCTCTGCCAAACAAACTCCCCGGAGGTTGAGCTTTCAGAAGCAAGTTTAACTCTAAGGGAGGAAGCAGCAGAATGTGCCTCTCACATCTAGCCTTTAGGAATTCAGGTTGGCAAGTTCTATGGGGAAGCCCATTGCTGCCTATGGTGGAAACGGCATGGGAGATTTTAGTTTCAAAATCTCTGTGAAAAAGCGTCAGAGAAGCTTCTCCGTTTAGAATCCAGCATATCTCACTGAACCGAAGAAGTGGTAGTTAGAAGGGAGTTAGAGCTGCAAGCAGTTTGGTTTGGGAAATTAGATGCGAAATGACACTGCAAAGGCCTTCCAACAGGCTTGGAAAAGTGTGTTCTATATCTGTGCCAAACAGAGTCCCCGGAGGTTGAGCTTTCAGAAGCAAGCTTAACTGTTAGGGAGGAAGCAGCAGAATGTGCCTCTCACATCTAGCCTGTAGGAATTCAGGTTGGCAAGTTCTATGGGGAAGCCCATTGCTGCCTATGGTGGAAACGGCATGGGAGATTTCAGTTTCAAAATCTCTGTGAAAAAGCGTCAGAGAAGCTTCTCCGTTTAGAATCCAGCATATCTCACTGAACCGAAGAAGTGGTAGTTAGAAGGGAGTTAGAGCTGCAAGCAGTTTGGTTTGGGAAATTAGACGCGAAATGAAACTGCAAATGCCTTCCAACAGGCTTGGAAAAGTGTGTTCTATATCTGTGCCAAACAGAGTCCCCGGAGGTTGAGCTTTCAGAAGCAAGCTTAACTGTTAGGGAGGAAGCAGCAGAATGTGCCTCTCACATCTAGCCTGTAGGAATTCAGGTTGGCAAGTTCTATGGGGAAGCCCATTGCTGCCTATGGTGGAAACGGCATGGGAGATTTCAGTTTCAAAATCTCTGTGAAAAAGCGTCAGAGAAGCTTCTCCTTTTAGAATCCAGCATATCTCACTGAACCGAAGAAGTGGTAGTTAGAAGGCAGTTAGAGCTGCAAGCAGTTTGGTTTGGGAAATTAGACGCGAAATGAAACTGCAAATGCCTTCCAACAGGCTTGGAAAAGTGTGTTCTATATCTCTGCCAAACAGACTCCCTGGAGGTTGAGCTTTCAGAAGCTAGTTTAACTCTAAGGGAGGAAGCAGCAGAATGTGCCTCTCACATCTAGCCTGTAGGAATTCAGGTTGGCAAGTTCTATGGGGAAGCCCATTGCTGGCTATGGTGGAAACAGCATGGGAGATTTCAGTTTCAAAATCTCTGTGAAAAAGCGTCAGAGAAGCTTCTCCGTTTAGAATCCAGCATATCTCACTGAACCGAAGAAGTGGTAGTTAGAAGGCAGTTAGAGCTGCAAGCAGTTTGGTTTGGGAAATTAGACGCGAAATGAAACTGCAAATGCATTCCAACAGGCTTGGAAAAGTGTGTTCTATATCTCTGCCAAACAAACTCCCCGGAGGTTGAGCTTTCAGAAGCTAGTTTAACTCTAAGGGAGGAAGCAGCAGAATGTGCCTCTCACATCTAGCCTGTAGGAATTCAGGTTGGCAAGTTCTATGGGGAAGCCCATTGCTGCCTATGGTGGAAACGGCATGGGAGATTTCAGTTTCAAAATCTCTGTGAAAAAGCGTCAGAGAAGCTTCTCCGTTTAGAATCCAGCATATCTCACTGAACCGAAGAAGTGGTAGTTAGAAGGGAGTTAGAGCTGCAAGCAGTTTGGTTTGGGAAATTAGACGCGAAATGAAACTGCAAATGCCTTCCAACAGGCTTGGAAAAGTGTGTTCTATATCTCTGCCAAACAAACTCCCCGGAGGTTGAGCTTTCAGAAGCTAGTTTAACTCTAAGGAAGGAAGCAGCAGAATGTGCCTCTCACATCTAGCCTGTAGGAATTCAGGTTGGCAAGTTCTATGGGGAAGCCCATTGCTGCCTATGGTGGAAACGGCATGGGAGATTTCAGTTTCAAAATCTCTGTGAAAAAGCGTCAGAGAAGCTTCTCCGTTTAGAATCCAGCATATCTCACTGAACCGAAGAAGTGGTAGTTAGAAGGGAGTTAGAGCTGCAAGCAGTTTGGTTTGGGAAATTAGATGCGAAATGACACTGCAAAGGCCTTCCAACAGGCTTGGAAAAGTGTGTTCTATATCTCTGCCAAACAAACTCCCCGGAGGTTGAGCTTTCAGAAGCAAGTTTAACTCTAAGGTAGGAAGCAGCAGAATGTGCCTCTCACATCTAGCCTGTAGGAATTCAGGTTGGCAAGTTCTATGGTGAAGCCCATTGCTGCCTATAGTGGAAACGGCATGGGAGATTTCAGTTTCAAAATCTCTGTGAAAAAGCGTCAGAGAAGCTTCTCCGTTTAGAATCCAGCATATCTCACTGAACCGAAGAAGTGGTAGTTAGAAGGGAGTTAGAGCTGCAAGCAGTTTGGTTTGGGAAATTAGACGCGAAATAAAACTGCAAATGCCTTCCAACAGGCTTGGAAAAGTGTGTTCTATATCTCTGCCAAACAAACTCCCCGGAGGTTGAGCTTTCAGAAGCAAGTTTAACTCTAAGGGAGGAAGCAGCAGAATGTGCCTCTCACATCTAGCCTTTAGGAATTCAGGTTGGCAAGTTCTATGGGGAAGCCCATTGCTGCCTATGGTGGAAACGGCATGGGAGATTTCAGTTTCAAAATCTCTATGAAAAAGCGTCAGAGAAGCTTCTCCGTTTAGAATCCAGCATATCTCACTGAACCGAAGAAGTGGTAGTTAGAAGGGAGTTAGAGCTGCAAGCAGTTTGGTTTGGGAAATTAGATGCGAAATGACACTGCAAAGGCCTTCCAACAGGCTTGGAATAGTGTGTTCTATATATGTGTCAAACAGAGTCCCCGGAGGTTGAGCTTTCAGAAGCAAGCTTAACTCTTAGGGAGGAAGCAGCAGAATGTGCCTCTCACATCTAGCCTGTAGGAATTCAGGTTGGCAAGTTCTATGGGGAAGCCCATTGGCGCCTTCGTTGGAAACGGGTTTGGAAATTTCAGTTTCAAAATCTCTGTGAAAAAGCGTCAGAGAAGCTTCTCCGTTTAGAATCCAGCATATCTCACTGAACCGAAGAAGTGGTAGTTAGAAGGGAGTTAGAGCTGCAAGCAGTTTGGTTTGGGAAATTAGACGCGAAATGAAACTGCAAATGCCTTCCAACAGGCTTGGAAAATTGTGTTCTATATCTCTGCCAAACAGACTCCCCGGAGGTTGAGCTTTCAGAAGCAAGTTTAACTCTAAGGGAGAAAGCAGCAGAATGTGCCTCTCACATCTAGCCTGTAAGAATTAAGGTTGGCAAGTTCTATGGGGAAGCCCATTGGCGCCTTCGTTGGAAACGGGTTTGGAAATTTCAGTTTCAAAATCTCTGTGAAAAAGCGTCAGAGAAGCTTCTCCGTTTAGAATCCAGCATATCTCACTGAACCGAAGAAGTGGTAGTTAGAAGGGAGTTAGAGCTGCAAGCAGTTTGTTTTGGGAAATTAGACGCGAAATGAAACTGCAAATGCCCTCCAACAGGCTTGGAAAAGTGTGTTCTATATCTCTGACAAACAGACTCCCCGGAGGTTGAGCTTTCAGAAGCAAGTTTAACTCTAAGGGAGGAAGCAGTAGAATGTGCCTCTCACATCTAGCCTGTAGGAATTCAGGTTGGCAAGTTCTATGGGGAAGCCCATTGCTGCCTATGGTGAAAACGGCATGGGAGATTTCAGTTTCAAAATCTCTGTGAAAAAGCGTCAGAGAAGCTTCTCCGTTTAGAATCCAGCATATCTCACTGAACCGAAGAAGTGGTAGTTAGAAGGGAGTTAGAGCTGCAAGCAGTTTGGTTTGGGAAATTAGACGCTTTCAGAAGCAAGTTTAACTCTAAGGGAGGAAGCAGCAGAATGTGCCTCTCACATCTAGCCTGTAGGAATTCAGGTTGGCAAGTTCTATGGGGAAGCCCATTGCTGCCTATGGTGGAAACGGCATGGGAGATTTCAGTTTCAAAATCTCTGTGAAAAAGCGTCAGAGAAGCTTCTCCGTTTAGAATCCAGCATATCTCACTGAACCGAAGAAGTGGTAGTTAGAAGGGAGTTAGAGCTGCAAGCAGTTTGTTTTGGGAAATTAGACGCGAAATGAAACTGCAAATGCCCTCCAACAGGCTTGGAAAAGTGTGTTCTATATCTCTGACAAACAAACTCCCCGGAGGTTGAGCTTTCAGAAGCAAGTTTAACTCTAAGGGAGGAAGCAGCAGAATGTGCCTCTCACATCTAGCCTGTAGGAATTCAGGTTGGCAAGTTCTATGGGGAAGCCCATTGCTGGCTATGGTGGAAACAGCATGGGAGATCTCAGTTTCAAAATCTCTGTGAAAAAGCGTCAGAGAAGCTTCTCCGTTTAGAATCCAGCATATCTCACTGAACCGAAGAAGTGGTAGTTAGAAGGCAGTTAGAGCTGCAAGCAGTTTGGTTTGGGAAATTAGACGCGAAATGAAACTGCAAATGCCTTCCAACAGGCTTGGAAAAGTGTGTTCTATATCTCTGCCAAACAAACTCCCCGGAGGTTGAGCTTTCAGAAGCTAGTTTAACTCTAAGGGAGGAAGCAGCAGAATGTGCCTCTCACATTTAGCCTGTAGGAATTCAGGTTGGCAAGTTCTATGGGGAAGCCCATTGCTGCCTATGGTGGAAACGGCATGGGAGATTTCAGTTTCAAAATCTCTGTGAAAAAGCGTCAGAGAAGCTTCTCCGTTTAGAATCCAGCATATCTCACTGAACCGAAGAAGTGGTAGTTAGAAGGCAGTTAGAGCTGCAAGCAGTTTGGTTTGGGAAATTAGATGCGAAATGACACTGCAAAGGCCTTCCCACAGGCTTGGAAAAGTGTGTTCTATATCTGTGCCAAACAGAGTCCCCGGAGGTTGAGCTTTCAGAAGCAAGCTTAACTGTTAGGGAGGAAGCAGCAGAATGTGCCTCTCACATCTAGCCTGTAGGAATTCAGGTTGGCAAGTTCTATGGGGAAGCCCATTGCTGCCTATGGTGGAAACGGCATGGGAGATTTCAGTTTCAAAATCTCTGTGAAAAAGCGTCAGAGAAGCTTCTCCGTTTAGAATCCAGCATATCTCACTGAACCGAAGAAGTGGTAGTTAGAAGGGAGTTAGAGCTGCAAGCAGTTTGGTTTGGGAAATTAGACGCGAAATGAAACTGCAAATGCCTTCCAACAGGCTTGGAAAAGTGTGTTCTATATCTCTGCCAAACAAACTCCCCGGAGGTTGAGCTTTCAGAAGCTAGTTTAACTCTAAGGGAGGAAGCAGCAGAATGTGCCTCTCACATCTAGCCTGTAGGAATTCAGGTTGGCAAGTTCTATGGGGAAGCCCATTGGCGCCTTCGTTGGAAACGGGTTTGGAAATTTCAGTTTCAAAATCTCTGTGAAAAAGCGTCAGAGAAGCTTCTCCGTTTAGAATCCAGCATATCTCACTGAACCGAAGAAGTGGTAGTTAGAAGGGAGTTAGAGCTGCAAGCAGTTTGGTTTGGGAAATTAGACGCGAAATGAAACTGCAAATGCCTTCCAACAGGCTTGGAAAAGTGTGTTCTATATCTCTGCCAAACAAACTCCCCGGAGGTTGAGCTTTCAGAAGCAAGTTTAACTCTAAGGGAGGAAGCAGCAGAATGTGCCTCTCACATCTAGCCTTTAGGAATTCAGGTTGGCAAGTTCTATGGGGAAGCCCATTGCTGCCTATGGTGGAAACGGCATGGGAGATTTTAGTTTCAAAATCTCTGTGAAAAAGCGTCAGAGAAGCTTCTCCGTTTAGAATCCAGCATATCTCACTGAACCGAAGAAGTGGTAGTTAGAAGGGAGTTAGAGCTGCAAGCAGTTTGGTTTGGGAAATTAGATGCGAAATGACACTGCAAAGGCCTTCCAACAGGCTTGGAAAAGTGTGTTCTATATCTGTGCCAAACAGAGTCCCCGGAGGTTGAGCTTTCAGAAGCAAGCTTAACTGTTAGGGAGGAAGCAGCAGAATGTGCCTCTCACATCTAGCCTGTAGGAATTCAGGTTGGCAAGTTCTATGGGGAAGCCCATTGCTGCCTATGGTGGAAACGGCATGGGAGATTTCAGTTTCAAAATCTCTGTGAAAAAGCGTCAGAGAAGCTTCTCCGTTTAGAATCCAGCATATCTCACTGAACCGAAGAAGTGGTAGTTAGAAGGGAGTTAGAGCTGCAAGCAGTTTGGTTTGGGAAATTAGACGCGAAATGAAACTGCAAATGCCTTCCAACAGGCTTGGAAAAGTGTTTTCTATATCTGTGCCAAACAGAGTCCCCGGAGGGTGAGCTTTCAGAAGCAAGCTTAACTGTTAGGGAGGAAGCAGCAGAATGTGCCTCTCACATCTAGCCTGTAGGAATTCAGGTTGGCAAGTTCTATGGGGAAGCCCATTGCTGCCTATGGTGGAAACGGCATGGGAGATTTCAGTTTCAAAATCTCTGTGAAAAAGCGTCAGAGAAGCTTCTCCTTTTAGAATCCAGCATATCTCACTGAACCGAAGAAGTGGTAGTTAGAAGGCAGTTAGAGCTGCAAGCAGTTTGCTTTGGGAAATTAGACGCGAAATGAAACTGCAAATGCCTTCCAACAGGCTTGGAAAAGTGTGTTCTATATCTCTGCCAAACAGACTCCCTGGAGGTTGAGCTTTCAGAAGCTAGTTTAACTCTAAGGGAGGAAGCAGCAGAATGTGCCTCTCACATCTAGCCTGTAGGAATTCAGGTTGGCAAGTTCTATGGGGAAGCCCATTGCTGGCTATGGTGGAAACAGCATGGGAGATTTCAGTTTCAAAATCTCTGTGAAAAAGCGTCAGAGAAGCTTCTCCGTTTAGAATCCAGCATATCTCACCGAACCGAAGAAGTGGTAGTTAGAAGGCAGTTAGAGCTGCAAGCAGTTTGGTTTGGGAAATTAGACGCGAAATGAAACTGCAAATGCATTCCAACAGGCTTGGAAAAGTGTGTTCTATATCTCTGCCAAACAAACTCCCCGGAGGTTGAGCTTTCAGAAGCTAGTTTAACTCTAAGGGAGGAAGCAGCAGAATGTGCCTCTCACATCTAGCCTGTAGGAATTCAGGTTGGCAAGTTCTAAGGGGAAGCCCATTGCTGCCTATGGTGGAAACGGCATGGGAGATTTCAGTTTCAAAATCTCTGTGAAAAAGCGTCACAGAAGCTTCTCCGTTTAGAATCCAGCATATCTCACTGAACCGAAGAAGTGGTAGTTAGAAGGGAGTTAGAGCTGCAAGCAGTTTGGTTTGGGAAATTAGACGCGAAATGAAACTGCAAATGCCTTCCAACAGGCTTGGAAAACTGTGTTCTATATCTCTGCCAAACAAACTCCCCGGAGGTTGAGCTTTCAGAAGCTAGTTTAACTCTAAGGGAGGAAGCAGCAGAATGTGCCTCTCACATCTAGCCTGTAGGAATTGAGGTTGGCAAGTTCTATGGGGAAGCCCATTGTCGCCTTCGTTGGAAACGGGTTTGGAAATTTCAGTTTCAAAATCTCTGTGAAAAAGCGTCAGAGAAGCTTCTCCGTTTAGAATCCAGCATATCTCACTGAACCGAAGAAGTGGTAGTTAGAAGGCAGTTAGAGCTGCAAGCAGTTTGGTTTGGGAAATTAGACGCGAAATGAAACTGCAAATGCCTTCCAACAGGCTTGGAAAAGTGTGTTCTATATCTCTGCCAAACAAACTCCCCGGAGGTTGAGCTTTCAGAAGCTAGTTTAACTCTAAGGGAGGAAGCAGCAGAATGTGCCTCTCACATCTAGTCTGTAGGAATTCAGGTTGGCAAGTTCTATGGGGAAGCCCATTGCTGCCTATGGTGGAAACGGCATGGGAGATTTCAGTTTCAAAATCTCTGTGAAAAAGCGTCAGAGAAGCTTCTCCGTTTAGAATCCAGCATATCTCACTGAACCGAAGAAGTGGTAGTTAGAAGGGAGTTAGAGCTGCAAGCAGTTTGGTTTGGGAAATTAGACGCGAAATGAAACTGCAAATGCCTTCCAACAGGCTTGGAAAAGTGTGTTCTATATCTCTGCCAAACAAACTCCCCGGAGGTTGAGCTTTCAGAAGCTAGTTTAACTCTAAGGAAGGAAGCAGCAGAATGTGCCTCTCACATCTATCCTGTAGGAATTCAGGTTGGCAAGTTCTATGGGGAAGCCCATTGCTGCCTATGGTGGAAACGGCATGGGAGATTTCAGTTTCAAAATCTCTGTGAAAAAGCGTCAGAGAAGCTTCTCCGTTTAGAATCCAGCATATCTCACTGAACCGAAGAAGTGGTAGTTAGAAGGGAGTTAGAGCTGCAAGCAGTTTGGTTTGGGAAATTAGACGCTTTCAGAAGCAAGTTTAACTCTAAGGGAGGAAGCAGCAGAATGTGCCTCTCACATCTAGCCTGTAGGAATTCAGGTTGGCAAGTTCTATGGGGAAGCCCATTGCTGCCTATGGTGGAAACGGCATGGGAGATTTCAGTTTCAAAATCTCTGTGAAAAAGCGTCAGAGAAGCTTCTCCGTTTAGAATCCAGCATATCTCACTGAACCGAAGAAGTGGTAGTTAGAAGGGAGTTAGAGCTGCAAGCAGTTTGGTTTGGGAAATTAGACGCGAAATGAAACTGCAAAGGCCTTCCAACAGGCTTGGAAAAGTGTGTTCTATATCTCTGCCAAACAAACTCCCCGGAGGTTGAGCTTTCAGAAGCAAGTTTAACTCTAAGGGAGGAAGCAGCAGAATGTGCCTCTCACATCTAGCCTGTAGGAATTCAGGTTGGCAAGTTCTATGGGGAAGCCCATTGCTGGCTATGGTGGAAACAGCATGGGAGATCTCAGTTTCAAAATCTCTGTGAAAAAGCGTCAGAGAAGCTTCTCCGTTTAGAATCCAGCATATCTCACTGAACCGAAGAAGTGGTAGTTAGAAGGCAGTTAGAGCTGCAAGCAGTTTGGTTTGGGAAATTAGACGCGAAATGAAACTGCAAATGCCTTCCAACAGGCTTGGAAAAGTGTGTTCTATATCTCTGCCAAACAAACTCCCCGGAGGTTGAGCTTTCAGAAGCTAGTTTAACTCTAAGGGAGGAAGCAGCAGAATGTGCCTCTCACATTTACCCTGTAGGAATTCAGGTTGGCAAGTTCTATGGGGAAGCCCATTGCTGCCTATGGTGGAAACGGCATGGGAGATTTCAGTTTCAAAATCTCTGTGAAAAAGCGTCAGAGAAGCTTCTCCGTTTAGAATCCAGCATATCTCACTGAACCGAAGAAGTGGTAGTTAGAAGGCAGTTAGAGCTGCAAGCAGTTTGGTTTGGGAAATTAGATGCGAAATGACACTGCAAAGGCCTTCCCACAGGCTTGGAAAAGTGTGTTCTATATCTGTGCCAAACAGAGTCCCCGGAGGTTGAGCTTTCAGAAGCAAGCTTAACTGTTAGGGAGGAAGCAGCAGAATGTGCCTCTCACATCTAGCCTGTAGGAATTCAGGTTGGCAAGTTCTATGGGGAAGCCCATTGCTGCCTATGGTGGAAACGGCATGGGAGATTTCAGTTTCAAAATCTCTGTGAAAAAGCGTCAGAGAAGCTTCTCCGTTTAGAATCCAGCATATCTCACTGAACCGAAGAAGTGGTAGTTAGAAGGGAGTTAGAGCTGCAAGCAGTTTGGTTTGGGAAATTAGACGCGAAATGAAACTGCAAATGCCTTCCAACAGGCTTGGAAAAGTGTGTTCTATATCTCTGCCAAACAAACTCCCCGGAGGTTGAGCTTTCAGAAGCTAGTTTAACTCTAAGGGAGGAAGCAGCAGAATGTGCCTCTCACATCTAGCCTGTAGGAATTCAGGTTGGCAAGTTCTATGGGGAAGCCCATTGGCGCCTTCGTTGGAAACGGGTTTGGAAATTTCAGTTTCAAAATCTCTGTGAAAAAGCGTCAGAGAAGCTTCTCCGTTTAGAATCCAGCATATCTCACTGAACCGAAGAAGTGGTAGTTAGAAGGGAGTTAGAGCTGCAAGCAGTTTGGTTTGGGAAATTAGACGCGAAATGAAACTGCAAATGCCTTCCAACAGGCTTGGAAAAGTGTGTTCTATATCTCTGCCAAACAAACTCCCCGGAGGTTGAGCTTTCAGAAGCAAGTTTAACTCTAAGGGAGGAAGCAGCAGAATGTGCCTCTCACATCTAGCCTTTAGGAATTCAGGTTGGCAAGTTCTATGGGGAAGCCCATTGCTGCCTATGGTGGAAACGGCATGGGAGATTTTAGTTTCAAAATCTCTGTGAAAAAGCGTCAGAGAAGCTTCTCCGTTTAGAATCCAGCATATCTCACTGAACCGAAGAAGTGGTAGTTAGAAGGGAGTTAGAGCTGCAAGCAGTTTGGTTTGGGAAATTAGATGCGAAATGACACTGCAAAGGCCTTCCAACAGGCTTGGAAAAGTGTGTTCTATATCTGTGCCAAACAGAGTCCCCGGAGGTTGAGCTTTCAGAAGCAAGCTTAACTGTTAGGGAGGAAGCAGCAGAATGTGCCTCTCACATCTAGCCTGTAGGAATTCAGGTTGGCAAGTTCTATGGGGAAGCCCATTGCTGCCTATGGTGGAAACGGCATGGGAGATTTCAGTTTCAAAATCTCTGTGAAAAAGCGTCAGAGAAGCTTCTCCGTTTAGAATCCAGCATATCTCACTGAACCGAAGAAGTGGTAGTTAGAAGGGAGTTAGAGCTGCAAGCAGTTTGGTTTGGGAAATTAGACGCGAAATGAAACTGCAAATGCCTTCCAACAGGCTTGGAAAAGTGTTTTCTATATCTGTGCCAAACAGAGTCCCCGGAGGTTGAGCTTTCAGAAGCAAGCTTAACTGTTAGGGAGGAAGCAGCAGAATGTGCCTCTCACATCTAGCCTGTAGGAATTCAGGTTGGCAAGTTCTATGGGGAAGCCCATTGCTGCCTATGGTGGAAACGGCATGGGAGATTTCAGTTTCAAAATCTCTGTGAAAAAGCGTCAGAGAAGCTTCTCCTTTTAGAATCCAGCATATCTCACTGAACCGAAGAAGTGGTAGTTAGAAGGCAGTTAGAGCTGCAAGCAGTTTGCTTTGGGAAATTAGACGCGAAATGAAACTGCAAATGCCTTCCAACAGGCTTGGAAAAGTGTGTTCTATATCTCTGCCAAACAGACTCCCTGGAGGTTGAGCTTTCAGAAGCTAGTTTAACTCTAAGGGAGGAAGCAGCAGAATGTGCCTCTCACATCTAGCCTGTAGGAATTCAGGTTGGCAAGTTCTATGGGGAAGCCCATTGCTGGCTATGGCGGAAACAGCATGGGAGATTTCAGTTTCAAAATCTCTGTGAAAAAGCGTCAGAGAAGCTTCTCCGTTTAGAATCCAGCATATCTCACCGAACCGAAGAAGTGGTAGTTAGAAGGCAGTTAGAGGTGCAAGCAGTTTGGTTTGGGAAATTAGACGCGAAATGAAACTGCAAATGCATTCCAACAGGCTTGGAAAAGTGTGTTCTATATCTCTGCCAAACAAACTCCCCGGAGGTTGAGCTTTCAGAAGCTAGTTTAACTCTAAGGGAGGAAGCAGCAGAATGTGCCTCTCACATCTAGCCTGTAGGAATTCAGGTTGGCAAGTTCTAAGGGGAAGCCCATTGCTGCCTATGGTGGAAACGGCATGGGAGATTTCAGTTTCAAAATCTCTGTGAAAAAGCGTCAGAGAAGCTTCTCCGTTTAGAATCCAGCATATCTCACTGAACCGAAGAAGTGGTAGTTAGAAGGGAGTTAGAGCTGCAAGCAGTTTGGTTTGGGAAATTAGACGCGAAATGAAACTGCAAATGCCTTCCAACAGGCTTGGAAAACTGTGTTCTATATCTCTGCCAAACAAACTCCCCGGAGGTTGAGCTTTCAGAAGCTAGTTTAACTCTAAGGGAGGAAGCAGCAGAATGTGCCTCTCACATCTAGCCTGTAGGAATTCAGGTTGGCAAGTTCTATGGGGAAGCCCATTGGCGCCTTCGTTGGAAACGGGTTTGGAAATTTCAGTTTCAAAATCTCTGTGAAAAAGCGTCAGAGAAGCTTCTCCGTTTAGAATCCAGCATATCTCACTGAACCGAAGAAGTGGTAGTTAGAAGGCAGTTAGAGCTGCAAGCAGTTTGGTTTGGGAAATTAGACGCGAAATGAAACTGCAAATGCCTTCCAACAGGCTTGGAAAAGTGTGTTCTATATCTGTGCCAAACAGAGTCCCCGGAGGTTGAGCTTTCAGAAGCAAGCTTAACTGTTAGGGAGGAAGCAGCAGAATGTGCCTCTCACATCTAGCCTGTAGGAATTCAGGTTGGCAAGTTCTATGGGGAAGCCCATTGCTGCCTATGGTGGAAACGGCATGGGAGATTTCAGTTTCAAAATCTCTGTGAAAAAGCGTCAGAGAAGCTTCTCCGTTTAGAATCCAGCATATCTCAATGAACCGAAGAAGTGGTAGTTAGAAGGGAGTTAGAGCTGCAAGCAGTTTGGTTTGGGAAATTAGACGCGAAATGAAACTGCAAATGCCTTCCAACAGGCTTGGAAAAGTGTGTTCTATATCTGTGCCAAACAGAGTCCCCGGAGGTTGAGCTTTCAGAAGCAAGCTAAACTGTTAGGGAGGAAGCAGCAGAATGTGCCTCTCACATCTAGCCTGTAGGAATTCAGGTTGGCAAGTTCTATGGGGAAGCCCATTGCTGCCTATGGTGGAAACGGCATGGGAGATTTCAGTTTCAAAATCTCTGTGAAAAAGCGTCAGAGAAGCTTCTCCTTTTAGAATCCAGCATATCTCACTGAACCGAAGAAGTGGTCGTTAGAAGGCAGTTAGAGCTGCAAGCAGTTTGGTTTGGGAAATTAGACGCGAAATGAAACTGCAAATGCCTTCCAACAGGCTTGGAAAAGTGTGTTCTATATCTCTGCCAAACAAACTCCCCGGAGGTTGAGCTTTCAGAAGCTAGTTTAACTCTAAGGGAGGAAGCAGCAGAATGTGCCTCTCACATCTAGTCTGTAGGAATTCAGGTTGGCAAGTTCTATGGGGAAGCCCATTGCTGCCTATGGTGGAAACGGCATGGGAGATTTCAGTTTCAAAATCTCTGTGAAAAAGCGTCAGAGAAGCTTCTCCGTTTAGAATCCAGCATATCTCACTGAACCGAAGAAGTGGTAGTTAGAAGGGAGTTAGAGCTGCAAGCAGTTTGGTTTGGGAAATTAGACGCGAAATGAAACTGCAAATGCCTTCCAACAGGCTTGGAAAAGTGTGTTCTATATCTCTGCCAAACAAACTCCCCGGAGGTTGAGCTTTCAGAAGCTAGTTTAACTCTAAGGAAGGAAGCAGCAGAATGTGCCTCTCACATCTAGCCTGTAGGAATTCAGGTTGGCAAGTTCTATGGGGAAGCCCATTGCTGCCTATGGTGGAAACGGCATGGGAGATTTCAGTTTCAAAATCTCTGTGAAAAAGCGTCAGAGAAGCTTCTCCGTTTAGAATCCAGCATATCTCACTGAACCGAAGAAGTGGTAGTTAGAAGGGAGTTAGAGCTGCAAGCAGTTTGGTTTGGGAAATTAGATGCGAAATGACACTGCAAAGGCCTTCCAACAGGCTTGGAAAAGTGTGTTCTATATCTCTGCCAAACAAACTCCCCGGAGGTTGAGCTTTCAGAAGCAAGTTTAACTCTAAGGGAGGAAGCAGCAGAATGTGCCTCTCACATCTAGCCTGTAGGGAATTCAGGTTGGCAAGTTCTATGGGGAAGCCCATTGCTGCCTATGGTGGAAACGGCATGGGAGATTTCAGTTTCAAAATCTCTGTGAAAAAGCGTCAGAGAAGCTTCTCCGTTTAGAATCCAGCATATCTCACTGAACCAAAGAAGTGGTAGTTAGAAGGCAGTTAGAGCTGCAAGCAGTTTGGTTTGGGAAATTAGATGCGAAATGACACTGCAAAGGCCTTCCAACAGGCTTGGAATAGTGTGTTCTATATATGTGCCAAACAGAGTCCCCGGAGGTTGAGCTTTCAGAAGCAAGCTTAACTCTTAGGGAGGACGCAGCAGAATGTGCCTCTCACATCTAGCCTGTAGGAATTCAGGTTGGCAAGTTCTATGGGGAAGCCCATTGCTGCCTATGGTGGAAACGGCATGGGAGATTTCAGTTTCAAAATCTCTGTGAAAAAGCGTCAGAGAAGCTTCTCCGTTTAGAATCCAGCATATCTCACTGAACCGAAGAAGTGGTAGTTAGAAGGGAGTTAGAGCTGCAAGCAGTTTGGTTTGGGAAATTAGACGCGAAATGAAACTGCAAATGCCTTCCAACAGGCTTGGAAAAGTGTGTTCTATATCTCTGCCAAACAAACTCCCCGGAGGTTGAGCTTTCAGAAGCTAGTTTAACTCTAAGGGAGGAAGCAGCAGAATGTGTCTCTCACATCTAGCCTGTAGGAATTCAGGTTGGCAAGTTCTATGGGGAAGCCCATTGGCGCCTTCGTTGGAAACGGGTTTGGAAATTTCAGTTTCAAAATCTCTGTGAAAAAGCGTCAGAGAAGCTTCTCCGTTTAGAATCCAGCATATCTCACTGAACCGAAGAAGTGGTAGTTAGAAGGGAGTTAGAGCTGCAAGCAGTTTGGTTTGGGAAATTAGACGCGAAATGAAACTGCAAATGCCTTCCAACAGGCTTGGAAAAGTGTGTTCTATATCTCTGCCAAACAAACTCCCCGGAGGTTGAGCTTTCAGAAGCAAGTTTAACTCTAAGGGAGGAAGCAGCAGAATGTGCCTCTCACATCTAGCCTTTAGGAATTCAGGTTGGCAAGTTCTATGGGGAAGCCCATTGCTGCCTATGGTGGAAACGGCATGGGATATTTTAGTTTCAAAATCTCTGTGAAAAAGCGTCAGAGAAGCTTCTCCGTTTAGAATCCAGCATATCTCACTGAACCGAAGAAGTGGTAGTTAGAAGGGAGTTAGAGCTGCAAGCAGTTTGGTTTGGGAAATTAGATGCGAAATGACACTGCAAAGGCCTTCCAACAGGCTTGGAAAAGTGTGTTCTATATCTGTGCCAAACAGAGTCCCCGGAGGTTGAGCTTTCAGAAGCAAGCTTAACTGTTAGGGAGGAAGCAGCAGAATGTGCCTCTCACATCTAGCCTGTAGGAATTCAGGTTGGCAAGTTTTATGGGGAAGCCCATTGCTGCCTATCGTGGAAACGGCATGGGAGATTTCAGTTTCAAAATCTCTGTGAAAAAGCGTCAGAGAAGCTTCTCCGTTTAGAATCCAGCATATCTCACTGAACCGAAGAAGTGGTAGTTAGAAGGGAGTTAGAGCTGCAAGCAGTTTGGTTTGGGAAATTAGACGTGAAATGAAACTGCAAATGCCTTCCAACAGGCTTGGAAAAGTGTTTTCTATATCTGTGCCAACCAGAGTCCCCGGAGGTTGAGCTTTCAGAAGCAAGCTTAACTGTTAGGGAGGAAGCAGCAGAATGTGCCTCTCACATCTAGCCTGTAGGAATTCAGGTTGGCAAGTTCTATGGGGAAGCCCATTGCTGCCTATGGTGGAAACGGCATGGGAGATTTCAGTTTCAAAATCTCTGTGAAAAAGCGTCAGAGAAGCTTCTCCTTTTAGAATCCAGCATATCTCACTGAACCGAAGAAGTGGTAGTTAGAAGGCAGTTAGAGCTGCAAGCAGTTTGGTTTGGGAAATTAGACGCGAAATGAAACTGCAAATGCCTTCCAACAGGCTTGGAAAAGTGTGTTCTATATCTCTGCCAAACAGACTCCCTGGAGGTTGAGCTTTCAGAAGCTAGTTTAACTCTAAGGGAGGAAGCAGCAGAATGTGCCTCTCACATCTAGCCTGTAGGAATTCAGGTTGGCAAGTTCTATGGGGAAGCCCATTGCTGGCTATGGTGGAAACAGCATGGGAGATTTCAGTTTCAAAATCTCTGTGAAAAAGCGTCAGAGAAGCTTCTCCGTTTAGAATCCAGCATATCTCACCGAACCGAAGAAGTGGTAGTTAGAAGGCAGTTAGAGCTGCAAGCAGTTTGGTTTGGGAAATTAGACGCGAAATGAAACTGCAAATGCATTCCAACAGGCTTGGAAAAGTGTGTTCTATATCTCTGCCAAACAAACTCCCCGGAGGTTGAGCTTTCAGAAGCAAGTTTAACTCTAAGGGAGGAAGCAGCAGAATGTGCCTCTCACATCTAGCCTTTAGGAATTCAGGTTGGCAAGTTCTATGGGGAAGCCCATTGCTGCCTATGGTGGAAACGGCATGGGAGATTTCAGTTTCAAAATCTCTGTGAAAAAGCGTCAGAGAAGCTTCTCCGTTTAGAATCCAGCATATCTCACTGAACCGAAGAAGTGGTAGTTAGAAGGGAGTTAGAGCTGCAAGCAGTTTGGTTTGGGAAATTAGATGCGAAATGACACTGCAAAGGCCTTCCAACAGGCTTGGAATAGTGTGTTCTATATATGTGCCAAACAGAGTCCCCGGAGGTTGAGCTTTCAGAAGCAAGCTTAACTCTTAGGGAGGAAGAAGCAGAATGTGCCTCTCACATCTAGCCTGTAGGAATTCAGGTTGGCAAGTTCTATGGGGAAGCCCATTGCTGCCTATGGTGGAAACGGCATGGGAGATTTCAGTTTCAAAATCTCTGTGAAAAAGCGTCAGAGAAGCTTCTCCGTTTAGAATCCAGCATATCTCACTGAACCGAAGAAGTGGTAGTTAGAAGGGAGTTAGAGCTGCAAGCAGTTTGCTTTGGGAAATTAGACGCGAAATGAAACTGCAAATGCCTTCCAACAGGCTTGGAAAAGTGTGTTCTATATCTCTGCCAAACAAACTCCCCGGAGGTTGAGCTTTCAGAAGCTAGTTTAACTCTAAGGGAGGAAGCAGCAGAATGTGCCTCTCACATCTAGGCTGTAGGAATTCAGGTTGGCAAGTTCTATGGGGAAGCCCATTGGCGCCTTCGTTGGAAACGGGTTTGGAAATTTCAGTTTCAAAATCTCTGTGAAAAAGCGTCAGAGAAGCTTCTCCGTTTAGAATCCAGCATATCTCACTGAACCGAAGAAGTGGTAGTTAGAAGGGAGTTAGAGCTGCAAGCAGTTTGGTTTGGGAAATTAGACGCGAAATGAAACTGCAAATGCCTTCCAACAGGCTTGGAAAAGTGTGTTCTATATCTCTGCCAAACAAACTCCCCGGAGGTTGAGCTTTCAGAAGCAAGTTTAACTCTAAGGGAGGAAGCAGCAGAATGTGCCTCTCACATCTAGCCTTTAGGAATTCAGGTTGGCAAGTTCTATGGGGAAGCCCATTGCTGCCTATGGTGGAAACGGCATGGGAGATTTTAGTTTCAAAATCTCTGTGAAAAAGCGTCAGAGAAGCTTCTCCGTTTAGAATCCAGCATATCTCACTGAACCGAAGAAGTGGTAGTTAGAAGGGAGTTAGAGCTGCAAGCAGTTTGGTTTGGGAAATTAGATGCGAAATGACACTGCAAAGGCCTTCCAACAGGCTTGGAAAAGTGTGTTCTATATCTGTGCCAAACAGAGTCCCCGGAGGTTGAGCTTTCAGAAGCAAGCTTAACTGTTAGGGAGGAAGCAGCAGAATGTGCCTCTCACATCTAGCCTGTAGGAATTCAGGTTGGCAAGTTCTATGGGGAAGCCCATTGCTGCCTATGGTGGAAACGGCATGGGAGATTTCAGTTTCAAAATCTCTGTGAAAAAGCGTCAGAGAAGCTTCTCCGTTTAGAATCCAGCATATCTCACTGAACCGAAGAAGTGGTAGTTAGAAGGGAGTTAGAGCTGCAAGCAGTTTGGTTTGGGAAATTAGACGCGAAATGAAACTGCAAATGCCTTCCAACAGGCTTGGAAAAGTGTGTTCTATATCTCTGCCAAACAGAGTCCCCGGAGGTTGAGCTTTCAGAAGCAAGCTTAACTGTTAGGGAGGAAGCAGCAGAATGTGCCTCTCACATCTAGCCTGTAGGAATTCAGGTTGGCAAGTTCTATGGGGAAGCCCATTGCTGCCTATGGTGGAAACGGCATGGGAGATTTCAGTTTCAAAATCTCTGTGAAAAAGCGTCAGAGAAGCTTCTCCTTTTAGAATCCAGCATATCTCACTGAACTGAAGAAGTGGTAGTTAGAAGGCAGTTAGAGCTGCAAGCAGTTTGGTTTGGGAAATTAGACGCGAAATGAAACTGCAAATGCCTTCCAACAGGCTTGGAAAAGTGTGTTCTATATCTCTGCCAAACAGACTCCCTGGAGGTTGAGCTTTCAGAAGCTAGTTTAACTCTAAGGGAGGAAGCAGCAGAATGTGCCTCTCACATCTAGCCTGTAGGAATTCAGGTTGGCAAGATCTATGGGGAAGCCCATTGCTGCCTATGGTGGAAACGGCATGGGAGATTTCAGTTTCAAAATCTCTGTGAAAAAGCGTCAGAGAAGCTTCTCCGTTTAGAATCCAGCATATCTCACTGAACCGAAGAAGTGGTAGTTAGAAGGGAGTTAGAGCTGCAAGCAGTTTGGTTTGGGAAATTAGACGCGAAATGAAACTGCAAATGCCTTCCAACAGGCTTGGAAAAGTGTGTTCTATATCTCTGCCAAACAAACTCCCCGGAGGTTGAGCTTTCAGAAGCAAGTTTAACTCTAAGGGAGGAAGCAGCAGAATGTGCCTCTCACATCTAGCCTTTAGGAATTCAGGTTGGCAAGTTCTATGGGGAAGCCCATTGCTGCCTATGGTGGAAACGGCATGGGAGATTTCAGTTTCAAAATCTCTGTGAAAAAGCGTCAGAGAAGCTTCTCCGTTTAGAATCCAGCATATCTCACTGAACCGAAGAAGTGGTAGTTAGAAGGGAGTTAGAGCTGCAAGCAGTTTGGTTTGGGAAATTAGATGCGAAATGACACTGCAAAGGCCTTCCAACAGGCTTGGAAAAGTGTGTTCTATATCTGTGCCAAACAGAGTCCCCGGAGGTTGAGCTTTCAGAAGCAAGCTTAACTGTTAGGGAGGAAGCAGCAGAATGTGCCTCTCACATCTAGCCTGTAGGAATTCAGGTTGGCAAGTTCTATGGGGAAGCCCATTGCTGCCTATGGTGGAAACGGCATGGGAGATTTCAGTTTCAAAATCTCTGTGAAAAAGCGTCAGAGAAGCTTCTCCGTTTAGAATCCAGCATATCTCACTGAACCGAAGAAGTGGTAGTTAGAAGGGAGTTAGAGCTGCAAGCAGTTTGGTTTGGGAAATTAGACGCGAAATGAAACTGCAAATGCCTTCCAACAGGCTTGGAAAAGTGTGTTCTATATCTCTGCCAAACAGAGTCCCCGGAGGTTGAGCTTTCAGAAGCAAGCTTAACTGTTAGGGAGGAAGCAGCAGAATGTGCCTCTCACATCTAGCCTGTAGGAATTCATGTTGGCAAGTTCTATGGGGAAGCCCATTGGCGCCTTCGTTGGAAACGGGTTTGGAAATTTCAGTTTCAAAATCTCTGTGAAAAAGCGTCAGAGAAGCTTCTCCGTTTAGAATCCAGCATATCTCACTGAACCGAAGAAGTGGTAGTTAGAAGGGAGTTAGAGCTGCAAGCAGTTTGGTTTGGGAAATTAGACGCGAAATGAAACTGCAAATGCCTTCCAACAGGCTTGGAAAATTGTGTTCTATATCTCTGCCAAACAGACTCCCCGGAGGTTGAGCTTTCAGAAGCAAGTTTAACTCTAAGGGAGAAAGCAGCAGAATGTGCCTCTCACATCTAGCCTGTAAGAATTAAGGTTGGCAAGTTCTATGGGGAAGCCCATTGGCGCCTTCGTTGGAAACGGGTTTGGAAATTTCAGTTTCAAAATCTCTGTGAAAAAGCGTCAGAGAAGCTTCTCCGTTTAGAATCCAGCATATCTCACTGAACCGAAGAAGTGGTAGTTAGAAGGGAGTTAGAGCTGCAAGCAGTTTGTTTTGGGAAATTAGACGCGAAATGAAACTGCAAATGCCCTCCAACAGGCTTGGAAAAGTGTGTTCTATATCTCTGACAAACAGACTCCCCGGAGGTTGAGCTTTCAGAAGCAAGTTTAACTCTAAGGGAGGAAGCAGTAGAATGTGCCTCTCACATCTAGCCTGTAGGAATTCAGGTTGGCAAGTTCTATGGGGAAGCCCATTGCTGCCTATGGTGAAAACGGCATGGGAGATTTCAGTTTCAAAATCTCTGTGAAAAAGCGTCAGAGAAGCTTCTCCGTTTAGAATCCAGCATATCTCACTGAACCGAAGAAGTGGTAGTTAGAAGGGAGTTAGAGCTGCAAGCAGTTTGGTTTGGGAAATTAGACGCTTTCAGAAGCAAGTTTAACTCTAAGGGAGGAAGCAGCAGAATGTGCCTCTCACATCTAGCCTGTAGGAATTCAGGTTGGCAAGTTCTATGGGGAAGCCCATTGCTGCCTATGGTGGAAACGGCATGGGAGATTTCAGTTTCAAAATCTCTGTGAAAAAGCGTCAGAGAAGCTTCTCCGTTTAGAATCCAGCATATCTCACTGAACCGAAGAAGTGGTAGTTAGAAGGGAGTTAGAGCTGCAAGCAGTTTGTTTTGGGAAATTAGACGCGAAATGAAACTGCAAATGCCCTCCAACAGGCTTGGAAAAGTGTGTTCTATATCTCTGACAAACAAACTCCCCGGAGGTTGAGCTTTCAGAAGCAAGTTTAACTCTAAGGGAGGAAGCAGCAGAATGTGCCTCTCACATCTAGCCTGTAGGAATTCAGGTTGGCAAGTTCTATGGGGAAGCCCATTGCTGGCTATGGTGGAAACAGCATGGGAGATCTCAGTTTCAAAATCTCTGTGAAAAAGCGTCAGAGAAGCTTCTCCGTTTAGAATCCAGCATATCTCACTGAACCGAAGAAGTGGTAGTTAGAAGGCAGTTAGAGCTGCAAGCAGTTTGGTTTGGGAAATTAGACGCGAAATGAAACTGCAAATGCCTTCCAACAGGCTTGGAAAAGTGTGTTCTATATCTCTGCCAAACAAACTCCCCGGAGGTTGAGCTTTCAGAAGCTAGTTTAACTCTAAGGGAGGAAGCAGCAGAATGTGCCTCTCACATTTAGCCTGTAGGAATTCAGGTTGGCAAGTTCTATGGGGAAGCCCATTGCTGCCTATGGTGGAAACGGCATGGGAGATTTCAGTTTCAAAATCTCTGTGAAAAAGCGTCAGAGAAGCTTCTCCGTTTAGAATCCAGCATATCTCACTGAACCGAAGAAGTGGTAGTTAGAAGGCAGTTAGAGCTGCAAGCAGTTTGGTTTGGGAAATTAGATGCGAAATGACACTGCAAAGGCCTTCCCACAGGCTTGGAAAAGTGTGTTCTATATCTGTGCCAAACAGAGTCCCCGGAGGTTGAGCTTTCAGAAGCAAGCTTAACTGTTAGGGAGGAAGCAGCAGAATGTGCCTCTCACATCTAGCCTGTAGGAATTCAGGTTGGCAAGTTCTATGGGGAAGCCCATTGCTGCCTATGGTGGAAACGGCATGGGAGATTTCAGTTTCAAAATCTCTGTGAAAAAGCGTCAGAGAAGCTTCTCCGTTTAGAATCCAGCATATCTCACTGAACCGAAGAAGTGGTAGTTAGAAGGGAGTTAGAGCTGCAAGCAGTTTGGTTTGGGAAATTAGACGCGAAATGAAACTGCAAATGCCTTCCAACAGGCTTGGAAAAGTGTGTTCTATATCTCTGCCAAACAAACTCCCCGGAGGTTGAGCTTTCAGAAGCTAGTTTAACTCTAAGGGAGGAAGCAGCAGAATGTGCCTCTCACATCTAGCCTGTAGGAATTCAGGTTGGCAAGTTCTATGGGGAAGCCCATTGGCGCCTTCGTTGGAAACGGGTTTGGAAATTTCAGTTTCAAAATCTCTGTGAAAAAGCGTCAGAGAAGCTTCTCCGTTTAGAATCCAGCATATCTCACTGAACCGAAGAAGTGGTAGTTAGAAGGGAGTTAGAGCTGCAAGCAGTTTGGTTTGGGAAATTAGACGCGAAATGAAACTGCAAATGCCTTCCAACAGGCTTGGAAAAGTGTGTTCTATATCTCTGCCAAACAAACTCCCCGGAGGTTGAGCTTTCAGAAGCAAGTTTAACTCTAAGGGAGGAAGCAGCAGAATGTGCCTCTCACATCTAGCCTTTAGGAATTCAGGTTGGCAAGTTCTATGGGGAAGCCCATTGCTGCCTATGGTGGAAACGGCATGGGAGATTTTAGTTTCAAAATCTCTGTGAAAAAGCGTCAGAGAAGCTTCTCCGTTTAGAATCCAGCATATCTCACTGAACCGAAGAAGTGGTAGTTAGAAGGGAGTTAGAGCTGCAAGCAGTTTGGTTTGGGAAATTAGATGCGAAATGACACTGCAAAGGCCTTCCAACAGGCTTGGAAAAGTGTGTTCTATATCTGTGCCAAACAGAGTCCCCGGAGGTTGAGCTTTCAGAAGCAAGCTTAACTGTTAGGGAGGAAGCAGCAGAATGTGCCTCTCACATCTAGCCTGTAGGAATTCAGGTTGGCAAGTTCTATGGGGAAGCCCATTGCTGCCTATGGTGGAAACGGCATGGGAGATTTCAGTTTCAAAATCTCTGTGAAAAAGCGTCAGAGAAGCTTCTCCGTTTAGAATCCAGCATATCTCACTGAACCGAAGAAGTGGTAGTTAGAAGGGAGTTAGAGCTGCAAGCAGTTTGGTTTGGGAAATTAGACGCGAAATGAAACTGCAAATGCCTTCCAACAGGCTTGGAAAAGTGTTTTCTATATCTGTGCCAAACAGAGTCCCCGGAGGGTGAGCTTTCAGAAGCAAGCTTAACTGTTAGGGAGGAAGCAGCAGAATGTGCCTCTCACATCTAGCCTGTAGGAATTCAGGTTGGCAAGTTCTATGGGGAAGCCCATTGCTGCCTATGGTGGAAACGGCATGGGAGATTTCAGTTTCAAAATCTCTGTGAAAAAGCGTCAGAGAAGCTTCTCCTTTTAGAATCCAGCATATCTCACTGAACCGAAGAAGTGGTAGTTAGAAGGCAGTTAGAGCTGCAAGCAGTTTGCTTTGGGAAATTAGACGCGAAATGAAACTGCAAATGCCTTCCAACAGGCTTGGAAAAGTGTGTTCTATATCTCTGCCAAACAGACTCCCTGGAGGTTGAGCTTTCAGAAGCTAGTTTAACTCTAAGGGAGGAAGCAGCAGAATGTGCCTCTCACATCTAGCCTGTAGGAATTCAGGTTGGCAAGTTCTATGGGGAAGCCCATTGCTGGCTATGGTGGAAACAGCATGGGAGATTTCAGTTTCAAAATCTCTGTGAAAAAGCGTCAGAGAAGCTTCTCCGTTTAGAATCCAGCATATCTCACCGAACCGAAGAAGTGGTAGTTAGAAGGCAGTTAGAGCTGCAAGCAGTTTGGTTTGGGAAATTAGACGCGAAATGAAACTGCAAATGCATTCCAACAGGCTTGGAAAAGTGTGTTCTATATCTCTGCCAAACAAACTCCCCGGAGGTTGAGCTTTCAGAAGCTAGTTTAACTCTAAGGGAGGAAGCAGCAGAATGTGCCTCTCACATCTAGCCTGTAGGAATTCAGGTTGGCAAGTTCTAAGGGGAAGCCCATTGCTGCCTATGGTGGAAACGGCATGGGAGATTTCAGTTTCAAAATCTCTGTGAAAAAGCGTCACAGAAGCTTCTCCGTTTAGAATCCAGCATATCTCACTGAACCGAAGAAGTGGTAGTTAGAAGGGAGTTAGAGCTGCAAGCAGTTTGGTTTGGGAAATTAGACGCGAAATGAAACTGCAAATGCCTTCCAACAGGCTTGGAAAACTGTGTTCTATATCTCTGCCAAACAAACTCCCCGGAGGTTGAGCTTTCAGAAGCTAGTTTAACTCTAAGGGAGGAAGCAGCAGAATGTGCCTCTCACATCTAGCCTGTAGGAATTGAGGTTGGCAAGTTCTATGGGGAAGCCCATTGTCGCCTTCGTTGGAAACGGGTTTGGAAATTTCAGTTTCAAAATCTCTGTGAAAAAGCGTCAGAGAAGCTTCTCCGTTTAGAATCCAGCATATCTCACTGAACCGAAGAAGTGGTAGTTAGAAGGCAGTTAGAGCTGCAAGCAGTTTGGTTTGGGAAATTAGACGCGAAATGAAACTGCAAATGCCTTCCAACAGGCTTGGAAAAGTGTGTTCTATATCTCTGCCAAACAAACTCCCCGGAGGTTGAGCTTTCAGAAGCTAGTTTAACTCTAAGGGAGGAAGCAGCAGAATGTGCCTCTCACATCTAGTCTGTAGGAATTCAGGTTGGCAAGTTCTATGGGGAAGCCCATTGCTGCCTATGGTGGAAACGGCATGGGAGATTTCAGTTTCAAAATCTCTGTGAAAAAGCGTCAGAGAAGCTTCTCCGTTTAGAATCCAGCATATCTCACTGAACCGAAGAAGTGGTAGTTAGAAGGGAGTTAGAGCTGCAAGCAGTTTGGTTTGGGAAATTAGACGCGAAATGAAACTGCAAATGCCTTCCAACAGGCTTGGAAAAGTGTGTTCTATATCTCTGCCAAACAAACTCCCCGGAGGTTGAGCTTTCAGAAGCTAGTTTAACTCTAAGGAAGGAAGCAGCAGAATGTGCCTCTCACATCTATCCTGTAGGAATTCAGGTTGGCAAGTTCTATGGGGAAGCCCATTGCTGCCTATGGTGGAAACGGCATGGGAGATTTCAGTTTCAAAATCTCTGTGAAAAAGCGTCAGAGAAGCTTCTCCGTTTAGAATCCAGCATATCTCACTGAACCGAAGAAGTGGTAGTTAGAAGGGAGTTAGAGCTGCAAGCAGTTTGGTTTGGGAAATTAGACGCTTTCAGAAGCAAGTTTAACTCTAAGGGAGGAAGCAGCAGAATGTGCCTCTCACATCTAGCCTGTAGGAATTCAGGTTGGCAAGTTCTATGGGGAAGCCCATTGCTGCCTATGGTGGAAACGGCATGGGAGATTTCAGTTTCAAAATCTCTGTGAAAAAGCGTCAGAGAAGCTTCTCCGTTTAGAATCCAGCATATCTCACTGAACCGAAGAAGTGGTAGTTAGAAGGGAGTTAGAGCTGCAAGCAGTTTGGTTTGGGAAATTAGACGCGAAATGAAACTGCAAAGGCCTTCCAACAGGCTTGGAAAAGTGTGTTCTATATCTCTGCCAAACAAACTCCCCGGAGGTTGAGCTTTCAGAAGCAAGTTTAACTCTAAGGGAGGAAGCAGCAGAATGTGCCTCTCACATCTAGCCTGTAGGAATTCAGGTTGGCAAGTTCTATGGGGAAGCCCATTGCTGGCTATGGTGGAAACAGCATGGGAGATCTCAGTTTCAAAATCTCTGTGAAAAAGCGTCAGAGAAGCTTCTCCGTTTAGAATCCAGCATATCTCACTGAACCGAAGAAGTGGTAGTTAGAAGGCAGTTAGAGCTGCAAGCAGTTTGGTTTGGGAAATTAGACGCGAAATGAAACTGCAAATGCCTTCCAACAGGCTTGGAAAAGTGTGTTCTATATCTCTGCCAAACAAACTCCCCGGAGGTTGAGCTTTCAGAAGCTAGTTTAACTCTAAGGGAGGAAGCAGCAGAATGTGCCTCTCACATTTACCCTGTAGGAATTCAGGTTGGCAAGTTCTATGGGGAAGCCCATTGCTGCCTATGGTGGAAACGGCATGGGAGATTTCAGTTTCAAAATCTCTGTGAAAAAGCGTCAGAGAAGCTTCTCCGTTTAGAATCCAGCATATCTCACTGAACCGAAGAAGTGGTAGTTAGAAGGCAGTTAGAGCTGCAAGCAGTTTGGTTTGGGAAATTAGATGCGAAATGACACTGCAAAGGCCTTCCCACAGGCTTGGAAAAGTGTGTTCTATATCTGTGCCAAACAGAGTCCCCGGAGGTTGAGCTTTCAGAAGCAAGCTTAACTGTTAGGGAGGAAGCAGCAGAATGTGCCTCTCACATCTAGCCTGTAGGAATTCAGGTTGGCAAGTTCTATGGGGAAGCCCATTGCTGCCTATGGTGGAAACGGCATGGGAGATTTCAGTTTCAAAATCTCTGTGAAAAAGCGTCAGAGAAGCTTCTCCGTTTAGAATCCAGCATATCTCACTGAACCGAAGAAGTGGTAGTTAGAAGGGAGTTAGAGCTGCAAGCAGTTTGGTTTGGGAAATTAGACGCGAAATGAAACTGCAAATGCCTTCCAACAGGCTTGGAAAAGTGTGTTCTATATCTCTGCCAAACAAACTCCCCGGAGGTTGAGCTTTCAGAAGCTAGTTTAACTCTAAGGGAGGAAGCAGCAGAATGTGCCTCTCACATCTAGCCTGTAGGAATTCAGGTTGGCAAGTTCTATGGGGAAGCCCATTGGCGCCTTCGTTGGAAACGGGTTTGGAAATTTCAGTTTCAAAATCTCTGTGAAAAAGCGTCAGAGAAGCTTCTCCGTTTAGAATCCAGCATATCTCACTGAACCGAAGAAGTGGTAGTTAGAAGGGAGTTAGAGCTGCAAGCAGTTTGGTTTGGGAAATTAGACGCGAAATGAAACTGCAAATGCCTTCCAACAGGCTTGGAAAAGTGTGTTCTATATCTCTGCCAAACAAACTCCCCGGAGGTTGAGCTTTCAGAAGCAAGTTTAACTCTAAGGGAGGAAGCAGCAGAATGTGCCTCTCACATCTAGCCTTTAGGAATTCAGGTTGGCAAGTTCTATGGGGAAGCCCATTGCTGCCTATGGTGGAAACGGCATGGGAGATTTTAGTTTCAAAATCTCTGTGAAAAAGCGTCAGAGAAGCTTCTCCGTTTAGAATCCAGCATATCTCACTGAACCGAAGAAGTGGTAGTTAGAAGGGAGTTAGAGCTGCAAGCAGTTTGGTTTGGGAAATTAGATGCGAAATGACACTGCAAAGGCCTTCCAACAGGCTTGGAAAAGTGTGTTCTATATCTGTGCCAAACAGAGTCCCCGGAGGTTGAGCTTTCAGAAGCAAGCTTAACTGTTAGGGAGGAAGCAGCAGAATGTGCCTCTCACATCTAGCCTGTAGGAATTCAGGTTGGCAAGTTCTATGGGGAAGCCCATTGCTGCCTATGGTGGAAACGGCATGGGAGATTTCAGTTTCAAAATCTCTGTGAAAAAGCGTCAGAGAAGCTTCTCCGTTTAGAATCCAGCATATCTCACTGAACCGAAGAAGTGGTAGTTAGAAGGGAGTTAGAGCTGCAAGCAGTTTGGTTTGGGAAATTAGACGCGAAATGAAACTGCAAATGCCTTCCAACAGGCTTGGAAAAGTGTTTTCTATATCTGTGCCAAACAGAGTCCCCGGAGGTTGAGCTTTCAGAAGCAAGCTTAACTGTTAGGGAGGAAGCAGCAGAATGTGCCTCTCACATCTAGCCTGTAGGAATTCAGGTTGGCAAGTTCTATGGGGAAGCCCATTGCTGCCTATGGTGGAAACGGCATGGGAGATTTCAGTTTCAAAATCTCTGTGAAAAAGCGTCAGAGAAGCTTCTCCTTTTAGAATCCAGCATATCTCACTGAACCGAAGAAGTGGTAGTTAGAAGGCAGTTAGAGCTGCAAGCAGTTTGCTTTGGGAAATTAGACGCGAAATGAAACTGCAAATGCCTTCCAACAGGCTTGGAAAAGTGTGTTCTATATCTCTGCCAAACAGACTCCCTGGAGGTTGAGCTTTCAGAAGCTAGTTTAACTCTAAGGGAGGAAGCAGCAGAATGTGCCTCTCACATCTAGCCTGTAGGAATTCAGGTTGGCAAGTTCTATGGGGAAGCCCATTGCTGGCTATGGCGGAAACAGCATGGGAGATTTCAGTTTCAAAATCTCTGTGAAAAAGCGTCAGAGAAGCTTCTCCGTTTAGAATCCAGCATATCTCACCGAACCGAAGAAGTGGTAGTTAGAAGGCAGTTAGAGGTGCAAGCAGTTTGGTTTGGGAAATTAGACGCGAAATGAAACTGCAAATGCATTCCAACAGGCTTGGAAAAGTGTGTTCTATATCTCTGCCAAACAAACTCCCCGGAGGTTGAGCTTTCAGAAGCTAGTTTAACTCTAAGGGAGGAAGCAGCAGAATGTGCCTCTCACATCTAGCCTGTAGGAATTCAGGTTGGCAAGTTCTAAGGGGAAGCCCATTGCTGCCTATGGTGGAAACGGCATGGGAGATTTCAGTTTCAAAATCTCTGTGAAAAAGCGTCAGAGAAGCTTCTCCGTTTAGAATCCAGCATATCTCACTGAACCGAAGAAGTGGTAGTTAGAAGGGAGTTAGAGCTGCAAGCAGTTTGGTTTGGGAAATTAGACGCGAAATGAAACTGCAAATGCCTTCCAACAGGCTTGGAAAACTGTGTTCTATATCTCTGCCAAACAAACTCCCCGGAGGTTGAGCTTTCAGAAGCTAGTTTAACTCTAAGGGAGGAAGCAGCAGAATGTGCCTCTCACATCTAGCCTGTAGGAATTCAGGTTGGCAAGTTCTATGGGGAAGCCCATTGGCGCCTTCGTTGGAAACGGGTTTGGAAATTTCAGTTTCAAAATCTCTGTGAAAAAGCGTCAGAGAAGCTTCTCCGTTTAGAATCCAGCATATCTCACTGAACCGAAGAAGTGGTAGTTAGAAGGCAGTTAGAGCTGCAAGCAGTTTGGTTTGGGAAATTAGACGCGAAATGAAACTGCAAATGCCTTCCAACAGGCTTGGAAAAGTGTGTTCTATATCTGTGCCAAACAGAGTCCCCGGAGGTTGAGCTTTCAGAAGCAAGCTTAACTGTTAGGGAGGAAGCAGCAGAATGTGCCTCTCACATCTAGCCTGTAGGAATTCAGGTTGGCAAGTTCTATGGGGAAGCCCATTGCTGCCTATGGTGGAAACGGCATGGGAGATTTCAGTTTCAAAATCTCTGTGAAAAAGCGTCAGAGAAGCTTCTCCGTTTAGAATCCAGCATATCTCAATGAACCGAAGAAGTGGTAGTTAGAAGGGAGTTAGAGCTGCAAGCAGTTTGGTTTGGGAAATTAGACGCGAAATGAAACTGCAAATGCCTTCCAACAGGCTTGGAAAAGTGTGTTCTATATCTGTGCCAAACAGAGTCCCCGGAGGTTGAGCTTTCAGAAGCAAGCTAAACTGTTAGGGAGGAAGCAGCAGAATGTGCCTCTCACATCTAGCCTGTAGGAATTCAGGTTGGCAAGTTCTATGGGGAAGCCCATTGCTGCCTATGGTGGAAACGGCATGGGAGATTTCAGTTTCAAAATCTCTGTGAAAAAGCGTCAGAGAAGCTTCTCCTTTTAGAATCCAGCATATCTCACTGAACCGAAGAAGTGGTCGTTAGAAGGCAGTTAGAGCTGCAAGCAGTTTGGTTTGGGAAATTAGACGCGAAATGAAACTGCAAATGCCTTCCAACAGGCTTGGAAAAGTGTGTTCTATATCTCTGCCAAACAAACTCCCCGGAGGTTGAGCTTTCAGAAGCTAGTTTAACTCTAAGGGAGGAAGCAGCAGAATGTGCCTCTCACATCTAGTCTGTAGGAATTCAGGTTGGCAAGTTCTATGGGGAAGCCCATTGCTGCCTATGGTGGAAACGGCATGGGAGATTTCAGTTTCAAAATCTCTGTGAAAAAGCGTCAGAGAAGCTTCTCCGTTTAGAATCCAGCATATCTCACTGAACCGAAGAAGTGGTAGTTAGAAGGGAGTTAGAGCTGCAAGCAGTTTGGTTTGGGAAATTAGACGCGAAATGAAACTGCAAATGCCTTCCAACAGGCTTGGAAAAGTGTGTTCTATATCTCTGCCAAACAAACTCCCCGGAGGTTGAGCTTTCAGAAGCTAGTTTAACTCTAAGGAAGGAAGCAGCAGAATGTGCCTCTCACATCTAGCCTGTAGGAATTCAGGTTGGCAAGTTCTATGGGGAAGCCCATTGCTGCCTATGGTGGAAACGGCATGGGAGATTTCAGTTTCAAAATCTCTGTGAAAAAGCGTCAGAGAAGCTTCTCCGTTTAGAATCCAGCATATCTCACTGAACCGAAGAAGTGGTAGTTAGAAGGGAGTTAGAGCTGCAAGCAGTTTGGTTTGGGAAATTAGATGCGAAATGACACTGCAAAGGCCTTCCAACAGGCTTGGAAAAGTGTGTTCTATATCTCTGCCAAACAAACTCCCCGGAGGTTGAGCTTTCAGAAGCAAGTTTAACTCTAAGGGAGGAAGCAGCAGAATGTGCCTCTCACATCTAGCCTGTAGGAATTCAGGTTGGCAAGTTCTATGGGGAAGCCCATTGCTGCCTATGGTGGAAACGGCATGGGAGATTTCAGTTTCAAAATCTCTGTGAAAAAGCGTCAGAGAAGCTTCTCCGTTTAGAATCCAGCATATCTCACTGAACCAAAGAAGTGGTAGTTAGAAGGCAGTTAGAGCTGCAAGCAGTTTGGTTTGGGAAATTAGATGCGAAATGACACTGCAAAGACCTTCCAACAGGCTTGGAATAGTGTGTTCTATATATGTGCCAAACAGAGTCCCCGGAGGTTGAGCTTTCAGAAGCAAGCTTAACTCTTAGGGAGGACGCAGCAGAATGTGCCTCTCACATCTAGCCTGTAGGAATTCAGGTTGGCAAGTTCTATGGGGAAGCCCATTGCTGCCTATGGTGGAAACGGCATGGGAGATTTCAGTTTCAAAATCTCTGTGAAAAAGCGTCAGAGAAGCTTCTCCGTTTAGAATCCAGCATATCTCACTGAACCGAAGAAGTGGTAGTTAGAAGGGAGTTAGAGCTGCAAGCAGTTTGGTTTGGGAAATTAGACGCGAAATGAAACTGCAAATGCCTTCCAACAGGCTTGGAAAAGTGTGTTCTATATCTCTGCCAAACAAACTCCCCGGAGGTTGAGCTTTCAGAAGCTAGTTTAACTCTAAGGGAGGAAGCAGCAGAATGTGTCTCTCACATCTAGCCTGTAGGAATTCAGGTTGGCAAGTTCTATGGGGAAGCCCATTGGCGCCTTCGTTGGAAACGGGTTTGGAAATTTCAGTTTCAAAATCTCTGTGAAAAAGCGTCAGAGAAGCTTCTCCGTTTAGAATCCAGCATATCTCACTGAACCGAAGAAGTGGTAGTTAGAAGGGAGTTAGAGCTGCAAGCAGTTTGGTTTGGGAAATTAGACGCGAAATGAAACTGCAAATGCCTTCCAACAGGCTTGGAAAAGTGTGTTCTATATCTCTGCCAAACAAACTCCCCGGAGGTTGAGCTTTCAGAAGCAAGTTTAACTCTAAGGGAGGAAGCAGCAGAATGTGCCTCTCACATCTAGCCTTTAGGAATTCAGGTTGGCAAGTTCTATGGGGAAGCCCATTGCTGCCTATGGTGGAAACGGCATGGGATATTTTAGTTTCAAAATCTCTGTGAAAAAGCGTCAGAGAAGCTTCTCCGTTTAGAATCCAGCATATCTCACTGAACCGAAGAAGTGGTAGTTAGAAGGGAGTTAGAGCTGCAAGCAGTTTGGTTTGGGAAATTAGATGCGAAATGACACTGCAAAGGCCTTCCAACAGGCTTGGAAAAGTGTGTTCTATATCTGTGCCAAACAGAGTCCCCGGAGGTTGAGCTTTCAGAAGCAAGCTTAACTGTTAGGGAGGAAGCAGCAGAATGTGCCTCTCACATCTAGCCTGTAGGAATTCAGGTTGGCAAGTTTTATGGGGAAGCCCATTGCTGCCTATCGTGGAAACGGCATGGGAGATTTCAGTTTCAAAATCTCTGTGAAAAAGCGTCAGAGAAGCTTCTCCGTTTAGAATCCAGCATATCTCACTGAACCGAAGAAGTGGTAGTTAGAAGGGAGTTAGAGCTGCAAGCAGTTTGGTTTGGGAAATTAGACGTGAAATGAAACTGCAAATGCCTTCCAACAGGCTTGGAAAAGTGTTTTCTATATCTGTGCCAACCAGAGTCCCCGGAGGTTGAGCTTTCAGAAGCAAGCTTAACTGTTAGGGAGGAAGCAGCAGAATGTGCCTCTCACATCTAGCCTGTAGGAATTCAGGTTGGCAAGTTCTATGGGGAAGCCCATTGCTGCCTATGGTGGAAACGGCATGGGAGATTTCAGTTTCAAAATCTCTGTGAAAAAGCGTCAGAGAAGCTTCTCCTTTTAGAATCCAGCATATCTCACTGAACCGAAGAAGTGGTAGTTAGAAGGCAGTTAGAGCTGCAAGCAGTTTGGTTTGGGAAATTAGACGCGAAATGAAACTGCAAATGCCTTCCAACAGGCTTGGAAAAGTGTGTTCTATATCTCTGCCAAACAGACTCCCTGGAGGTTGAGCTTTCAGAAGCTAGTTTAACTCTAAGGGAGGAAGCAGCAGAATGTGCCTCTCACATCTAGCCTGTAGGAATTCAGGTTGGCAAGTTCTATGGGGAAGCCCATTGCTGGCTATGGTGGAAACAGCATGGGAGATTTCAGTTTCAAAATCTCTGTGAAAAAGCGTCAGAGAAGCTTCTCCGTTTAGAATCCAGCATATCTCACCGAACCGAAGAAGTGGTAGTTAGAAGGCAGTTAGAGCTGCAAGCAGTTTGGTTTGGGAAATTAGACGCGAAATGAAACTGCAAATGCATTCCAACAGGCTTGGAAAAGTGTGTTCTATATCTCTGCCAAACAAACTCCCCGGAGGTTGAGCTTTCAGAAGCAAGTTTAACTCTAAGGGAGGAAGCAGCAGAATGTGCCTCTCACATCTAGCCTTTAGGAATTCAGGTTGGCAAGTTCTATGGGGAAGCCCATTGCTGCCTATGGTGGAAACGGCATGGGAGATTTCAGTTTCAAAATCTCTGTGAAAAAGCGTCAGAGAAGCTTCTCCGTTTAGAATCCAGCATATCTCACTGAACCGAAGAAGTGGTAGTTAGAAGGGAGTTAGAGCTGCAAGCAGTTTGGTTTGGGAAATTAGATGCGAAATGACACTGCAAAGGCCTTCCAACAGGCTTGGAATAGTGTGTTCTATATATGTGCCAAACAGAGTCCCCGGAGGTTGAGCTTTCAGAAGCAAGCTTAACTCTTAGGGAGGAAGAAGCAGAATGTGCCTCTCACATCTAGCCTGTAGGAATTCAGGTTGGCAAGTTCTATGGGGAAGCCCATTGCTGCCTATGGTGGAAACGGCATGGGAGATTTCAGTTTCAAAATCTCTGTGAAAAAGCGTCAGAGAAGCTTCTCCGTTTAGAATCCAGCATATCTCACTGAACCGAAGAAGTGGTAGTTAGAAGGGAGTTAGAGCTGCAAGCAGTTTGCTTTGGGAAATTAGACGCGAAATGAAACTGCAAATGCCTTCCAACAGGCTTGGAAAAGTGTGTTCTATATCTCTGCCAAACAAACTCCCCGGAGGTTGAGCTTTCAGAAGCTAGTTTAACTCTAAGGGAGGAAGCAGCAGAATGTGCCTCTCACATCTAGGCTGTAGGAATTCAGGTTGGCAAGTTCTATGGGGAAGCCCATTGGCGCCTTCGTTGGAAACGGGTTTGGAAATTTCAGTTTCAAAATCTCTGTGAAAAAGCGTCAGAGAAGCTTCTCCGTTTAGAATCCAGCATATCTCACTGAACCGAAGAAGTGGTAGTTAGAAGGGAGTTAGAGCTGCAAGCAGTTTGGTTTGGGAAATTAGACGCGAAATGAAACTGCAAATGCCTTCCAACAGGCTTGGAAAAGTGTGTTCTATATCTCTGCCAAACAAACTCCCCGGAGGTTGAGCTTTCAGAAGCAAGTTTAACTCTAAGGGAGGAAGCAGCAGAATGTGCCTCTCACATCTAGCCTTTAGGAATTCAGGTTGGCAAGTTCTATGGGGAAGCCCATTGCTGCCTATGGTGGAAACGGCATGGGAGATTTTAGTTTCAAAATCTCTGTGAAAAAGCGTCAGAGAAGCTTCTCCGTTTAGAATCCAGCATATCTCACTGAACCGAAGAAGTGGTAGTTAGAAGGGAGTTAGAGCTGCAAGCAGTTTGGTTTGGGAAATTAGATGCGAAATGACACTGCAAAGGCCTTCCAACAGGCTTGGAAAAGTGTGTTCTATATCTGTGCCAAACAGAGTCCCCGGAGGTTGAGCTTTCAGAAGCAAGCTTAACTGTTAGGGAGGAAGCAGCAGAATGTGCCTCTCACATCTAGCCTGTAGGAATTCAGGTTGGCAAGTTCTATGGGGAAGCCCATTGCTGCCTATGGTGGAAACGGCATGGGAGATTTCAGTTTCAAAATCTCTGTGAAAAAGCGTCAGAGAAGCTTCTCCGTTTAGAATCCAGCATATCTCACTGAACCGAAGAAGTGGTAGTTAGAAGGGAGTTAGAGCTGCAAGCAGTTTGGTTTGGGAAATTAGACGCGAAATGAAACTGCAAATGCCTTCCAACAGGCTTGGAAAAGTGTGTTCTATATCTCTGCCAAACAGAGTCCCCGGAGGTTGAGCTTTCAGAAGCAAGCTTAACTGTTAGGGAGGAAGCAGCAGAATGTGCCTCTCACATCTAGCCTGTAGGAATTCAGGTTGGCAAGTTCTATGGGGAAGCCCATTGCTGCCTATGGTGGAAACGGCATGGGAGATTTCAGTTTCAAAATCTCTGTGAAAAAGCGTCAGAGAAGCTTCTCCTTTTAGAATCCAGCATATCTCACTGAACTGAAGAAGTGGTAGTTAGAAGGCAGTTAGAGCTGCAAGCAGTTTGGTTTGGGAAATTAGACGCGAAATGAAACTGCAAATGCCTTCCAACAGGCTTGGAAAAGTGTGTTCTATATCTCTGCCAAACAGACTCCCTGGAGGTTGAGCTTTCAGAAGCTAGTTTAACTCTAAGGGAGGAAGCAGCAGAATGTGCCTCTCACATCTAGCCTGTAGGAATTCAGGTTGGCAAGTTCTATGGGGAAGCCCATTGCTGCCTATGGTGGAAACGGCATGGGAGATTTCAGTTTCAAAATCTCTGTGAAAAAGCGTCAGAGAAGCTTCTCCGTTTAGAATCCAGCATATCTCACTGAACCGAAGAAGTGGTAGTTAGAAGGGAGTTAGAGCTGCAAGCAGTTTGGTTTGGGAAATTAGACGCGAAATGAAACTGCAAATGCCTTCCAACAGGCTTGGAAAAGTGTGTTCTATATCTCTGCCAAACAAACTCCCCGGAGGTTGAGCTTTCAGAAGCAAGTTTAACTCTAAGGGAGGAAGCAGCAGAATGTGCCTCTCACATCTAGCCTTTAGGAATTCAGGTTGGCAAGTTCTATGGGGAAGCCCATTGCTGCCTATGGTGGAAACGGCATGGGAGATTTCAGTTTCAAAATCTCTGTGAAAAAGCGTCAGAGAAGCTTCTCCGTTTAGAATCCAGCATATCTCACTGAACCGAAGAAGTGGTAGTTAGAAGGGAGTTAGAGCTGCAAGCAGTTTGGTTTGGGAAATTAGATGCGAAATGACACTGCAAAGGCCTTCCAACAGGCTTGGAAAAGTGTGTTCTATATCTGTGCCAAACAGAGTCCCCGGAGGTTGAGCTTTCAGAAGCAAGCTTAACTGTTAGGGAGGAAGCAGCAGAATGTGCCTCTCACATCTAGCCTGTAGGAATTCAGGTTGGCAAGTTCTATGGGGAAGCCCATTGCTGCCTATGGTGGAAACGGCATGGGAGATTTCAGTTTCAAAATCTCTGTGAAAAAGCGTCAGAGAAGCTTCTCCGTTTAGAATCCAGCATATCTCACTGAACCGAAGAAGTGGTAGTTAGAAGGGAGTTAGAGCTGCAAGCAGTTTGGTTTGGGAAATTAGACGCGAAATGAAACTGCAAATGCCTTCCAACAGGCTTGGAAAAGTGTGTTCTATATCTCTGCCAAACAGAGTCCCCGGAGGTTGAGCTTTCAGAAGCAAGCTTAACTGTTAGGGAGGAAGCAGCAGAATGTGCCTCTCACATCTAGCCTGTAGGAATTCATGTTGGCAAGTTCTATGGGGAAGCCCATTGCTGCCTATGGTGGAAACGGCATGGGAGATTTCAGTTTCAAAATCTCTGTGAAAAAGCGTCAGAGAAGCTTCTCCTTTTAGAATCCAGCATATCTCACTGAACCGAAGAAGTGGTAGTTAGAAGGCAGTTAGAGCTGCAAGCAGTTTGGTTTGGGAAATTAGACGCGAAATGAAACTGCAAATGCCTTCCAACAGGCTTGGAAAAGTGTGTTCTATATCTCTGCCAAACAGACTCCCTGGAGGTTGAGCTTTCAGAAGCTAGTTTAACTCTAAGGGAGGAAGCAGCAGAATGTGCCTCTCACATCTAGCCTGTAGGAATTCAGGTTGGCAAGTTCTATGGGGAAGCCCATTGCTGCCTATGGTGGAAACGGCATGGGAGATTTCAGTTTCAAAATCTCTGTGAAAAAGCGTCAGAGAAGCTTCTCCGTTTAGAATCCAGCATATCTCACTGAACCGAAGAAGTGGTAGTTAGAAGGGAGTTAGAGCTGCAAGCAGTTTGGTTTGGGAAATTAGACGCGAAATGAAACTGCAAATGCCTTCCAACAGGCTTGGAAAAGTGTGTTCTATATCTCTGCCAAACAAACTCCCCGGAGGTTGAGCTTTCAGAAGCAAGTTTAACTCTAAGGGAGGAAGCAGCAGAATGTGCCTCTCACATCTAGCCTTTAGGAATTCAGGTTGGCAAGTTCTATGGGGAAGCCCATTGCTGCCTATGGTGGAAACGGCATGGGAGATTTCAGTTTCAAAATCTCTGTGAAAAAGCGTCAGAGAAGCTTCTCCGTTTAGAATCCAGCATATCTCACTGAACCGAAGAAGTGGTAGTTAGAAGGGAGTTAGAGCTGCAAGCAGTTTGGTTTGGGAAATTAGATGCGAAATGACACTGCAAAGGCCTTCCAACAGGCTTGGAAAAGTGTGTTCTATATCTGTGCCAAACAGAGTCCCCGGAGGTTGAGCTTTCAGAAGCAAGCTTAACTGTTAGGGAGGAAGCAGCAGAATGTGCCTCTCACATCTAGCCTGTAGGAATTCAGGTTGGCAAGTTCTATGGGGAAGCCCATTGCTGCCTATGGTGGAAACGGCATGGGAGATTTCAGTTTCAAAATCTCTGTGAAAAAGCGTCAGAGAAGCTTCTCCGTTTAGAATCCAGCATATCTCACTGAACCGAAGAAGTGGTAGTTAGAAGGGAGTTAGAGCTGCAAGCAGTTTGGTTTGGGAAATTAGACGCGAAATGAAACTGCAAATGCCTTCCAACAGGCTTGGAAAAGTGTGTTCTATATCTGTGCCAAACAGAGTCCCCGGAGGTTGAGCTTTCAGAAGCAAGCTTAACTGTTAGGGAGGAAGCAGCAGAATGTGCCTCTCACATCTAGCCTGTAGGAATTCAGGTTGGCAAGTTCTATGGGGAAGCCCATTGCTGCCTATGGTGGAAACGGCATGGGAGATTTCAGTTTCAAAATCTCTGTGAAAAAGCGTCAGAGAAGCTTCTCCGTTTAGAATCCAGCATATCTCACTGAACCGAAGAAGTGGTAGTTAGAAGGGAGTTAGAGCTGCAAGCAGTTTGGTTTGGGAAATTAGATGCGAAATGACACTGCAAAGGCCTTCCAACAGGCTTGGAATAGTGTGTTCTATATATGTGCCAAACAGAGTCCCCGGAGGTTGAGCTTTCAGAAGCAAGCTTAACTCTTAGGGAGGAAGAAGCAGAATGTGCCTCTCACATCTAGCCTGTAGGAATTCAGGTTGGCAAGTTCTATGGGGAAGCCCATTGCTGCCTATGGTGGAAACGGCATGGGAGATTTCAGTTTCAAAATCTCTGTGAAAAAGCGTCAGAGAAGCTTCTCCGTTTAGAATCCAGCATATCTCACTGAACCGAAGAAGTGGTAGTTAGAAGGGAGTTAGAGCTGCAAGCAGTTTGGTTTGGGAAATTAGACGCGAAATGAAACTGCAAATGCCTTCCAACAGGCTTGGAAAAGTGTGTTCTATATCTCTGCCAAACAAACTCCCCGGAGGTTGAGCTTTCAGAAGCTAGTTTAACTCTAAGGGAGGAAGCAGCAGAATGTGCCTCTCACATCTAGCCTGTAGGAATTCAGGTTGGCAAGTTCTATGGGGAAGCCCATTGGCGCCTTCGTTGGAAACGGGTTTGGAAATTTCAGTTTCAAAATCTCTGTGAAAAAGCGTCAGAGAAGCTTCTCCGTTTAGAATCCAGCATATCTCACTGAACCGAAGAAGTGGTAGTTAGAAGGGAGTTAGAGCTGCAAGCAGTTTGGTTTGGGAAATTAGACGCGAAATGAAACTGCAAATGCCTTCCAACAGGCTTGGAAAAGTGTGTTCTATATCTCTGCCAAACAAACTCCCCGGAGGTTGAGCTTTCAGAAGCAAGTTTAACTCTAAGGGAGGAAGCAGCAGAATGTGCCTCTCACATCTAGCCTTTAGGAATTCAGGTTGGCAAGTTCTATGGGGAAGCCCATTGCTGCCTATGGTGGAAACGGCATGGGAGATTTTAGTTTCAAAATCTCTGTGAAAAAGCGTCAGAGAAGCTTCTCCGTTTAGAATCCAGCATATCTCACTGAACCGAAGAAGTGGTAGTTAGAAGGGAGTTAGAGCTGCAAGCAGTTTGGTTTGGGAAATTAGATGCGAAATGACACTGCAAAGGCCTTCCAACAGGCTTGGAAAAGTGTGTTCTATATCTGTGCCAAACAGAGTCCCCGGAGGTTGAGCTTTCAGAAGCAAGCTTAACTGTTAGGGAGGAAGCAGCAGAATGTGCCTCTCACATCTAGCCTGTAGGAATTCAGGTTGGCAAGTTCTATGGGGAAGCCCATTGCTGCCTATGGTGGAAACGGCATGGGAGATTTCAGTTTCAAAATCTCTGTGAAAAAGCGTCAGAGAAGCTTCTCCGTTTAGAATCCAGCATATCTCACTGAACCGAAGAAGTGGTAGTTAGAAGGGAGTTAGAGCTGCAAGCAGTTTGGTTTGGGAAATTAGACGCGAAATGAAACTGCAAATGCCTTCCAACAGGCTTGGAAAAGTGTGTTCTATATCTGTGCCAAACAGAGTCCCCGGAGGTTGAGCTTTCAGAAGCAAGCTTAACTGTTAGGGAGGAAGCAGCAGAATGTGCCTCTCACATCTAGCCTGTAGGAATTCAGGTTGGCAAGTTCTATGGGGAAGCCCATTGCTGCCTATGGTGGAAACGGCATGGGAGATTTCAGTTTCAAAATCTCTGTGAAAAAGCGTCAGAGAAGCTTCTCCTTTTAGAATCCAGCATATCTCACTGAACCGAAGAAGTGGTAGTTAGAAGGCAGTTAGAGCTGCAAGCAGTTTGGTTTGGGAAATTAGACGCGAAATGAAACTGCAAATGCCTTCCAACAGGCTTGGAAAAGTGTGTTCTATATCTCTGCCAAACAGACTCCCTGGAGGTTGAGCTTTCAGAAGCTAGTTTAACTCTAAGGGAGGAAGCAGCAGAATGTGCCTCTCACATCTAGCCTGTAGGAATTCAGGTTGGCAAGTTCTATGGGGAAGCCCATTGCTGCCTATGGTGGAAACGGCATGGGAGATTTCAGTTTCAAAATCTCTGTGAAAAAGCGTCAGAGAAGCTTCTCCGTTTAGAATCCAGCATATCTCACTGAACCGAAGAAGTGGTAGTTAGAAGGGAGTTAGAGCTGCAAGCAGTTTGGTTTGGGAAATTAGACGCGAAATGAAACTGCAAATGCCTTCCAACAGGCTTGGAAAAGTGTGTTCTATATCTCTGCCAAACAAACTCCCCGGAGGTTGAGCTTTCAGAAGCAAGTTTAACTCTAAGGGAGGAAGCAGCAGAATGTGCCTCTCACATCTAGCCTTTAGGAATTCAGGTTGGCAAGTTCTATGGGGAAGCCCATTGCTGCCTATGGTGGAAACGGCATGGGAGATTTCAGTTTCAAAATCTCTGTGAAAAAGCGTCAGAGAAGCTTCTCCGTTTAGAATCCAGCATATCTCACTGAACCGAAGAAGTGGTAGTTAGAAGGGAGTTAGAGCTGCAAGCAGTTTGGTTTGGGAAATTAGATGCGAAATGACACTGCAAAGGCCTTCCAACAGGCTTGGAAAAGTGTGTTCTATATCTGTGCCAAACAGAGTCCCCGGAGGTTGAGCTTTCAGAAGCAAGCTTAACTCTTAGGGAGGAAGAAGCAGAATGTGCCTCTCACATCTAGCCTGTAGGAATTCAGGTTGGCAAGTTCTATGGGGAAGCCCATTGCTGCCTATGGTGGAAACGGCATGGGAGATTTCAGTTTCAAAATCTCTGTGAAAAAGCGTCAGAGAAGCTTCTCCGTTTAGAATCCAGCATATCTCACTGAACCGAAGAAGTGGTAGTTAGAAGGGAGTTAGAGCTGCAAGCAGTTTGGTTTGGGAAATTAGACGCGAAATGAAACTGCAAATGCCTTCCAACAGGCTTGGAAAAGTGTGTTCTATATCTCTGCCAAACAAACTCCCCGGAGGTTGAGCTTTCAGAAGCTAGTTTAACTCTAAGGGAGGAAGCAGCAGAATGTGCCTCTCACATCTAGCCTGTAGGAATTCAGGTTGGCAAGTTCTATGGGGAAGCCCATTGGCGCCTTCGTTGGAAACGGGTTTGGAAATTTCAGTTTCAAAATCTCTGTGAAAAAGCGTCAGAGAAGCTTCTCCGTTTAGAATCCAGCATATCTCACTGAACCGAAGAAGTGGTAGTTAGAAGGGAGTTAGAGCTGCAAGCAGTTTGGTTTGGGAAATTAGACGCGAAATGAAACTGCAAATGCCTTCCAACAGGCTTGGAAAAGTGTGTTCTATATCTCTGCCAAACAAACTCCCCGGAGGTTGAGCTTTCAGAAGCAAGTTTAACTCTAAGGGAGGAAGCAGCAGAATGTGCCTCTCACATCTAGCCTTTAGGAATTCAGGTTGGCAAGTTCTATGGGGAAGCCCATTGCTGCCTATGGTGGAAACGGCATGGGAGATTTCAGTTTCAAAATCTCTGTGAAAAAGCGTCAGAGAAGCTTCTCCGTTTAGAATCCAGCATATCTCACTGAACCGAAGAAGTGGTAGTTAGAAGGGAGTTAGAGCTGCAAGCAGTTTGGTTTGGGAAATTAGATGCGAAATGACACTGCAAAGGCCTTCCAACAGGCTTGGAAAAGTGTGTTCTATATCTGTGCCAAACAGAGTCCCCGGAGGTTGAGCTTTCAGAAGCAAGCTTAACTGTTAGGGAGGAAGCAGCAGAATGTGCCTCTCACATCTAGCCTGTAGGAATTCAGGTTGGCAAGTTCTATGGGGAAGCCCATTGCTGCCTATGGTGGAAACGGCATGGGAGATTTCAGTTTCAAAATCTCTGTGAAAAAGCGTCAGAGAAGCTTCTCCGTTTAGAATCCAGCATATCTCACTGAACCGAAGAAGTGGTAGTTAGAAGGGAGTTAGAGCTGCAAGCAGTTTGGTTTGGGAAATTAGACGCGAAATGAAACTGCAAATGCCTTCCAACAGGCTTGGAAAAGTGTGTTCTATATCTGTGCCAAACAGAGTCCCCGGAGGTTGAGCTTTCAGAAGCAAGCTTAACTGTTAGGGAGGAAGCAGCAGAATGTGCCTCTCACATCTAGCCTGTAGGAATTCAGGTTGGCAAGTTCTATGGGGAAGCCCATTGCTGCCTATGGTGGAAACGGCATGGGAGATTTCAGTTTCAAAATCTCTGTGAAAAAGCGTCAGAGAAGCTTCTCCGTTTAGAATCCAGCATATCTCACTGAACCGAAGAAGTGGTAGTTAGAAGGGAGTTAGAGCTGCAAGCAGTTTGGTTTGGGAAATTAGATGCGAAATGACACTGCAAAGGCCTTCCAACAGGCTTGGAATAGTGTGTTCTATATATGTGCCAAACAGAGTCCCCGGAGGTTGAGCTTTCAGAAGCAAGCTTAACTCTTAGGGAGGAAGAAGCAGAATGTGCCTCTCACATCTAGCCTGTAGGAATTCAGGTTGGCAAGTTCTATGGGGAAGCCCATTGCTGCCTATGGTGGAAACGGCATGGGAGATTTCAGTTTCAAAATCTCTGTGAAAAAGCGTCAGAGAAGCTTCTCCGTTTAGAATCCAGCATATCTCACTGAACCGAAGAAGTGGTAGTTAGAAGGGAGTTAGAGCTGCAAGCAGTTTGGTTTGGGAAATTAGACGCGAAATGAAACTGCAAATGCCTTCCAACAGGCTTGGAAAAGTGTGTTCTATATCTCTGCCAAACAAACTCCCCGGAGGTTGAGCTTTCAGAAGCTAGTTTAACTCTAAGGGAGGAAGCAGCAGAATGTGCCTCTCACATCTAGCCTGTAGGAATTCAGGTTGGCAAGTTCTATGGGGAAGCCCATTGCTGCCTATGGTGGAAACGGCATGGGAGATTTCAGTTTCAAAATCTCTGTGAAAAAGCGTCAGAGAAGCTTCTCCGTTTAGAATCCAGCATATCTCACTGAACCGAAGAAGTGGTAGTTAGAAGGGAGTTAGAGCTGCAAGCAGTTTGGTTTGGGAAATTAGATGCGAAATGACACTGCAAAGGCCTTCCAACAGGCTTGGAAAAGTGTGTTCTATATCTGTGCCAAACAGAGTCCCCGGAGGTTGAGCTTTCAGAAGCAAGCTTAACTGTTAGGGAGGAAGCAGCAGAATGTGCCTCTCACATCTAGCCTGTAGGAATTCAGGTTGGCAAGTTCTATGGGGAAGCCCATTGCTGCCTATGGTGGAAACGGCATGGGAGATTTCAGTTTCAAAATCTCTGTGAAAAAGCGTCAGAGAAGCTTCTCCGTTTAGAATCCAGCATATCTCACTGAACCGAAGAAGTGGTAGTTAGAAGGGAGTTAGAGCTGCAAGCAGTTTGGTTTGGGAAATTAGACGCGAAATGAAACTGCAAATGCCTTCCAACAGGCTTGGAAAAGTGTGTTCTATATCTGTGCCAAACAGAGTCCCCGGAGGTTGAGCTTTCAGAAGCAAGCTTAACTGTTAGGGAGGAAGCAGCAGAATGTGCCTCTCACATCTAGCCTGTAGGAATTCAGGTTGGCAAGTTCTATGGGGAAGCCCATTGCTGCCTATGGTGGAAACGGCATGGGAGATTTCAGTTTCAAAATCTCTGTGAAAAAGCGTCAGTGAAGCTTCTCCGTTTAGAATCCAGCATATCTCACTGAACCGAAGAAGTGGTAGTTAGAAGGGAGTTAGAGCTGCAAGCAGTTTGGTTTGGGAAATTAGATGCGAAATGACACTGCAAAGGCCTTCCAACAGGCTTGGAATAGTGTGTTCTATATATGTGCCAAACAGAGTCCCCGGAGGTTGAGCTTTCAGAAGCAAGCTTAACTCTTAGGGAGGAAGAAGCAGAATGTGCCTCTCACATCTAGCCTGTAGGAATTCAGGTTGGCAAGTTCTATGGGGAAGCCCATTGCTGCCTATGGTGGAAACGGCATGGGAGATTTCAGTTTCAAAATCTCTGTGAAAAAGCGTCAGAGAAGCTTCTCCGTTTAGAATCCAGCATATCTCACTGAACCGAAGAAGTGGTAGTTAGAAGGGAGTTAGAGCTGCAAGCAGTTTGGTTTGGGAAATTAGACGCGAAATGAAACTGCAAATGCCTTCCAACAGGCTTGGAAAAGTGTGTTCTATATCTCTGCCAAACAAACTCCCCGGAGGTTGAGCTTTCAGAAGCTAGTTTAACTCTAAGGGAGGAAGCAGCAGAATGTGCCTCTCACATCTAGCCTGTAGGAATTCAGGTTGGCAAGTTCTATGGGGAAGCCCATTGGCGCCTTCGTTGGAAACGGGTTTGGAAATTTCAGTTTCAAAATCTCTGTGAAAAAGCGTCAGAGAAGCTTCTCCGTTTAGAATCCAGCATATCTCACTGAACCGAAGAAGTGGTAGTTAGAAGGGAGTTAGAGCTGCAAGCAGTTTGGTTTGGGAAATTAGACGCGAAATGAAACTGCAAATGCCTTCCAACAGGCTTGGAAAAGTGTGTTCTATATCTCTGCCAAACAAACTCCCCGGAGGTTGAGCTTTCAGAAGCAAGTTTAACTCTAAGGGAGGAAGCAGCAGAATGTGCCTCTCACATCTAGCCTTTAGGAATTCAGGTTGGCAAGTTCTATGGGGAAGCCCATTGCTGCCTATGGTGGAAACGGCATGGGAGATTTCAGTTTCAAAATCTCTGTGAAAAAGCGTCAGAGAAGCTTCTCCGTTTAGAATCCAGCATATCTCACTGAACCGAAGAAGTGGTAGTTAGAAGGGAGTTAGAGCTGCAAGCAGTTTGGTTTGGGAAATTAGATGCGAAATGACACTGCAAAGGCCTTCCAACAGGCTTGGAAAAGTGTGTTCTATATCTGTGCCAAACAGAGTCCCCGGAGGTTGAGCTTTCAGAAGCAAGCTTAACTGTTAGGGAGGAAGCAGCAGAATGTGCCTCTCACATCTAGCCTGTAGGAATTCAGGTTGGCAAGTTCTATGGGGAAGCCCATTGCTGCCTATGGTGGAAACGGCATGGGAGATTTCAGTTTCAAAATCTCTGTGAAAAAGCGTCAGAGAAGCTTCTCCGTTTAGAATCCAGCATATCTCACTGAACCGAAGAAGTGGTAGTTAGAAGGGAGTTAGAGCTGCAAGCAGTTTGGTTTGGGAAATTAGACGCGAAATGAAACTGCAAATGCCTTCCAACAGGCTTGGAAAAGTGTGTTCTATATCTGTGCCAAACAGAGTCCCCGGAGGTTGAGCTTTCAGAAGCAAGCTTAACTGTTAGGGAGGAAGCAGCAGAATGTGCCTCTCACATCTAGCCTGTAGGAATTCAGGTTGGCAAGTTCTATGGGGAAGCCCATTGCTGCCTATGGTGGAAACGGCATGGGAGATTTCAGTTTCAAAATCTCTGTGAAAAAGCGTCAGAGAAGCTTCTCCGTTTAGAATCCAGCATATCTCACTGAACCGAAGAAGTGGTAGTTAGAAGGGAGTTAGAGCTGCAAGCAGTTTGGTTTGGGAAATTAGATGCGAAATGACACTGCAAAGGCCTTCCAACAGGCTTGGAATAGTGTGTTCTATATATGTGCCAAACAGAGTCCCCGGAGGTTGAGCTTTCAGAAGCAAGCTTAACTCTTAGGGAGGAAGAAGCAGAATGTGCCTCTCACATCTAGCCTGTAGGAATTCAGGTTGGCAAGTTCTATGGGGAAGCCCATTGCTGCCTATGGTGGAAACGGCATGGGAGATTTCAGTTTCAAAATCTCTGTGAAAAAGCGTCAGAGAAGCTTCTCCGTTTAGAATCCAGCATATCTCACTGAACCGAAGAAGTGGTAGTTAGAAGGGAGTTAGAGCTGCAAGCAGTTTGGTTTGGGAAATTAGATGCGAAATGACACTGCAAAGGCCTTCCAACAGGCTTGGAATAGTGTGTTCTATATATGTGCCAAACAGAGTCCCCGGAGGTTGAGCTTTCAGAAGCAAGCTTAACTCTTAGGGAGGAAGAAGCAGAATGTGCCTCTCACATCTAGCCTGTAGGAATTCAGGTTGGCAAGTTCTATGGGGAAGCCCATTGCTGCCTATGGTGGAAACGGCATGGGAGATTTCAGTTTCAAAATCTCTGTGAAAAAGCGTCAGAGAAGCTTCTCCGTTTAGAATCCAGCATATCTCACTGAACCGAAGAAGTGGTAGTTAGAAGGGAGTTAGAGCTGCAAGCAGTTTGGTTTGGGAAATTAGACGCGAAATGAAACTGCAAATGCCTTCCAACAGGCTTGGAAAAGTGTGTTCTATATCTCTGCCAAACAAACTCCCCGGAGGTTGAGCTTTCAGAAGCAAGTTTAACTCTAAGGGAGGAAGCAGCAGAATGTGCCTCTCACATCTAGCCTTTAGGAATTCAGGTTGGCAAGTTCTATGGGGAAGCCCATTGCTGCCTATGGTGGAAACGGCATGGGAGATTTCAGTTTCAAAATCTCTGTGAAAAAGCGTCAGAGAAGCTTCTCCGTTTAGAATCCAGCATATCTCACTGAACCGAAGAAGTGGTAGTTAGAAGGGAGTTAGAGCTGCAAGCAGTTTGGTTTGGGAAATTAGATGCGAAATGACACTGCAAAGGCCTTCCAACAGGCTTGGAAAAGTGTGTTCTATATCTGTGCCAAACAGAGTCCCCGGAGGTTGAGCTTTCAGAAGCAAGCTTAACTGTTAGGGAGGAAGCAGCAGAATGTGCCTCTCACATCTAGCCTGTAGGAATTCAGGTTGGCAAGTTCTATGGGGAAGCCCATTGCTGCCTATGGTGGAAACGGCATGGGAGATTTCAGTTTCAAAATCTCTGTGAAAAAGCGTCAGAGAAGCTTCTCCGTTTAGAATCCAGCATATCTCACTGAACCGAAGAAGTGGTAGTTAGAAGGGAGTTAGAGCTGCAAGCAGTTTGGTTTGGGAAATTAGACGCGAAATGAAACTGCAAATGCCTTCCAACAGGCTTGGAAAAGTGTGTTCTATATCTGTGCCAAACAGAGTCCCCGGAGGTTGAGCTTTCAGAAGCAAGCTTAACTGTTAGGGAGGAAGCAGCAGAATGTGCCTCTCACATCTAGCCTGTAGGAATTCAGGTTGGCAAGTTCTATGGGGAAGCCCATTGCTGCCTATGGTGGAAACGGCATGGGAGATTTCAGTTTCAAAATCTCTGTGAAAAAGCGTCAGAGAAGCTTCTCCGTTTAGAATCCAGCATATCTCACTGAACCGAAGAAGTGGTAGTTAGAAGGGAGTTAGAGCTGCAAGCAGTTTGGTTTGGGAAATTAGATGCGAAATGACACTGCAAAGGCCTTCCAACAGGCTTGGAATAGTGTGTTCTATATATGTGCCAAACAGAGTCCCCGGAGGTTGAGCTTTCAGAAGCAAGCTTAACTCTTAGGGAGGAAGAAGCAGAATGTGCCTCTCACATCTAGCCTGTAGGAATTCAGGTTGGCAAGTTCTATGGGGAAGCCCATTGCTGCCTATGGTGGAAACGGCATGGGAGATTTCAGTTTCAAAATCTCTGTGAAAAAGCGTCAGAGAAGCTTCTCCGTTTAGAATCCAGCATATCTCACTGAACCGAAGAAGTGGTAGTTAGAAGGGAGTTAGAGCTGCAAGCAGTTTGGTTTGGGAAATTAGACGCGAAATGAAACTGCAAATGCCTTCCAACAGGCTTGGAAAAGTGTGTTCTATATCTGTGCCAAACAGAGTCCCCGGAGGTTGAGCTTTCAGAAGCAAGCTTAACTGTTAGGGAGGAAGCAGCAGAATGTGCCTCTCACATCTAGCCTGTAGGAATTCAGGTTGGCAAGTTCTATGGGGAAGCCCATTGCTGCCTATGGTGGAAACGGCATGGGAGATTTCAGTTTCAAAATCTCTGTGAAAAAGCGTCAGAGAAGCTTCTCCGTTTAGAATCCAGCATATCTCACTGAACCGAAGAAGTGGTAGTTAGAAGGGAGTTAGAGCTGCAAGCAGTTTGGTTTGGGAAATTAGACGCGAAATGAAACTGCAAATGCCTTCCAACAGGCTTGGAAAAGTGTGTTCTATATCTGTGCCAAACAGAGTCCCCGGAGGTTGAGCTTTCAGAAGCAAGCTTAACTGTTAGGGAGGAAGCAGCAGAATGTGCCTCTCACATCTAGCCTGTAGGAATTCAGGTTGGCAAGTTCTATGGGGAAGCCCATTGCTGCCTATGGTGGAAACGGCATGGGAGATTTCAGTTTCAAAATCTCTGTGAAAAAGCGTCAGAGAAGCTTCTCCTTTTAGAATCCAGCATATCTCACTGAACCGAAGAAGTGGTAGTTAGAAGGCAGTTAGAGCTGCAAGCAGTTTGGTTTGGGAAATTAGACGCGAAATGAAACTGCAAATGCCTTCCAACAGGCTTGGAAAAGTGTGTTCTATATCTCTGCCAAACAGACTCCCTGGAGGTTGAGCTTTCAGAAGCTAGTTTAACTCTAAGGGAGGAAGCAGCAGAATGTGCCTCTCACATCTAGCCTGTAGGAATTCAGGTTGGCAAGTTCTATGGGGAAGCCCATTGCTGCCTATGGTGGAAACGGCATGGGAGATTTCAGTTTCAAAATCTCTGTGAAAAAGCGTCAGAGAAGCTTCTCCGTTTAGAATCCAGCATATCTCACTGAACCGAAGAAGTGGTAGTTAGAAGGGAGTTAGAGCTGCAAGCAGTTTGGTTTGGGAAATTAGACGCGAAATGAAACTGCAAATGCCTTCCAACAGGCTTGGAAAAGTGTGTTCTATATCTCTGCCAAACAAACTCCCCGGAGGTTGAGCTTTCAGAAGCAAGTTTAACTCTAAGGGAGGAAGCAGCAGAATGTGCCTCTCACATCTAGCCTGTAGGAATTCAGGTTGGCAAGTTCTATGGGGAAGCCCATTGCTGCCTATGGTGGAAACGGCATGGGAGATTTCAGTTTCAAAATCTCTGTGAAAAAGCGTCAGAGAAGCTTCTCCGTTTAGAATCCAGCATATCTCACTGAACCGAAGAAGTGGTAGTTAGAAGGGAGTTAGAGCTGCAAGCAGTTTGGTTTGGGAAATTAGATGCGAAATGACACTGCAAAGGCCTTCCAACAGGCTTGGAATAGTGTGTTCTATATATGTGCCAAACAGAGTCCCCGGAGGTTGAGCTTTCAGAAGCAAGCTTAACTCTTAGGGAGGAAGAAGCAGAATGTGCCTCTCACATCTAGCCTGTAGGAATTCAGGTTGGCAAGTTCTATGGGGAAGCCCATTGCTGCCTATGGTGGAAACGGCATGGGAGATTTCAGTTTCAAAATCTCTGTGAAAAAGCGTCAGAGAAGCTTCTCCGTTTAGAATCCAGCATATCTCACTGAACCGAAGAAGTGGTAGTTAGAAGGGAGTTAGAGCTGCAAGCAGTTTGGTTTGGGAAATTAGACGCGAAATGAAACTGCAAATGCCTTCCAACAGGCTTGGAAAAGTGTGTTCTATATCTGTGCCAAACAGAGTCCCCGGAGGTTGAGCTTTCAGAAGCAAGCTTAACTGTTAGGGAGGAAGCAGCAGAATGTGCCTCTCACATCTAGCCTGTAGGAATTCAGGTTGGCAAGTTCTATGGGGAAGCCCATTGCTGCCTATGGTGGAAACGGCATGGGAGATTTCAGTTTCAAAATCTCTGTGAAAAAGCGTCAGAGAAGCTTCTCCGTTTAGAATCCAGCATATCTCACTGAACCGAAGAAGTGGTAGTTAGAAGGGAGTTAGAGCTGCAAGCAGTTTGGTTTGGGAAATTAGATGCGAAATGACACTGCAAAGGCCTTCCAACAGGCTTGGAATAGTGTGTTCTATATATGTGCCAAACAGAGTCCCCGGAGGTTGAGCTTTCAGAAGCAAGCTTAACTCTTAGGGAGGAAGAAGCAGAATGTGCCTCTCACATCTAGCCTGTAGGAATTCAGGTTGGCAAGTTCTATGGGGAAGCCCATTGCTGCCTATGGTGGAAACGGCATGGGAGATTTCAGTTTCAAAATCTCTGTGAAAAAGCGTCAGAGAAGCTTCTCCGTTTAGAATCCAGCATATCTCACTGAACCGAAGAAGTGGTAGTTAGAAGGGAGTTAGAGCTGCAAGCAGTTTGGTTTGGGAAATTAGACGCGAAATGAAACTGCAAATGCCTTCCAACAGGCTTGGAAAAGTGTGTTCTATATCTCTGCCAAACAAACTCCCCGGAGGTTGAGCTTTCAGAAGCTAGTTTAACTCTAAGGGAGGAAGCAGCAGAATGTGCCTCTCACATCTAGCCTGTAGGAATTCAGGTTGGCAAGTTCTATGGGGAAGCCCATTGGCGCCTTCGTTGGAAACGGGTTTGGAAATTTCAGTTTCAAAATCTCTGTGAAAAAGCGTCAGAGAAGCTTCTCCGTTTAGAATCCAGCATATCTCACTGAACCGAAGAAGTGGTAGTTAGAAGGGAGTTAGAGCTGCAAGCAGTTTGGTTTGGGAAATTAGACGCGAAATGAAACTGCAAATGCCTTCCAACAGGCTTGGAAAAGTGTGTTCTATATCTCTGCCAAACAAACTCCCCGGAGGTTGAGCTTTCAGAAGCAAGTTTAACTCTAAGGGAGGAAGCAGCAGAATGTGCCTCTCACATCTAGCCTTTAGGAATTCAGGTTGGCAAGTTCTATGGGGAAGCCCATTGCTGCCTATGGTGGAAACGGCATGGGAGATTTTAGTTTCAAAATCTCTGTGAAAAAGCGTCAGAGAAGCTTCTCCGTTTAGAATCCAGCATATCTCACTGAACCGAAGAAGTGGTAGTTAGAAGGGAGTTAGAGCTGCAAGCAGTTTGGTTTGGGAAATTAGATGCGAAATGACACTGCAAAGGCCTTCCAACAGGCTTGGAAAAGTGTGTTCTATATCTGTGCCAAACAGAGTCCCCGGAGGTTGAGCTTTCAGAAGCAAGCTTAACTGTTAGGGAGGAAGCAGCAGAATGTGCCTCTCACATCTAGCCTGTAGGAATTCAGGTTGGCAAGTTCTATGGGGAAGCCCATTGCTGCCTATGGTGGAAACGGCATGGGAGATTTCAGTTTCAAAATCTCTGTGAAAAAGCGTCAGAGAAGCTTCTCCGTTTAGAATCCAGCATATCTCACTGAACCGAAGAAGTGGTAGTTAGAAGGGAGTTAGAGCTGCAAGCAGTTTGGTTTGGGAAATTAGACGCGAAATGAAACTGCAAATGCCTTCCAACAGGCTTGGAAAAGTGTGTTCTATATCTGTGCCAAACAGAGTCCCCGGAGGTTGAGCTTTCAGAAGCAAGCTTAACTGTTAGGGAGGAAGCAGCAGAATGTGCCTCTCACATCTAGCCTGTAGGAATTCAGGTTGGCAAGTTCTATGGGGAAGCCCATTGCTGCCTATGGTGGAAACGGCATGGGAGATTTCAGTTTCAAAATCTCTGTGAAAAAGCGTCAGAGAAGCTTCTCCGTTTAGAATCCAGCATATCTCACTGAACCGAAGAAGTGGTAGTTAGAAGGCAGTTAGAGCTGCAAGCAGTTTGGTTTGGGAAATTAGACGCGAAATGAAACTGCAAATGCCTTCCAACAGGCTTGGAAAAGTGCGTTCTATATCTCTGCCAAACAAACTCCCCGGAGGTTGAGCTTTCAGAAGCTAGTTTAACTCTAAGGGAGGAAGCAGCAGAATGTGCCTCTCACATCTAGCCTGTAGGAATTCAGGTTGGCAAGTTCTATGGGGAAGCCCATTGGCGCCTTCGTTGGAAACGGGTTTGGAAATTTCAGTTTCAAAATCTCTGTGAAAAAGCGTCAGAGAAGCTTCTCCGTTTAGAATCCAGCATATCTCACTGAACCGAAGAAGTGGTAGTTAGAAGGGAGTTAGAGCTGCAAGCAGTTGGTTTGGGAAATTAGACGCGAAATAAAACTGCAAATGCCTTCCAACAGGCTTGGAAAAGTGTGTTCTATATCTCTGCCAAACAAACTCCCCGGAGGTTGAGCTTTCAGAAGCAAGTTTAACTCTAAGGGAGGAAGCAGCAGAATGTGCCTCTCACATGTAGCCTTTAGGAATTCAGGTTGGCAAGTTCTATGGGGAAGCCCATTGCTGCCTATGGTGGAAACGGCATGGGAGATTTCAGTTTCAAAATCTCTGTGAAAAAGCGTCAGAGAAGCTTCTCCGTTTAGAATCCAGCATATCTCACTGAACCGAAGAAGTGGTAGTTAGAAGGGAGTTAGAGCTGCAAGCAGTTTGGTTTGGGAAATTAGATGCGAAATGACACTGCAAAGGCCTTCCAACAGGCTTGGAATAGTGTGTTCTATATATGTGCCAAACAGAGTCCCCGGAGGTTGAGCTTTCAGAAGCAAGCTTAACTCTTAGGAAGGAAGAAGCAGAATGTGCCTCTCACATCTAGCCTGTAGGAATTCAGGTTGGCAAGTTCTATGGGGAAGCCCATTGCTGCCTATGGTGGAAACGGCATGGGAGATTTCAGTTTCAAAATCTCTGTGAAAAAGCGTCAGAGAAGCTTCTCCGTTTAGAATCCAGCATATCTCACTGAACCGAAGAAGTGGTAGTTAGAAGGGCGTTAGAGCTGCAAGCAGTTTGGTTTGGGAAATTAGACGCGAAATGAAACTGCAAATGCCTTCCAACAGGCTTGGAAAAGTGTGTTCTATATCTCTGCCAAACAAACTCCCCGGAGGTTGAGCTTTCAGAAGCTAGTTTAACTCTAAGGGAGGAAGCAGCAGAATGTGCCTCTCACATCTAGCCTGTAGGAATTCAGGTTGGCAAGTTCTATGGGGAAGCCCATTGCTGCCTATGGTGGAAACGGCATGGGAGATTTCAGTTTCAAAATCTCTGTGAAAAAGCGTCAGAGAAGCTTCTCCGTTTAGAATCCAGCATATCTCACTGAACCGAAGAAGTGGTAGTTAGAAGGGAGTTAGAGCTGCAAGCAGTTTGGTTTGGGAAATTAGATGCGAAATGACACTGCAAAGGCCTTCCAACAGGCTTGGAAAAGTGTGTTCTATATCTCTGCCAAACAGAGTCCCCGGAGGTGGAGCTTTCAGAAGCTAGTTTAACTCTAAGGGAGGAAGCAGCAGAATGTGCCTCTCACATCTAGCCTGTAGGAATTCAGGTTGGCAAGTTCTATGGGGAAGCCCATTGCTGCCTATGGTGGAAACGGCATGGGAGATTTCAGTTTCAAAATCTCTGTGAAAAAGCGTCAGAGAAGCTTCTCCGTTTAGAATCCAGCATATCTCACTGAACCGAAGAAGTGGTAGTTAGAAGGGAGTTAGAGCTGCAAGCAGTTTGGTTTGGGAAATTAGATGCGAAATGACATTGCAAAGGCCTTCCAACAGGCTTGGAAAAGTGTGTTCTATATCTCTGCCAAACAGAGTCCCCGGAGGTTGAGCTTTCAGAAGCAAGCTTAACTCTTAGGGAGGAAGCAGCAGAATGTGCCTCTCACATCTAGCCTGTAGGAATTCAGGTTGGCAAGTTCTATGGGGAAGCCCATTGGCGCCTTCGTTGGAAACGGGTTTGGAAATTTCAGTTTCAAAATCTCTGTGAAAAAGCGTCAGAGAAGCTTCTCCGTTTAGAATCCAGCATATCTATCTGAACCGAAGAAGTGGTAGTTAGAAGGCAGTTAGAGCTGCAAGCAGTTTGGTTTGGGAAATTAGACGCGAAATGAAACTGCAAATGCCTTCCAACAGGCTTGGAAAAGTGTGTTCTATATCTCTGCCAAACAAACTCCCCGGAGGTTGAGCTTTCAGAAGCTAGTTTAACTCTAAGGGAGGAAGCAGCAGAATGTGCCTCTCACATCTAGCCTGTAGGAATTCAGGTTGGCAAGTTCTATGGGGAAGCCCATTGGCGCCTTTGTTGGAAACGGGTTTGGAAATTTCAGTTTCAAAATCTCTGTGAAAAAGCGTCAGAGAAGCTTCTCCGTTTAGAATCCAGCATATCTCACTGAACCGAAGAAGTGGTAGTTAGAAGGGAGTTAGAGCTGCAAGCAGTTTGGTTTGGGAAATTAGACGCGAAATGAAACTGCAAAGGCCTTCCAACAGGCTTGGAAAAGTGTGTTCTATATCTCTGCCAAACAAACTCCCCGGAGGTTGAGCTTTCAGAAGCAAGTTTAACTCTAAGGGAGGAAGCACCAGAATGTGCCTCTCACATCTAGCCTGTAGGAATTCAGGTTGGCAAGTTCTATGGGGAAGCCCATTGCTGCCTATGGTGGAAACGGCATGGGAGATTTCAGTTTCAAAATCTCTGTGAAAAAGCGTCAGAGAAGCTTCTCCGTTTAGAATCCAGCATATCTCACTGAACCGAAGAAGTGGTAGTTAGAAGGCAGTTAGAGCTGCAAGCAGTTTGGTTTGGGAAATTAGACGCGAAATGACACTGCAAAGGCCTTCCAACAGGCTTGGAAAAGTGTGTTCTATATCTCTGCCAAACAGACTCCCCGGAGGTTGAGCTTTCAGAAGCAAGCTTAACTCTAAGGGAGGAAGCAGCAGAATGTGCCTCTCACATCTAGCCTGTAGGAATTCAGGTTGGCAAGTTCTATGGGGAAGCCCATTGCTGCCTATGGTGGAAACGGCATGGGAGATTTCAGTTTCAAAATCTCTGTGAAAAAGCGTCAGAGAAGCTTCTCCGTTTAGAATCCAGCATATCTCACTGAACCGAAGAAGTGGTAGTTAGAAGGCAGTTAGAGCTGCAAGCAGTTTGGTTTGGGAAATTAGACGCGAAATGAAACTGCAAATGCCTTCCAACAGGCTTGGAAAAGTGTGTTCTATATCTCTGCCAAACAAACTCCCCGGAGGTTGAGCTTTCAGAAGCTAGTTTAACTCTAAGGGAGGAAGCAGCAGAATGTGCCTCTCACATCTAGCCTGTAGGAATTCAGGTTGGCAAGTTCTATGGGGAAGCCCATTGGCGCCTTCGTTGGAAACGGGTTTGGAAATTTCAGTTTCAAAATCTCTGTGAAAAAGCGTCAGAGAAGCTTCTCCGTTTAGAATCCAGCATATCTCACTGAACCGAAGAAGTGGTAGTTAGAAGGGAGTTAGAGCTGCAAGCAGTTTGGTTTGGGAAATTAGCCGCGAAATGAAACTGCAAATGCCTTCCAACAGGCTTGGAAAAGTGTGTTCTATATCTCTGCCAAACAAACTCCCCGGAGGTTGAGCTTTCAGAAGCTAGTTTAACTCTAAGGGAGGAAGCAGCAGAATGTGCCTCTCACATCTAGCCTGTAGGAATTCAGGTTGGCAAGTTCTATGGGGAAGCCCATTGCTGCCTATGGTGGAAACGGCATGGGAGATTTCAGTTTCAAAATCTCTGTGAAAAAGCGTCAGAGAAGCTTCTCCGTTTAGAATCCAGCATATCTCACTGAACCGAAGAAGTGGTAGTTAGAAGGGAGTTAGAGCTGCAAGCAGTTTGGTTTGGGAAATTAGATGCGAAATGACATTGCAAAGGCCTTCCAACAGGCTTGGAAAAGTGTGTTCTATATCTCTGCCAAACAGAGTCCCCGGAGGTTGAGCTTTCAGAAGCAAGCTTAACTCTTAGGGAGGAAGCAGCAGAATGTGCCTCTCACATCTAGCCTGTAGGAATTCAGGTTGGCAAGTTCTATGGGGAAGCCCATTTGCGCCTTCGTTGGAAACGGGTTTGGAAATTTCAGTTTCAAAATCTCTGTGAAAAAGCGTCAGAGAAGCTTCTCCGTTTAGAATCCAGCATATCTATCTGAACCGAAGAAGTGGTAGTTAGAAGGCAGTTAGAGCTGCAAGCAGTTTGGTTTGGGAAATTAGACGCGAAATGAAACTGCAAATGCCTTCCAACAGGCTTGGAAAAGTGTGTTCTATATCTCTGCCAAACAAACTCCCCGGAGGTTGAGCTTTCAGAAGCTAGTTTAACTCTAAGGGAGGAAGCAGCAGAATGTGCCTCTCACATCTAGCCTGTAGGAATTCAGGTTGGCAAGTTCTATGGGGAAGCCCATTGGCGCCTTTGTTGGAAACGGGTTTGGAAATTTCAGTTTCAAAATCTCTGTGAAAAAGCGTCAGAGAAGCTTCTCCGTTTAGAATCCAGCATATCTCACTGAACCGAAGAAGTGGTAGTTAGAAGGGAGTTAGAGCTGCAAGCAGTTTGGTTTGGGAAATTAGACGCGAAATGAAACTGCAAAGGCCTTCCAACAGGCTTGGAAAAGTGTGTTCTATATCTCTGCCAAACAAACTCCCCGGAGGTTGAGCTTTCAGAAGCAAGTTTAACTCTAAGGGAGGAAGCACCAGAATGTGCCTCTCACATCTAGCCTGTAGGAATTCAGGTTGGCAAGTTCTATGGGGAAGCCCATTGCTGCCTATGGTGGAAACGGCATGGGAGATTTCAGTTTCAAAATCTCTGTGAAAAAGCGTCAGAGAAGCTTCTCCGTTTAGAATCCAGCATATCTCACTGAACCGAAGAAGTGGTAGTTAGAAGGCAGTTAGAGCTGCAAGCAGTTTGGTTTGGGAAATTAGACGCGAAATGACACTGCAAAGGCCTTCCAACAGGCTTGGAAAAGTGTGTTCTATATCTCTGCCAAACAGACTCCCCGGAGGTTGAGCTTTCAGAAGCAAGCTTAACTCTAAGGGAGGAAGCAGCAGAATGTGCCTCTCACATCTAGCCTGTAGGAATTCAGGTTGGCAAGTTCTATGGGGAAGCCCATTGCTGCCTATGGTGGAAACGGCATGGGAGATTTCAGTTTCAAAATCTCTGTGAAAAAGCGTCAGAGAAGCTTCTCCGTTTAGAATCCAGCATATCTCACTGAACCGAAGAAGTGGTAGTTAGAAGGCAGTTAGAGCTGCAAGCAGTTTGGTTTGGGAAATTAGACGCGAAATGAAACTGCAAATGCCTTCCAACAGGCTTGGAAAAGTGTGTTCTATATCTCTGCCAAACAAACTCCCCGGAGGTTGAGCTTTCAGAAGCTAGTTTAACTCTAAGGGAGGAAGCAGCAGAATGTGCCTCTCACATCTAGCCTGTAGGAATTCAGGTTGGCAAGTTCTATGGGGAAGCCCATTGGCGCCTTCGTTGGAAACGGGTTTGGAAATTTCAGTTTCAAAATCTCTGTGAAAAAGCGTCAGAGAAGCTTCTCCGTTTAGAATCCAGCATATCTCACTGAACCGAAGAAGTGGTAGTTAGAAGGGAGTTAGAGCTGCAAGCAGTTTGGTTTGGGAAATTAGCCGCGAAATGAAACTGCAAATGCCTTCCAACAGGCTTGGAAAAGTGTGTTCTATATCTCTGCCAAACAAACTCCCCGGAGGTTGAGCTTTCAGAAGCAAGTTTAACTCTAAGGGAGGAAGCAGCAGAATGTGCCTCTCACATCTAGCCTGTAGGAATTCAGGTTGGCAAGTTCTATGGGGAAGCCCATTGGCGCCTTCGTTGGAAACGGGTTTGGAAATTTCAGTTTCAAAATCTCTGTGAAAAAGCGTCAGAGAAGCTTCTCCGTTTAGAATCCAGCATATCTCACTGAACCGAAGAAGTGGTCGTTAGAAGGGAGTTAGAGCTGCAAGCAGTTTGGTTTGAGAAATTAGATGCGAAATGACACTGCAAAGGCCTTCCAACAGGCTTGGAAAAGTGTGTTCTATATCTCTGCCAAACAGACTCCCCGGAGGTTGAGCTTTCAGAAGCAAGCTTAACTCTTAGGGAGGAAGCAGCAGAATGTGCCTCTCACATCTAGCCTGTAGGAATTCAGGTTGGCAAGTTCTATGGGGAAGCCCATTGCTGCCTATGGTGGAAACGGCATGGGAGATTTCAGCTTCAAAATCTCTGTGAAAAAGCGTCAGAGAAGCTTCTCCGTTTAGAATCCAGCATATCTCACTGAACCGAAGAAGTGGTAGTTAGAAGGGAGTTAGAGCCGCAAGCAGTTTGGTTTGGGAAATTAGACGCGAAATGAAACTGCAAATGCCTTCCAACAGGCTTGGAAAAGTGTGTTCTATATCTCTGCCAAACAGAGTCCCCGGAGGTTGAGCTTTCAGAAGCTAGTTTAACTCTAAGGGAGGAAGCAGTAGAATGTGCCTCTCACATCTAGCCTGTAGGAATTCAGGTTGGCAAGTTCTATGGGGAAGCCCATTGCTGCCTAAGGTGGAAACGGCATGGGAGATTTCAGTTTCAAAATCTCTGTGAAAAAGCGTCAGAGAAGCTTCTCCGTTTAGAATCCAGCATATCTCACTCAACCGAAGAAGTGGTAGTTAGAAGGGAGTTAGAGCTGCAAGCAGTTTGGTTTGGGAAATTAGATGCGAAATGACACTGCAAAGGCCTTCCAACAGGCTTGGAAAAGTGTGTTCTATATCTCTGCCAAACAGAGTCCCCGGAGGTTGAGCTTTCAGAAGCAAGCTTAACTCTTAGGGAGGAAGCAGCAGAATGTGCCTCTCACATCTAGCCTGTAGGAATTCAGGTTGGCAAGTTCTATGGGGAAGCCCATTGGCGCCTTCGTTGGAAACGGGTTTGGAAATTTCAGTTTCAAAATCTCTGTGAAAAAGCGTCAGAGAAGCTTCTCCGTTTAGAATCCAGCATATCTATCTGAACCGAAGAAGTGGTAGTTAGAAGGCAGTTAGAGCTGCAAGCAGTTTGGTTTGGGAAATTAGACGCGAAATGAAACTGCAAATGCCTTCCAACAGGCTTGGAAAAGTGTGTTCTATATCTCTGCCAAACAAACTCCCCGGAGGTTGAGCTTTCAGAAGCTAGTTTAACTCTAAGGGAGGAAGCAGCAGAATGTGCCTCTCACATCTAGCCTGTAGGAATTCAGGTTGGCAAGTTCTATGGGGAAGCCCATTGGCGCCTTCGTTGGAAACGGGTTTGGAAATTTCAGTTTCAAAATCTCTGTGAAAAAGCGTCAGAGAAGCTTCTCCGTTTAGAATCCAGCATATCTCACTGAACCGAAGAAGTGGTAGTTAGAAGGGAGTTAGAGCTGCAAGCAGTTTGGTTTGGGAAATTAGACGCGAAATGAAACTGCAAATGCCTTCCAACAGGCTTGGAAAAGTGTGTTCTATATCTCTGCCAAACAAACTCCCCGGAGGTTGAGCTTTCAGAAGCAAGTTGAACTCTAAGGGAGGAAGCAGCAGAATGTGCCTCTCACATCTAGCCTGTAGGAATTCAGGTTGGCAAGTTCTATGGGGAAGCCCATTGCTGCCTATGGTGGAAACGGCATGGGAGATTTCAGTTTCAAAATCTCTGTGAAAAAGCGTCAGAGAAGCTTCTCCGTTTAGAATCCAGCATATCTCACTGAACCGAAGAAGTGGTAGTTAGAAGGGAGTTAGAGCTGCAAGCAGTTTGGTTTGGGAAATTAGACGCGAAATGAAACTGCAAATGCCTTCCAACAGGCTTGGAAAAGTGTGTTCTATATCTCTGCCAAACAAACTCCCCGGAGGTTGAGCTTTCAGAAGCTAGTTTAACTCTAAGGGAGGAAGCAGCAGAATGTGCCTCTCACATCTAGCCTGTAGGAATTCAGGTTGGCAAGTTCTATGGGGAAGCCCATTGGCGCCTTCGTTGGAAACGGGTTTGGAAATTTCAGTTTCAAAATCTCTGTGAAAAAGCGTCAGAGAAGCTTCTCCGTTTAGAATCCAGCATATCTCACTGAACCGAAGAAGTGGTAGTTAGAAGGGAGTTAGAGCGGCAAGCAGTTTGGTTTGGGAAATTAGATGCGAAATGACACTGCAAAGGCCTTCCAACAGGCTTGGAAAAGTGTGTTCTATATCTCTGCCAAACAGACTCCCCGGAGGTTGAGCTTTCAGAAGCAAGCTTAACTCTAAGGGTGGAAGCAGCAGAATGTGCCTCTCACATCTAGCCTGTAGGAATTCAGGTTGGCAAGTTCTATGGGGAAGCCCATTGCTGCCTATGGTGGAAACGGCATGGGAGATTTCAGTTTCAAAATCTCTGTGAAAAAGCGTCAGAGAAGCTTCTCCGTTTAGAATCCAGCATATCTCACTGAACCGAAGAAGTGGTAGTTAGAAGGCAGTTAGAGTTGCAAGCAGTTTGGTTTGGGAAATTAGACGCGAAATGAAACTGCAAATGCCTTCCAACAGGCTTGGAAAAGTGTGTTCTATATCTCTGCCAAACAGACTCCCTGGAGGTTGAGCTTTCAGAAGCTAGTTTAACTCTAAGGGAGGAAGCAGCAGAATGTGCCTCTCACATCTAGCCTGTAGGAATTCAGGTTGGCAAGTTCTATGGGGAAGCCCATTGCTGGCTATGGTGGAAACAGCATGGGAGATTTCAGTTTCAAAATCTCTGTGAAAAAGCGTCAGAGAAGCTTCTCCGTTTAGAATCCAGCATATCTCACTGAACCGAAGAAGTGGTAGTTAGAAGGCAGTTAGAGCTGCAAGCAGTTTGGTTTGGGAAATTAGACGCGAAATGACACTGCAAAGGCCTTCCAACAGGCTTGGAAAAGTGTGTTCTATATCTCTGCCAAACAGACTCCCCGGAGGTTGAGCTTTCAGAAGCAAGCTTAACTCTAAGGGAGGAAGCAGCAGAATGTGCCTCTCACATCTAGCCTGTAGGAATTCAGGTTGGCAAGTTCTATGGGGAAGCCCATTGCTGGCTATGGTGGAAACGGCATGGGAGATTTCAGTTTCAAAATCTCTGTGAAAAAGCGTCAGAGAAGCTTCTCCGTTTAGAATCCAGCATATATCACTGAACCGAAGAAGTGGTAGTTAGAAGGCAGTTAGAGCTGCAAGCAGTTTGGTTTGGGAAATTAGACGCGAAATGAAACTGCAAATGCCTTCCAACAGGATTGGAAAAGTGTGTTCTATATCTCTGCCAAACAAACTCCCCGGAGGTTGAGCTTTCAGAAGCTAGTTTAACTCTAAGGGAGGAAGCAGCAGAATGTGCCTCTCACATCTAGCCTGTAGGAATTCAGGTTGGCAAGTTCTATGGGGAAGCCCATTGGCGCCTTCGTTGGAAACGGGTTTGGAAATTTCAGTTTCAAAATCTCTGTGAAAAAGCGTCAGAGAAGCTTCTCCGTTTAGAATCCAGCATATCTCACTGAACCGAAGAAGTGGTAGTTAGAAGGGAGTTAGAGCTGCAAGCAGTTTGGTTTGGGAAATTAGACGCGAAATGAAACTGCAAATGCCTTCCAACAGGCTTGGAAAAGTGTGTTCTATATCTCTGCCAAACAAACTCCCCGGAGGTTGAGCTTTCAGAAGCAAGTTTAACTCTAAGGGAGGAAGCAGCAGAATGTGCCTCTCACATCTAGCCTGTAGGAATTCAGGTTGGCAAGTTCTATGGTGAAGCCCATTGCTGCCTATGGTGGAAACGGCATGGGAGATTTCAGTTTCAAAATCTCTGTGAAAAAGCGTCAGAGAAGCTTCTCCGTTTAGAATCCAGCATATCTCACTGAACCGAAGAAGTGGTAGTTAGAAGGAAGTTAGAGCTGCAAGCAGTTTGGTTTGGGAAATTAGATGCGAAATGACACTGCAAAGGCCTTCCAACAGGCTTGGAAAAGTGTGTTCTATATCTCTGCCAAACAGACTCCCCGGAGGTTGAGCTTTCAGAAGCAAGCTTAACTCTTAGGGAGGAAGCAGCAGAATGTGCCTCTCACATCTAGCCTGTAGGAATTCAGGTTGGCAAGTTCTATGGGGAAGCCCATTGCTGGCTATGGTGGAAACAGCATGGGAGATTTCAGTTTCAAAATCTCTGTGAAAAAGCGTCAGAGAAGCTTCTCCGTTTAGAATCCAGCATATCTCACTGAACCGAAGAAGTGGTAGTTAGAAGGGAGTTAGAGCTGCAAGCAGTTTGGTTTGGGAATTTAGACGCGAAATGAAACTGCAAATGCCTTCCAACAGGCTTGGAAAAGTGTGTTCTATATCTCTGCCAAACATACTCCCCGGAGGTTGAGCTTTCAGAAGCTAGTTTAACTCTAACGGAGGAAGCAGCAGAATGTGCCTCTCACATCTAGCCTGTAGGAATTCAGGTTGGCAAGTTCTATGGGGAAGCCCATTGCTGCCTATGGTGGAAACGGCATGGGAGATTTCAGTTTCAAAATCTCTGTGAAAAAGCGTCAGAGAAGCTTCTCCGTTTAGAATCCAGCATATCTCACTGAACCGAAGAAGTGGTAGTTAGAAGGGAGTTAGAGCTGCAAGCAGTTTGGTTTGGGAAATTAGATGCGAAATGACACTGCAAAGGCCTTCCAACAGGCTTGGAAAAGTGTGTTCTATATCTGTGCCAAACAGAGTCCCCGGAGGTTGAGCTTTCAGAAGCAAGCTTAACTCTTAGGGAGGAAGCAGCAGAATGTGCCTCTCACATCTAGCCTGTAGGAATTCAGGTTGGCAAGTTCTATGGGGAAGCCCATTGCTGGCTATGGAGGAAACGGCATGGGAGATTTCAGTTTCAAAATCTCTGTGAAAAAGCGTCAGAGAAGCTTCTCCGTTTAGAATCCAGCATATCTCACTGAACCGAAGAAGTGGTAGTTAGAAGGGAGTTAGAGCTGCAAGCAGTTTGGTTTGGGAAATTAGACGCGAAATGAAACTGCAAATGCCTTCCAACAGGCTTGGAAAAGTGTGTTCTATATCTCTGCCAAACAAACTCCCCGGAGGTTGAGCTTTCAGAAGCAAGTTTAACTCTAAGGGAGGAAGCAGCAGAATGTGCCTCTCACATCTAGCCTGTAGGAATTCAGGTTGGCAAGTTCTATGGGGAAGCCCATTGCTGCCTATGGTGGAAACGGCATGGGAGATTTCAGTTTCAAAATCTCTGTGAAAAAGCGTCAGAGAAGCTTCTCCGTTTAGAATCCAGCATATCTCACTGAACCAAAGAAGTGGTAGTTAGAAGGGAGTTAGAGCTGCAAGCAGTTTGGTTTGGGAAATTAGACGCGAAATGAAACTGCAAATGCCTTCCAACAGGCTTGGAAAAGTGTGTTCTATATCTCTGCCAAACAGAGTCCCCGGAGGTTGAGCTTTCAGAAGCTAGTTTAACTCTAAGGGAGGAAGCAGCAGAATGTGCCTCTCACATCTAGCCTGTAGGAATTCAGGTTGGCAAGTTCTATGGGGAAGCCCATTGCTGGCTATGGTGGAAACAGCATGGGAGATTTCAGTTTCAAAATCTCTGTGAAAAAGCGTCAGAGAAGCTTCTCCGTTTAGAATCCAGCATATCTCACTGAACCGAAGAAGTGGTAGTTAGAAGGGAGTTAGAGCTGCAAGCAGTTTGGTTTGGGAAATTAGACGCGAAATGAAACTGCAAATGCCTTCCAACAGGCTTGGAAAAGTGTGTTCTATATCTCTGCCAAACATACTCCCCGGAGGTTGAGCTTTCAGAAGCTAGTTTAACTCTAAGGGAGGAAGCAGCAGAATGTGCCTCTCACATCTAGCCTGTAGGAATTCAGGTTGGCAAGTTCTATGGTGAAGCCCATTGGCGCCTTCTTTGGAAACGGGTTTGGAAATTTCAGTTTCAAAATCTCTGTGAAAAAGCGTCAGAGAAGCTTCTCCGTTTAGAATCCAGCATATCTCACTGAACCGAAGAAGTGGTAGTTAGAAGGGAGTTAGAGCTGCAAGCAGTTTGGTTTGGGAATTTAGATGCGAAATGACACTGCAAAGGCCTTCCAACAGGCTTGGAAAAGTGTGTTCTATATCTCTGCCAAACAGACTCCCCGGAGGTTGAGCTTTCAGAAGCTAGCTTAACTCTTAGGGAGGAAGCAGCAGAATGTGCCTCACACATCTAGCCTGTAGGAATTCAGGTTGGCAAGTTCTACGGGGAAGCCCATTGCTGCCTATGGTGGAAACGGCATGGGAGATTTCAGTTTCAAAATCTCTGTGAAAAAGCGTCAGAGAAGCTTCTCCGTTTAGAATCCAGCATATCTCACTGAACCGAAGAAGTGGTAGTTAGAAGGCAGTTAGAGCTGCAAGCAGTTTGGTTTGGGAAATTAGACGCGAAATGACACTGCAAAGGCCTTCCAACAGGCTTGGAAAAGTGTGTTCTATATCTCTGCCAAACAGACTCCCCGGAGGTTGAGCTTTCAGAAGCAAGCTTAACTGTAAGGGAGGAAGCAGCAGAATGTGCCTCTCACATCTAGCCTGTAGGAATTCAGGTTGGCAAGTTCTATGGGGAAGCCCATTGCAGGCTATGGTGGAAACGGCATGGGAGATTTCAGTTTCAAAATCTCTGTGAAAAAGCGTCAGAGAAGCTTCTCCGTTTAGAATCCAGCATATCTCACTGAACCGAAGAAGTGGTAGTTAGAAGGCAGTTAGAGCTGCAAGTAGTTTGGTTTGGGAAATTAGACGCGAAATGAAACTGCAAATGCCTTCCAACAGGCTTGGAAAAGTGTGTTCTATATCTCTGCCAAACAAACTCCCCGGAGGTTGAGCTTTCAGAAGCTAGTTTAACTCTAAGGGAGGAAACAGCAGAATGTGCCTCTCACATCTAGCCTGTAGGAATTCAGGTTGGCAAGTTCTATGGGGAAGCCCATTGCTGGCTATGGTGGAAACGGCATGGGAGATTTCAGTTTCAAAATCTCTGTGAAAAAGCGTCAGAGAAGCTTCTCCGTTTAAAATCCAGCATATCTCACTGAACCGAAGAAGTGGTAGTTAGAAGGCAGTTAGAGCTGCAAGCAGTTTGGTTTGGGAAATTAGACGTGAAATGAAACTGCAAATGCCTTCCAACAGGCTTGGAAAAGTGTGTTCTATATCTCTGCCAAACAGACTCCCTGGAGGTTGAGCTTTCAGAAGCTAGTTTAACTCTAAGGGAGGAAGCAGCAGAATGTGCCTCTCACATCTAGCCTTTAGGAATTCAGGTTGGCAAGTTCTATGGGGAAGCCCATTGCTGGCTATGGTGGAAACAGCATGGGAGATTTCAGTTTCAAAATCTCTGTGAAAAAGCGTCAGAGAAGCTTCTCCATTTAGAATCCAGCATATCTCACTGAACCGAAGAAGTGGTAGTTAGAAGGCAGTTAGAGCTGCAAGCAGTTTGGTTTGGGAAATTAGACGCGAAATGACACTGCAAAGGCCTTCCAACAGGCTTGGAAAAGTGTGTTCTATATCTCTGCCAAACAGACTCCCCGGAGGTTGAGCTTTCAGAAGCAAGCTTAACTCTAAGGGAGGAAGCAGCAGAATGTGCCTCTCACATCTAGCCTGTAGGAATTCAGGTTGGCAAGTTCTATGGGGAAGCCCATTGCTGGCTATGGTGGAAACGGCATGGGAGATTTCAGTTTCAAAATCTCTGTGAAAAAGCGTCAGAGAAGCTTCTCCGTTTAGAATCCAGCATATCTCACTGAACCGAAGAAGTGGTAGTTAGAAGGCAGTTAGAGCTGCAAGCAGTTTGGTTTGGGAAATTAGACGCGAAATGAAACTGCAAATGCCTTCCAACAGGCTTGGAAAAGTGTGTTCTATATCTCTGCCAAACAAACTCCCCGGAGGTTGAGCTTTCAGAAGCTAGTTTAAGTCTAAGGGAGGAAGCAGCAGAATGTGCCTCTCACATCTAGCCTGTAGGAATTCAGGTTGGCAAGTTCTATGGGGAAGCCCATTGGCGCCTTCGTTGGAAACGGGTTTGGAAATTTCAGTTTCAAAATCTCTGTGAAAAAGCGTCAGAGAAGCTTCTCCGTTTAGAATCCAGCATATCTCACTGAACCGAAGAAGTGGTAGTTAGAAGGGAGTTAGAGCTGCAAGCAGTTTGGTTTGGGAAATTAGACGCGAAATGAAACTGCAAATGCCTTCCAACAGGCTTGGAAAAGTGTGTTCTATATCTCTGCCAAACAAACTCCCCGGAGGTTGAGCTTTCAGAAGCATGTTTAACTCTAAGGGAGGAAGCAGCAGAATGTGCCTCTCACATCTAGCCTGTAGGAATTCAGGTTGGCAAGTTCTATTGGGAAGCCCATTGCTGCCTATGGTGGAAACGGCATGGGAGATTTCAGTTTCAAAATCTCTGTGAAAAAGCGTCAGAGAAGCTTCTCCGTTTAGAATCCAGCATATCTCACTGAACCGAAGAAGTGGTAGTTAGAAGGGAGTTAGAGCTGCAAGCAGTTTGGTTTGGGAAATTAGACGAGAAATGAAACTGCAAATGCCTTCCAACAGGCTTGGAAAAGTGTGTTCTATATCTCTGCCAAACAGAGTCCCCGGAGGTTGAGCTTTCAGAAGCTAGTTTAACTCTAAGGGAGGAAGCAGCAGAATGTGCCTCTCACATCTAGCCTGTAGGAATTCAGGTTGGCAAGTTCTATGGTGAAGCCCATTGCTGCCTATGGTGGAAACGGCATGGGAGATTTCAGTTTCAAAATCTCTGTGAAAAAGCGTCAGAGAAGCTTCTCCGTTTAGAATCCAGCATATCTCACTCAACCGAAGAAGTGGTAGTTAGAAGGGAGTTAGAGCTGCAAGCAGTTTGGTTTGGGAAATTAGATGCGAAATGACACTGCAAAGGCCTTCCAACAGGCTTGGAAAAGTGTGTTCTATATCTCTGCCAAACAGACTCCCCGGAGGTTGAGCTTTCAGAAGCAAGCTTAACTCTTAGGGAGGAAGCAGCAGAATGTGCCTCTCACATCTAGCCTGTAGGAATTCAGGTTGGCAAGTTCTATGGGGAAGCACATTGCTGGCTATGGTGGAAACAGCATGGGAGATTTCAGTTTCAAAATCTCTGTGCAAAAGCGTCAGACAAGCTTCTCCGTTTAGAATCCAGCATATCTCACTGAACCGAAGAAGTGGTAGTTAGAAGGGAGTTAGAGCTGCAAGCAGTTTGGTTTGGGAATTTAGACGCGAAATGAAACTGCAAATGCCTTCCAACAGGCTTGGAAAAGTGTGTTCTATATCTCTGCCAAACATACTCCCCGGAGGTTGAGCTTTCAGAAGCTAGTTTAACTCTAAGGGAGGAAGCAGCAGAATGTGCCTCTCACATCTAGCCTGTAGGAATTCAGGTTGGCAAGTTCTATGGGGAAGCCCATTGGCGCCTTCGTTGGAAACGGGTTTGGAAATTTCAGTTTCAAAATCTCTGTGAAAAAGCGTCAGAGAAGCTTCTCCGTTTAGAATCCAGCATATCTCACTGAACCGAAGAAGTGGTAGTTAGAAGGGAGTTAGAGCTGCAAGCAGTTTGGTTTGGGAAATTAGATGCGAAATGACACTGCAAAGGCCTTCCAACAGGCTTGGAAAAGTGTGTTCTATATCTCTGCCAAACAGAATCCCCGGAGGTTGAGCTTTCAGAAGCAAGCTTAACTCTTAGGGAGGAAGCAGCAGAATGTGCCTCTCACATCTAGCCTGTAGGAATTCAGGTTGGCAAGTTCTATGGGGAAGCCCATTGCTGCCTATGGTGGAAACGGCATGGCAGATTTCAGTTTCAAAATCTCTGTGAAAAAGCGTCAGAGAAGCTTCTCCGTTTAGAATCCAGCATATCTCACTGAACCGAAGAAGTGGTAGTTAGAAGGCAGTTAGAGCTGCAAGCAGTTTGGTTTGGGAAATTAGACGCGAAATGACACTGCAAAGGCCTTCCAACAGGCTTGGAAAAGTGTGTTCTATATCTCTGCCAAACAGACTCCCCGGAGGTTGAGCTTTCAGAAGCAAGCTTAACTGTAAGGGAGGAAGCAGCAGAATGTGCCTCTCACATCTAGCCTGTAGGAATTCAGGTTGGCAAGTTCTATGGGGAAGCCCATTGCAGGCTATGGTGGAAACGGCATGGGAGATTTCAGTTTCAAAATCTCTGTGAAAAAGCGTCAGAGAAGCTTCTCCGTTTAGAATCCAGCATATCTCACTGAACCGAAGAAGTGGTAGTTAGAAGGCAGTTAGAGCTGCAAGTAGTTTGGCTTGGGAAATTAGACGCGAAATGAAACTGCAAATGCCTTCCAACAGGCTTGGAAAAGTGTGTTCTATATCTCTGCCAAACAAACTCCCCGGAGGTTGAGCTTTCAGAAGCTAGTTCAACTCTAAGGGAGGAAACAGGAGAATGTGCCTCTCACATCTAGCCTGTAGGAATTCAGGTTGGCAAGTTCTATGGGGAAGCCCATTGCTGGCTATGGTGGAAACAGCATGGGAGATTTCAGTTTCAAAATCTCTGTGAAAAAGCGTCAGAGAAGCTTCTCCGTTTAGAATCCAGCATATCTCACTGAACCGAAGAAGTGGTAGTTAGAAGGCAGTTAGAGCTGCAAGCAGTTTGGTTTGGGAAATTAGACGTGAAATGAAACTGCAAATGCCTTCCAACAGGCTTGGAAAAGTGTGTTCTATATCTCTGCCAAACAGACTCCCTGGAGGTTGAGCTTTCAGAAGCTAGTTTAACTCTAAGGGAGGAAGCAGCAGAATGTGCCTCTCACATCTAGCCTGTAGGAATTCAGGTTGGAAAGTTCTATGGGGAAGCCCATTGCTGGCTATGGTGGAAACAGCATGGGAGATTTCAGTTTCAAAATCTCTGTGAAAAAGCGTCAGAGAAGCTTCTCCGTTTAGAATCCAGCATATCTCACTGAACCGAAGAAGTGGTAGTTAGAAGGCAGTTAGAGCTGCAAGCAGTTTGGTTTGGGAAATTAGACGCGAAATGACACTGCAAAGGCCTTCCAACAGGCTTGGAAAAGTGTGTTCTATATCTCTGCCAAACAGACTCCCCGGAGGTTGAGCTTTCAGAAGCTAGTTTAACTCTAAGGGAGGAAGCAGCAGAATGTGCCTCTCACATCTAGCCTGTAGGAATTCAGGTTGGCAAGTTCTATGGGGAAGCCCATTGGCGCCGTCGTTGGAAACGGGTTTGGAAATTTCAGTTTCAAAATCTCTGTGAAAAAGCGTCAGAGAAGCTTCTCCGTTTAGAATCCAGCATATCTCACTGAACCGAAGAAGTGGTAGTTAGAAGGGAGTTAGAGCTGCAAGCAGTTTGGTTTGGGAAATTAGACGCGAAATGAAACTGCAAATGCCTTCCAACAGGCTTGGAAAAGTGTGTTCTATATCTCTGCCAAACAAACTCCCCGGAGGTTGAGCTTTCAGAAGCAAGTTTAACTCTAAGGGAGGAAGCAGCAGAATGTGCCTCTCACATCTAGCCTGTAGGAATTCAGGTTGGCAAGTTCTATGGGGAAGCCCATTGGCGCCTTCGTTGGAAACGGGTTTGGAAATTTCAGTTTCAAAATCTCTGTGAAAAAGCGTCAGAGAAGCTTCTCCGTTTAGAATCCAGCATATCTCACTGAACCGAAGAAGTGGTCGTTAGAAGGGAGTTAGAGCTGCAAGCAGTTTGGTTTGAGAAATTAGATGCGAAATGACACTGCAAAGGCCTTCCAACAGGCTTGGAAAAGTGTGTTCTATATCTCTGCCAAACAGACTCCCCGGAGGTTGAGCTTTCAGAAGCAAGCTTAACTCTTAGGGAGGAAGCAGCAGAATGTGCCTCTCACATCTAGCCTGTAGGAATTCAGGTTGGCAAGTTCTATGGGGAAGCCCATTGGCGCCTTCGTTGGAAACGGGTTTGGAAATTTCAGTTTCAAAATCTCTGTGAAAAAGCGTCAGAGAAGCTTCTCCGTTTAGAATCCAGCATATCTCACTGAACCGAAGAAGTGGTAGTTAGAAGGGAGTTAGAGCTGCAAGCAGTTTGGTTTGGGAAATTAGATGCGAAATGACACTGCAAAGGCCTTCCAACAGGCTTGGAAAAGTGTGTTCTATATCTCTGCCAAACAGACTCCCCGGAGTTTGAGCTTTCAGAAGCAAGCTTAACTCTTAGGGAGGAAGCAGCAGAATGTGCCTCTCACATCTAGCCTGTAGGAATTCAGGTTGGCAAATTCTACGGGGAAGCCCATTGCTGCCTATGGTGGAAACGGCATGGGAGATTTCAGTTTCAAAATCTCTGTGAAAAAGCGTCAGAGAAGCTTCTCCGTTTAGAATCCAGCATATCTCACTGAACCGAAGAAGTGGTAGTTAGAAGGCAGTTAGAGCTGCAAGCAGTTTGGTTTGGGAAATTAGACGCGAAATGACACTGCAAAGGCCTTCCAACAGGCTTGGAAAAGTGTGTTCTATATCTCTGCCAAACAGACTCCCCGGAGGTTGAGCTTTCAGAAGCAAGCTTAACTCTAAGGGAGGAAGCAGCAGAATGTGCCTCTCACATCTAGCCTGTAGGAATTCAGGTTGGCAAGTTCTATGGGGAAGCCCATTGCTGGCTATGGAGGAAACGGCATGGGAGATTTCAGTTTCAAAATCTCTGTGAAAAAGCGTCAGAGAAGCTTCTCCGTTTAGAATCCAGCATATCTCACTGAACCGAAGAAGTGGTAGTTAGAAGGGAGTTAGAGCTGCAAGCAGTTTGGTTTGGGAAATTAGACGCGAAATGAAACTGCAAATGCCTTCCAACAGGCTTGGAAAAGTGTGTTCTATGTCTCTGCCAAACAAACTCCCCGGAGGTTGAGCTTTCAGAAGCAAGTTTAACTCTAAGGGAGGAAGCAGCAGAATGTGCCTCTCACATCTAGCCTGTAGGAATTCAGGTTGGCAAGTTCTATGGGGAAGCCCATTGCTGCCTATGGTGGAAACGGCATGGGAGATTTCAGTTTCAAAATCTCTGTGAAAAAGCGTCAGAGAAGCTTCTCCGTTTAGAATCCAGCATATCTCACTGAACCAAAGAAGTGGTAGTTAGAAGGGAGTTAGAGCTGCAAGCAGTTTGGTTTGGGAAATTAGACGCGAAATGAAACTGCAAATGCCTTCCAACAGGCTTGGAAAAGTGTGTTCTATATCTCTGCCAAACAGAGTCCCCGGAGGTTGAGCTTTCAGAAGCTAGTTTAACTCTAAGGGAGGAAGCAGCAGAATGTGCCTCTCACATCTAGCCTGTAGGAATTCAGGTTGGCAAGTTCTATGGGGAAGCCCATTGCTGGCTATGGTGGAAACAGCATGGGAGATTTCAGTTTCAAAATCTCTGTGAAAAAGCGTCAGAGAAGCTTCTCCGTTTAGAATCCAGCATATCTCACTGAACCGAAGAAGTGGTAGTTAGAAGGGAGTTAGAGCTGCAAGCAGTTTGGTTTGGGAAATTAGACGCGAAATGAAACTGCAAATGCCTTCCAACAGGCTTGGAAAAGTGTGTTCTATATCTCTGCCAAACATACTCCCCGGAGGTTGAGCTTTCAGAAGCTAGTTTAACTCTAAGGGAGGAAGCAGCAGAATGTGCCTCTCACATCTAGCCTGTAGGAATTCAGGTTGGCAAGTTCTATGGTGAAGCCCATTGGCGCCTTCTTTGGAAACGGGTTTGGAAATTTCAGTTTCAAAATCTCTGTGAAAAAGCGTCAGAGAAGCTTCTCCGTTTAGAATCCAGCATATCTCACTGAACCGAAGAAGTGGTAGTTAGAAGGGAGTTAGAGCTGCAAGCAGTTTGGTTTGGGAATTTAGATGCGAAATGACACTGCAAAGGCCTTCCAACAGGCTTGGAAAAGTGTGTTCTATATCTCTGCCAAACAGACTCCCCGGAGGTTGAGCTTTCAGAAGCTAGCTTAACTCTTAGGGAGGAAGCAGCAGAATGTGCCTCTCACATCTAGCCTGTAGGAATTCAGGTTGGCAAGTTGTACGGGGAAGCCCATTGCTGCCTATGGTGGAAACGGCATGGGAGATTTCACTTTCAAAATCTCTGTGAAAAAGCGTCAGAGAAGCTTCTCCGTTTAGAATCCAGCATATCTCACTGAACCGAAGAAGTGGTAGTTAGAAGGCAGTTAGAGCTGCAAGCAGTTTGGTTTGGGAAATTAGACGCGAAATGACACTGCAAAGGCCTTCCAACAGGCTTGGAAAAGTGTGTTCTATATCTCTGCCAAACAGACTCCCCGGAGGTTGAGCTTTCAGAAGCAAGCTTAACTGTAAGGGAGGAAGCAGCAGAATGTGCCTCTCACATCTAGCCTGTAGGAATTCAGGTTGGCAAGTTCTATGGGGAAGCCCATTGCAGGCTATGGTGGAAACGGCATGGGAGATTTCAGTTTCAAAATCTCTGTGAAAAAGCGTCAGAGAAGCTTCTCCGTTTAGAATCCAGCATATCTCACTGAACCGAAGAAGTGGTAGTTAGAAGGCAGTTAGAGCTGCAAGTAGTTTGGTTTGGGAAATTAGACGCGAAATGAAACTGCAAATGCCTTCCAACAGGCTTGGAAAAGTGTGTTCTATATCTCTGCCAAACAAACTCCCCGGAGGTTGAGCTTTCAGAAGCTAGTTTAACTCTAAGGGAGGAAACAGGAGAATGTGCCTCTCACATCTAGCCTGTAGGAATTCAGGTTGGCAAGTTCTATGGGGAAGCCCATTGCTGGCTATGGTGGAAACGGCATGGGAGATTTCAGTTTCAAAATCTCTGTGAAAAAGCGTCAGAGAAGCTTCTCCGTTTAAAATCCAGCATATCTCACTGAACCGAAGAAGTGGTAGTTAGAAGGCAGTTAGAGCTGCAAGCAGTTTGGTTTGGGAAATTAGACGTGAAATGAAACTGCAAATGCCTTCCAACAGGCTTGGAAAAGTGTGTTCTATATCTCTGCCAAACAGACTCCCTGGAGGTTGAGCTTTCAGAAGCTAGTTTAACTCTAAGGGAGGAAGCAGCAGAATGTGCCTCTCACATCTAGCCTTTAGGAATTCAGGTTGGCAAGTTCTATGGGGAAGCCCATTGCTGGCTATGGTGGAAACAGCATGGGAGATTTCAGTTTCAAAATCTCTGTGAAAAAGCGTCAGAGAAGCTTCTCCGTTTAGAATCCAGCATATCTCACTGAACCGAAGAAGTGGTAGTTAGAAGGCAGTTAGAGCTGCAAGCAGTTTGGTTTGGGAAATTAGACGCGAAATGACACTGCAAAGGCCTTCCAACAGGCTTGGAAAAGTGTGTTCTATATCTCTGCCAAACAGACTCCCCGGAGGTTGAGCTTTCAGAAGCAAGCTTAACTCTAAGGGAGGAAGCAGCAGAATGTGCCTCTCACATCTAGCCTGTAGGAATTCAGGTTGGCAAGTTCTATGGGGAAGCCCATTGCTGGCTATGGTGGAAACGGCATGGGAGATTTCAGTTTCAAAATCTCTGTGAAAAAGCGTCAGAGAAGCTTCTCCGTTTAGAATCCAGCATATCTCACTGAACCGAAGAAGTGGTAGTTAGAAGGCAGTTAGAGCTGCAAGCAGTTTGGTTTGGGAAATTAGACGCGAAATGAAACTGCAAATGCCTTCCAACAGGCTTGGAAAAGTGTGTTCTATATCTCTGCCAAACAAACTCCCCGGAGGTTGAGCTTTCAGAAGCTAGTTTAACTCTAAGGGAGGAAGCAGCAGAATGTGCCTCTCACATCTAGCCTGTAGGAATTCAGGTTGGAAAGTTCTATGGGGAAGCCCATTGGCGCCTTCGTTGGAAACGGGTTTGGAAATTTCAGTTTCAAAATCTCTGTGAAAAAGCGTCAGAGAAGCTTCTCCGTTTAGAATCCAGCATATCTCACTGAACCGAAGAAGTGGTAGTTAGAAGGGAGTTAGAGCTGCAAGCAGTTTGGTTTGGGAAATTAGATGCGAAATGACACTGCAAAGGCCTTCCAACAGGCTTGGAAAAGTGTGTTCTATATCTCTGCCAAACAGACTCCCCGGAGGTTGAGCTTTCAGAAGCAAGCTTAACTCTAAGGGAGGAAGCAGCAGAATGTGCCTCTCACATCTAGCCTGTAGGAATTCAGGTTGGCAAGTTCTATGGGGAAGCCCATTGCTGCCTATGGTGGAAACGGCATGGGAGATTTCAGTTTCAAAATCTCTGTGAAAAAGCGTCAGAGAAGCTTCTCCGTTTAGAATCCAGCATATCTCACTGAACCGAAGAAGTGGTAGTTAGAAGGCAGTTAGAGCTGCAAGCAGTTTGGTTTGGGAAATTAGACGCGAAATGACACTGCAAAGGCCTTCCAACAGGCTTGGAAAAGTGTGTTCTATATCTCTGCCAAACAGACTCCCCGGAGGTTGAGCTTTCAGAAGCAAGCTTAACTCTTAGGGAGGAAGCAGCAGAATGTGCCTCTCACATCTAGCCTGTAGGAATTCAGGTTGGCAAGTTCTATGGGGAAGCCCATTGCTGGCTATGGTGGAAACAGCATGGGAGATTTCAGTTTCAAAATCTCTGTGAAAAAGCGTCAGAGAAGCTTCTCCGTTTAGAATCCAGCATATCTCACTGAACCGAAGAAGTGGTAGTTAGAAGGGAGTTAGAGCTGCAAGCAGTTTGGTTTGGGAAATTAGACGCGAAATGAAACTGCAAATGCCTTCCAACAGGCTTGGAAAAGTGTGTTCTATATCTCTGCCAAACATACTCCCCGGAGGTTGAGCTTTCAGAAGCTAGTTTAACTCTAACGGAGGAAGCAGCAGAATGTGCCTCTCACATCTAGCCTGTAGGAATTCAGGTTGGCAAGTTCTATGGGGAAGCCCATTGGCGCCTTCGTTGGAAACGGGTTTGGAAATTTCAGTTTCAAAATCTCTGTGAAAAAGCGTCAGAGAAGCTTCTCCGTTTAGAATCCAGCATATCTCACTGAACCGAAGAAGTGGTAGTTAGAAGGGAGTTAGAGCTGCAAGCAGTTTGGTTTGGGAAATTAGATGCGAAATGACACTGCAAAGGCCTTCCAACAGGCTTGGAAAAGTGTGTTCTATATCTCTGCCAAACAGACTCCCCGGAGGTTGAGCTTTCAGAAGCAAGCTTAACTCTAAGGGAGGAAGCAGCAGAATGTGCCTCTCACATCTAGCCTGTAGGAATTCAGGTTGGCAAGTTCTATGGGGAAGCCCATTGCTGCCTATGGTGGAAACGGCATGGGAGATTTCAGTTTCAAAATCTCTGTGAAAAAGCGTCAGAGAAGCTTCTCCGTTTAGAATCCAGCATATCTCACTGAACCGAAGAAGTGGTAGTTAGAAGGCAGTTAGAGCTGCAAGTAGATTGGTTTGGGAAATTAGACGCGAAATGAAACTGCAAATGCCTTCCAACAGGCTTGGAAAAGTGTGTTCTATATCTCTGCCAAACAAACTCCCCGGAGGTTGAGCTTTCAGAAGCTAGTTCAACTCTAAGGGAGGAAACAGGAGAATGTGCCTCTCACATCTAGCCTGTAGGAATTCAGGTTGGCAAGTTCTATGGGGAAGCCCATTGCTGGCTATGGTGGAAACAGCATGGGAGATTTCAGTTTCAAAATCTCTGTGAAAAAGCGTCAGAGAAGCTTCTCCGTTTAGAATCCAGCATATCTCACTGAACCGAAGAAGTGGTAGTTAGAAGGCAGTTAGAGCTGCAAGCAGTTTGGTTTGGGAAATTAGACGTGAAATGAAACTGCAAATGCCTTCCAACAGGCTTGGAAAAGTGTGTTCTATATCTCTGCCAAACAGACTCCCTGGAGGTTGAGCTTTCAGAAGCTAGTTTAACTCTAAGGGAGGAAGCAGCAGAATGTGCCTCTCACATCTAGCCTGTAGGAATTCAGGTTGGAAAGTTCTATGGGGAAGCCCATTGCTGGCTATGGTGGAAACAGCATGGGAGATTTCAGTTTCAAAATCTCTGTGAAAAAGCGTCAGAGAAGCTTCTCCGTTTAGAATCCAGCATATCTCACTGAACCGAAGAAGTGGTAGTTAGAAGGCAGTTAGAGCTGCAAGCAGTTTGGTTTGGGAAATTAGACGCGAAATGACACTGCAAAGGCCTTCCAACAGGCTTGGAAAAGTGTGTTCTATATCTCTGCCAAACAGACTCCCCGGAGGTTGAGCTTTCAGAAGCTAGTTTAACTCTAAGGGAGGAAGCAGCAGAATGTGCCTCTCACATCTAGCCTGTAGGAATTCAGGTTGGCAAGTTCTATGGGGAAGCCCATTGGCGCCTTCGTTGGAAACGGGTTTGGAAATTTCAGTTTCAAAATCTCTGTGAAAAAGCGTCAGAGAAGCTTCTCCGTTTAGAATCCAGCATATCTCACTGAACCGAAGAAGTGGTAGTTAGAAGGGAGTTAGAGCTGCAAGCAGTTTGGTTTGGGAAATTAGACGCGAAATGAAACTGCAAATGCCTTCCAACAGGCTTGGAAAAGTGTGTTCTATATCTCTGCCAAACAAACTGCCCGGAGGTTGAGCTTTCAGAAGCAAGTTTAACTCTAAGGGAGGAAGCAGCAGAATGTGCCTCTCACATCTAGCCTGTAGGAATTCAGGTTGGCAAGTTCTATGGGGAAGCCCATTGGCGCCTTCGTTGGAAACGGGTTTGGAAATTTCAGTTTCAAAATCTCTGTGAAAAAGCGTCAGAGAAGCTTCTCCGTTTAGAATCCAGCATATCTCACTGAACCGAAGAAGTGGTAGTTAGAAGGGAGTTAGAGCCGCAAGCAGTTTGGTTTGGAAATTAGACGCGAAATGAAACTGCAAATGCCTTCCAACAGGCTTGGAAAAGTGTGTTCTATATCTCTGCCAAACAGAGTCCCCGGAGGTTGAGCTTTCAGAAGCTAGTTTAACTCTAAGGGAGGAAGCAGTAGAATGTGCCTCTCACATCTAGCCTGTAGGAATTCAGGTTGGCAAGTTCTATGGGGAAGCCCATTGCTGCCTAAGGTGGAAACGGCATGGGAGATTTCAGTTTCAAAATCTCTGTGAAAAAGCGTCAGAGAAGCTTCTCCGTTTAGAATCCAGCATATCTCACTCAACCGAAGAAGTGGTAGTTAGAAGGGAGTTAGAGCTGCAAGCAGTTTGGTTTGGGAAATTAGATGCGAAATGACACTGCAAAGGCCTTCCAACAGGCTTGGAAAAGTGTGTTCTATATCTCTGCCAAACAGACTCCCCGGAGGTTGAGCTTTCAGAAGCAAGCTTAACTCTTAGGGAGGAAGCAGCAGAATGTGCCTCTCACATCTAGCCTGTAGGAATTCAGGTTGGCAAGTTCTATGGGGAAGCCCATTGGCGCCTTCGTTGGAAACGGGTTTGGAAATTTCAGTTTCAAAATCTCTGTGAAAAAGCGTCAGAGAAGCTTCTCCGTTTAGAATCCAGCATATCTATCTGAACCGAAGAAGTGGTAGTTAGAAGGCAGTTAGAGCTGCAAGCAGTTTGGTTTGGGAAATTAGACGCGAAATGAAACTGCAAATGCCTTCCAACAGGCTTGGAAAAGTGTGTTCTATATCTCTGACAAACAAACTGCCCGGAGGTTGAGCTTTCAGAAGCTAGTTTAACTCTAAGGGAGGAAGCAGCAGAATGTGCCTCTCACATCTAGCCTGTAGGAATTCAGGTTGGCAAGTTCTATGGGGAAGCCCATTGGCGCCTTCGTTGGAAACGGGTTTGGAAATTTCAGTTTCAAAATCTCTGTGAAAAAGCGTCAGAGAAGCTTCTCCGTTTAGAATCCAGCATATCTCACTGAACCGAAGAAGTGGTAGTTAGAAGGGAGTTAGAGCTGCAAGCAGTTTGGTTTGGGAAATTAGACGCGAAATGAAACTGCAAATGCCTTCCAACAGGCTTGGAAAAGTGTGTTCTATATCTCTCCCAAACAAACTCCCCGGAGGTTGAGCTTTCAGAAGCAAGTTGAACTCTAAGGGAGGAAGCAGCAGAATGTGCCTCTCACATCTAGCCTGTAGGAATTCAGGTTGGCAAGTTCTATGGGGAAGCCCATTGCTGCCTATGGTGGAAACGGCATGGGAGATTTCAGTTTCAAAATCTCTGTGAAAAAGCGTCAGAGAAGCTTCTCCGTTTAGAATCCAGCATATCTCACTGAACCGAAGAAGTGGTAGTTAGAAGGGAGTTAGAGCTGCAAGCAGTTTGGTTTGGGAAATTAGACGCGAAATGAAACTGCAAATGCCTTCCAACAGGCTTGGAAAAGTGTGTTCTATATCTCTGCCAAACAAACTCCCCGGAGGTTGAGCTTTCAGAAGCTAGTTTAACTCTAAGGGAGGAAGCAGCAGAATGTGCCTCTCACATCTAGCCTGTAGGAATTCAGGTTGGCAAGTTCTAGGGGGAAGCCCATTGGCGCCTTCGTTGGAAACGGGTTTGGAAATTTCAGTTTCAAAATCTCTGTGAAAAAGCGTCAGAGAAGCTTCTCCGTTTAGAATCCAGCATATCTCACTGAACCGAAGAAGTGGTAGTTAGAAGGGAGTTAGAGCTGCAAGCAGTTTGGTTTGGGAAATTAGATGCGAAATGACACTGCAAAGGCCTTCCAACAGGCTTGGAAAAGTGTGTTCTATATCTCTGCCAAACAGACTCCCCGGAGGTTGAGCTTTCAGAAGCAAGCTTAACTCTAAGGGAGGAAGCAGCAGAATGTGCCTCTCACATCTAGCCTGTAGGAATTCAGGTTGGCAAGTTCTATGGGGAAGCCCATTGCTGCCTATGGTGGAAACGGCATGGGAGATTTCAGTTTCAAAATCTCTGTGAAAAAGCGTCAGAGAAGCTTCTCCGTTTAGAATCCAGCATATCTCACTGAACCGAAGAAGTGGTAGTTAGAAGGCAGTTAGAGCTGCAAGCAGTTTGGTTTGGGAAATTAGACGCGAAATGAAACTGCAAATGCCTTCCAACAGGCTTGGAAAAGTGTGTTTTATATCTCTGCCAAACAGACTCCCTGGAGGTTGAGCTTTCAGAAGCTAGTTTAACTCTAAGGGAGGAAGCAGCAGAATGTGCCTCTCACATCTAGCCTGTAGGAATTCAGGTTGGCAAGTTCTATGGGGAAGCCCATTGCTGGCTATGGTGGAAACAGCATGGGAGATTTCAGTTTCAAAATCTCTGTGAAAAAGCGTCAGAGAAGCTTCTCCGTTTAGAATCCAGCATATCTCACTGAACCGAAGAAGTGGTAGTTAGAAGGCAGTTAGAGCTGCAAGCAGTTTGGTTTGGGAAATTAGACGCGAAATGACACTGCAAAGGCCTTCCAACAGGCTTGGAAAATTGTGTTCTATATCTCTGCCAAACAGACTCCCCGGAGGTTGAGCTTTCAGAAGCAAGCTTAACTCTAAGGGAGGAAGCAGCAGAATGTGCCTCTCACATCTAGCCTGTAGGAATTCAGGTTGGCAAGTTCTATGGTGAAGCCCATTGCTGCCTATGGTGGAAACGGCATGGGAGATTTCAGTTTCAAAATCTCTGTGAAAAAGCGTCAGAGAAGCTTCTCCGTTTAGAATCCAGCATATCTCACTGAACCGAAGAAGTGGTAGTTAGAAGGAAGTTAGAGCTGCAAGCAGTTTGGTTTGGGAAATTAGATGCGAAATGACACTGCAAAGGCCTTCCAACAGGCTTGGAAAAGTGTGTTCTATATCTCTGCCAAACAGACTCCCCGGAGGTTGAGCTTTCAGAAGCAAGCTTAACTCTTAGGGAGGAAGCAGCAGAATGTGCCTCTCACATCTAGCCTGTAGGAATTCAGGTTGGCAAGTTCTATGGGGAAGCCCATTGCTGGCTATGGTGGAAACAGCATGGGAGATTTCAGTTTCAAAATCTCTGTGAAAAAGCGTCAGAGAAGCTTCTCCGTTTAGAATCCAGCATATCTCACTGAACCGAAGAAGTGGTAGTTAGAAGGGAGTTAGAGCTGCAAGCAGTTTGGTTTGGGAAATTAGACGCGAAATGAAACTGCAAATGCCTTCCAACAGGCTTGGAAAAGTGTGTTCTATATCTCTGCCAAACATACTCCCCGGAGGTTGAGCTTTCAGAAGCTAGTTTAACTCTAAGGGAGGAAGCAGCAGAATGTGCCTCTCACATCTAGCCTGTAGGAATTCAGGTTGGCAAGTTCTATGGGGAAGCCCATTGGCGCCTTCGTTGGAAACGGGTTTGGAAATTTCAGTTTCAAAATCTCTGTGAAAAAGCGTCAGAGAAGCTTCTCCGTTTAGAATCCAGCATATCTCACTGAACCGAAGAAGTGGTAGTTAGAAGGGAGTTAGAGCAGCAAGCAGTTTGGTTTGGGAAATTAGACGCGAAATGAAACTGCAAATGCCTTCCAACAGGCTTGGAAAAGTGTGTTCTATATCTCTGCCAAACAGAGTCCCCGGAGGTTGAGCTTTCAGAAGCTAGTTTAACTCTAAGGGAGGAAGCAGCAGAATGTGCCTCTCACATCTAGCCTGTAGGAATTCAGGTTGGCAAGTTCTACGGGGAAGCCCATTGCTGCCTATGGTGGAAACGGCATGGGAGATTTCAGTTTCAAAATCTCTGTGAAAAAGCGTCAGAGAAGCTTCTCCGTTTAGAATCCAGCATATCTCACTGAACCGAAGAAGTGGTAGTTAGAAGGCAGTTAGAGCTGCAAGCAGTTTGGTTTGGGAAATTAGACGCGAAATGACACTGCAAAGGCCTTCCAACAGGCTTGGAAAAGTGTGTTCTATATCTCTGCCAAACAGACTCCCCGGAGGTTGAGCTTTCAGAAGCAAGCTTAACTGTAAGGGAGGAAGCAGCAGAATGTGCCTCTCACATCTAGCCTGTAGGAATTCAGGTTGGCAAGTTCTATGGGGAAGCCCATTGCAGGCTATGGTGGAAACGGCATGGGAGATTTCAGTTTCAAAATCTCTGTGAAAAAGCGTCAGAGAAGCTTCTCCGTTTAGAATCCAGCATATCTCACTGAACCGAAGAAGTGGTAGTTAGAAGGCAGTTAGAGCTGCAAGTAGTTTGGTTTGGGAAATTAGACGCGAAATGAAACTGCAAATGCCTTCCAACAGGCTTGGAAAAGTGTGTTCTATATCTCTGCCAAACAAACTCCCCGGAGGTTGAGCTTTCAGAAGCTAGTTTAACTCTAAGGGAGGAAACAGCAGAATGTGCCTCTCACATCTAGCCTGTAGGAATTCAGGTTGGCAAGTTCTATGGGGAAGCCCATTGCTGGCTATGGTGGAAACGGCATGGGAGATTTCAGTTTCAAAATCTCTGTGAAAAAGCGTCAGAGAAGCTTCTCCGTTTAAAATCCAGCATATCTCACTGAACCGAAGAAGTGGTAGTTAGAAGGCAGTTAGAGCTGCAAGCAGTTTGGTTTGGGAAATTAGACGTGAAATGAAACTGCAAATGCCTTCCAACAGGCTTGGAAAAGTGTGTTCTATATCTCTGCCAAACAGACTCCCTGGAGGTTGAGCTTTCAGAAGCTAGTTTAACTCTAAGGGAGGAAGCAGCAGAATGTGCCTCTCACATCTAGCCTTTAGGAATTCAGGTTGGCAAGTTCTATGGGGAAGCCCATTGCTGGCTATGGTGGAAACAGCATGGGAGATTTCAGTTTCAAAATCTCTGTGAAAAAGCGTCAGAGAAGCTTCTCCGTTTAGAATCCAGCATATCTCACTGAACCGAAGAAGTGGTAGTTAGAAGGCAGTTAGAGCTGCAAGCAGTTTGGTTTGGGAAATTAGACGCGAAATGACACTGCAAAGGCCTTCCAACAGGCTTGGAAAAGTGTGTTCTATATCTCTGCCAAACAGACTCCCCGGAGGTTGAGCTTTCAGAAGCAAGCTTAACTCTAAGGGAGGAAGCAGCAGAATGTGCCTCTCACATCTAGCCTGTAGGAATTCAGGTTGGCAAGTTCTATGGGGAAGCCCATTGCTGGCTATGGTGGAAACGGCATGGGAGATTTCAGTTTCAAAATCTCTGTGAAAAAGCGTCAGAGAAGCTTCTCCGTTTAGAATCCAGCATATCTCACTGAACCGAAGAAGTGGTAGTTAGAAGGCAGTTAGAGCTGCAAGCAGTTTGGTTTGGGAAATTAGACGCGAAATGAAACTGCAAATGCCTTCCAACAGGCTTGGAAAAGTGTGTTCTATATCTCTGCCAAACAAACTCCCCGGAGGTTGAGCTTTCAGAAGCTAGTTTAAGTCTAAGGGAGGAAGCAGCAGAATGTGCCTCTCACATCTAGCCTGTAGGAATTCAGGTTGGCAAGTTCTATGGGGAAGCCCATTGGCGCCTTCGTTGGAAACGGGTTTGGAAATTTCAGTTTCAAAATCTCTGTGAAAAAGCGTCAGAGAAGCTTCTCCGTTTAGAATCCAGCATATCTCACTGAACCGAAGAAGTGGTAGTTAGAAGGGAGTTAGAGCTGCAAGCAGTTTGGTTTGGGAAATTAGACGCGAAGTGAAACTGCAAATGCCTTCCAACAGGCTTGGAAAAGTGTGTTCTATATCTCTGCCAAACAAACTCCCCGGAGGTTGAGCTTTCAGAAGCATGTTTAACTCTAAGGGAGGAAGCAGCAGAATGTGCCTCTCACATCTAGCCTGTAGGAATTCAGGTTGGCAAGTTCTATTGGGAAGCCCATTGCTGCCTATGGTGGAAACGGCATGGGAGATTTCAGTTTCAAAATCTCTGTGAAAAAGCGTCAGAGAAGCTTCTCCGTTTAGAATCCAGCATATCTCACTGAACCGAAGAAGTGGTAGTTAGAAGGGAGTTAGAGCTGCAAGCAGTTTGGTTTGGGAAATTAGACGCGAAATGAAACTGCAAATGCCTTCCAACAGGCTTGGAAAAGTGTGTTCTATATCTCTGCCAAACAGAGTCCCCGGAGGTTGAGCTTTCAGAAGCTAGTTTAACTCTAAGGGAGGAAGCAGCAGAATGTGCCTCTCACATCTAGCCTGTAGGAATTCAGGTTGGCAAGTTCTATGGTGAAGCCCATTGCTGCCTATGGTGGAAACGGCATGGGAGATTTCAGTTTCAAAATCTCTGTGAAAAAGCGTCAGAGAAGCTTCTCCGTTTAGAATCCAGCATATCTCACTCAACCGAAGAAGTGGTAGTTAGAAGGGAGTTAGAGCTGCAAGCAGTTTGGTTTGGGAAATTAGATGCGAAATGACACTGCAAAGGCCTTCCAACAGGCTTGGAAAAGTGTGTTCTATATCTCTGCCAAACAGACTCCCCGGAGGTTGAGCTTTCAGAAGCAAGCTTAACTCTTAGGGAGGAAGCAGCAGAATGTGCCTCTCACATCTAGCCTGTAGGAATTCAGGTTGGCAAGTTCTATGGGGAAGCACATTGCTGGCTATGGTGGAAACAGCATGGGAGATTTCAGTTTCAAAATCTCTGTGAAAAAGCGTCAGACAAGCTTCTCCGTTTAGAATCCAGCATATCTCACTGAACCGAAGAAGTGGTAGTTAGAAGGGAGTTAGAGCTGCAAGCAGTTTGGTTTGGGAAATTAGACGCGAAATGAAACTGCAAATGCCTTCCAACAGGCTTGGAAAAGTGTGTTCTATATCTCTGCCAAACATACTCCCCGGAGGTTGAGCTTTCAGAAGCTAGTTTAACTCTAAGGGAGGAAGCAGCAGAATGTGCCTCTCACATCTAGCCTGTAGGAATTCAGGTTGGCAAGTTCTATGGGGAAGCCCATTGGCGCCTTCGTTGGAAACGGGTTTGGAAATTTCAGTTTCAAAATCTCTGTGAAAAAGCGTCAGAGAAGCTTCTCCGTTTAGAATCCAGCATATCTCACTGAACCGAAGAAGTGGTAGTTAGAAGGGAGTTAGAGCTGCAAGCAGTTTGGTTTGGGAAATTAGATGCGAAATGACACTGCAAAGGCCTTCCAACAGGCTTGGAAAAGTGTGTTCTATATCTCTGCCAAACAGAATCCCCGGAGGTTGAGCTTTCAGAAGCAAGCTTAACTCTTAGGGAGGAAGCAGCAGAATGTGCCTCTCACATCTAGCCTGTAGGAATTCAGGTTGGCAAGTTCTATGGGGAAGCCCATTGCTGCCTATGGTGGAAACGGCATGGCAGATTTCAGTTTCAAAATCTCTGTGAAAAAGCGTCAGAGAAGCTTCTCCGTTTAGAATCCAGCATATCTCACTGAACCGAAGAAGTGGTAGTTAGAAGGCAGTTAGAGCTGCAAGCAGTTTGGTTTGGGAAATTAGACGCGAAATGACACTGCAAAGGCCTTCCAACAGGCTTGGAAAAGTGTGTTCTATATCTCTGCCAAACAGACTCCCCGGAGGTTGAGCTTTCAGAAGCAAGCTTAACTGTAAGGGAGGAAGCAGCAGAATGTGCCTCTCACATCTAGCCTGTAGGAATTCAGGTTGGCAAGTTCTATGGGGAAGCCCATTGCAGGCTATGGTGGAAACGGCATGGGAGATTTCAGTTTCAAAATCTCTGTGAAAAAGCGTCAGAGAAGCTTCTCCGTTTAGAATCCAGCATATCTCACTGAACCGAAGAAGTGGTAGTTAGAAGGCAGTTAGAGCTGCAAGTAGTTTGGCTTGGGAAATTAGACGCGAAATGAAACTGCAAATGCCTTCCAACAGGCTTGGAAAAGTGTGTTCTATATCTCTGCCAAACAAACTCCCCGGAGGTTGAGCTTTCAGAAGCTAGTTCAACTCTAAGGGAGGAAACAGGAGAATGTGCCTCTCACATCTAGCCTGTAGGAATTCAGGTTGGCAAGTTCTATGGGGAAGCCCATTGCTGGCTATGGTGGAAACAGCATGGGAGATTTCAGATTCAAAATCTCTGTGAAAAAGCGTCAGAGAAGCTTCTCCGTTTAGAATCCAGCATATCTCACTGAACCGAAGAAGTGGTAGTTAGAAGGCAGTTAGAGCTGCAAGCAGTTTGGTTTGGGAAATTAGACGTGAAATGAAACTGCAAAAGCCTTCCAACAGGCTTGGAAAAGTGTGTTCTATATCTCTGCCAAACAGACTCCCTGGAGGTTGAGCTTTCAGAAGCTAGTTTAACTCTAAGGGAGGAAGCAGCAGAATGTGCCTCTCACATCTAGCCTGTAGGAATTCAGGTTGGAAAGTTCTATGGGGAAGCCCATTGCTGGCTATGGTGGAAACAGCATGGGAGATTTCAGTTTCAAAATCTCTGTGAAAAAGCGTCAGAGAAGCTTCTCCGTGTAGAATCCAGCATATCTCACTGAACCGAAGAAGTGGTAGTTAGAAGGCAGTTAGAGCTGCAAGCAGTTTGGTTTGGGAAATTAGACGCGAAATGACACTGCAAAGGCCTTCCAACAGGCTTGGAAAAGTGTGTTCTATATCTCTGCCAAACAGACTCCCCGGAGGTTGAGCTTTCAGAAGCTAGTTTAACTCTAAGGGAGGAAGCAGCAGAATGTGCCTCTCACATCTAGCCTGTAGGAATTCAGGTTGGCAAGTTCTATGGGGAAGCCCATTGGCGCCTTCGTTGGAAACGGGTTTGGAAATTTCAGTTTCAAAATCTCTGTGAAAAAGCGTCAGAGAAGCTTCTCCGTTTAGAATCCAGCATATCTCACTGAACCGAAGAAGTGGTAGTTAGAAGGGAGTTAGAGCTGCAAGCAGTTTGGTTTGGGAAATTAGACGCGAAATGAAACTGCAAATGCCTTCCAACAGGCTTGGAAAAGTGTGTTCTATATCTCTGCCAAACAAACTCCCCGGAGGTTGAGCTTTCAGAAGCAAGTTTAACTCTAAGGGAGGAAGCAGCAGAATGTGCCTCTCACATCTAGCCTGTAGGAATTCAGGTTGGCAAGTTCTATGGGGAAGCCCATTGCTGCCTATGGTGGAAACGGCATGGGAGATTTCAGTTTCAAAATCTCTGTGAAAAAGCGTCAGAGAAGCTTCTCCGTTTAGAATCCAGCATATCTCACTGAACCGAAGAAGTGGTAGTTAGAAGGCAGTTAGAGCTGCAAGCAGTTTGGTTTGGGAAATTAGACGCGAAATGAAACTGCAAATGCCTTCCAACAGGCTTGGAAAAGTGTGTTCTATATCTCTGCCAAACAGACTCCCTGGAGGTTGAGCTTTCAGAAGCTAGTTTAACTCTAAGGGAGGAAGCAGCAGAATGTGCCTCTCACATCTAGCCTGTAGGAATTCAGGTTGGCAAGTTCTATGGGGAAGCCCATTGCTGGCTATGGTGGAAACAGCATGGGAGATTTCAGTTTCAAAATCTCTGTGAAAAAGCGTCAGAGAAGCTTCTCCGTTTAGAATCCAGCATATCTCACTGAACCGAAGAAGTGGTAGTTAGAAGGCAGTTAGAGCTGCAAGCAGTTTGGTTTGGGAAATTAGACGCGAAATGACACTGCAAAGGCCTTCCAACAGGCTTGGAAAATTGTGTTCTATATCTCTGCCAAACAGACTCCCCGGAGGTTGAGCTTTCAGAAGCAAGCTTAACTCTAAGGGAGGAAGCAGCAGAATGTGCCTCTCACATCTAGCCTGTAGGAATTCAGGTTGGCAAGTTCTATGGTGAAGCCCATTGCTGCCTATGGTGGAAACGGCATGGGAGATTTCAGTTTCAAAATCTCTGTGAAAAAGCGTCAGAGAAGCTTCTCCGTTTAGAATCCAGCATATCTCACTTAACCGAAGAAGTGGTAGTTAGAAGGAAGTTAGAGCTGCAAGCAGTTTGGTTTGGGAAATTAGATGCGAAATGACACTGCAAAGGCCTTCCAACAGGCTTGGAAAAGTGTGTTCTATATCTCTGCCAAACAGACTCCCCGGAGGTTGAGCTTTCAGAAGCAAGCTTAACTCTTAGGGAGGAAGCAGCAGAATGTGCCTCTCACATCTAGCCTGTAGGAATTCAGGTTGGCAAGTTCTATGGGGAAGCCCATTGCTGGCTATGGTGGAAACAGCATGGGAGATTTCAGTTTCAAAATCTCTGTGAAAAAGCGTCAGAGAAGCTTCTCCGTTTAGAATCCAGCATATCTCACTGAACCGAAGAAGTGGTAGTTAGAAGGGAGTTAGAGCTGCAAGCAGTTTGGTTTGGGAAATTAGACGCGAAATGAAACTGCAAATGCCTTCCAACAGGCTTGGAAAAGTGTGTTCTATATCTCTGCCAAACATACTCCCCGGAGGTTGAGCTTTCAGAAGCTAGTTTAACTCTAAGGGAGGAAGCAGCAGAATGTGCCTCTCACATCTAGCCTGTAGGAATTCAGGTTGGCAAGTTCTATGGGGAAGCCCATTGGCGCCTTCGTTGGAAACGGGTTTGGAAATTTCAGTTTCAAAATCTCTGTGAAAAAGCGTCAGAGAAGCTTCTCCGTTTAGAATCCAGCATATCTCACTGAACCGAAGAAGTGGTAGTTAGAAGGGAGTTAGAGCAGCAAGCAGTTTGGTTTGGGAAATTAGACGCGAAATGAAACTGCAAATGCCTTCCAACAGGCTTGGAAAAGTGTGTTCTATATCTCTGCCAAACAGAGTCCCCGGAGGTTGAGCTTTCAGAAGCTAGTTTAACTCTAAGGGAGGAAGCAGCAGAATGTGCCTCTCACATCTAGCCTGTAGGAATTCAGGTTGGCAAGTTCTACGGGGAAGCCCATTGCTGCCTATGGTGGAAACGGCATGGGAGATTTCAGTTTCAAAATCTCTGTGAAAAAGCGTCAGAGAAGCTTCTCCGTTTAGAATCCAGCATATCTCACTGAACCGAAGAAGTGGTAGTTAGAAGGCAGTTAGAGCTGCAAGCAGTTTGGTTTGGGAAATTAGACGCGAAATGACACTGCAAAGGCCTTCCAACAGGCTTGGAAAAGTGTGTTCTATATCTCTGCCAAACAGACTCCCAGGAGGTTGAGCTTTCAGAAGCAAGCTTAACTGTAAGGGAGGAAGCAGCAGAATGTGCCTCTCACATCTAGCCTGTAGGAATTCAGGTTGGCAAGTTCTATGGGGAAGCCCATTGCAGGCTATGGTGGAAACGGCATGGGAGATTTCAGTTTCAAAATCTCTGTGAAAAAGCGTCAGAGAAGCTTCTCCGTTTAGAATCCAGCATATCTCACTGAACCGAAGAAGTGGTAGTTAGAAGGCAGTTAGAGCTGCAAGTAGTTTGGTTTGGGAAATTAGACGCGAAATGAAACTGCAAATGCCTTCCAACAGGCTTGGAAAAGTGTGTTCTATATCTCTGCCAAACAGACTCCCTGGAGGTTGAGCTTTCAGAAGCTAGTTTAACTCTAAGGGAGGAAGCAGCAGAATGTGCCTCTCACATCTAGCCTTTAGGAATTCAGGTTGGCAAGTTCTATGGGGAAGCCCATTGCTGGCTATGGTGGAAACAGCATGGGAGATTTCAGTTTCAAAATCTCTGTGAAAAAGCGTCAGAGAAGCTTCTCCGTTTAGAATCCAGCATATCTCACTGAACCGAAGAAGTGGTAGTTAGAAGGCAGTTAGAGCTGCAAGCAGTTTGGTTTGGGAAATTAGACGCGAAATGACACTGCAAAGGCCTTCCAACAGGCTTGGAAAAGTGTGTTCTATATCTCTGCCAAACAGACTCCCCGGAGGTTGAGCTTTCAGAAGCAAGCTTAACTCTAAGGGAGGAAGCAGCAGAATGTGCCTCTCACATCTAGCCTGTAGGAATTCAGGTTGGCAAGTTCTATGGGGAAGCCCATTGCTGGCTATGGTGGAAACGGCATGGGAGATTTCAGTTTCAAAATCTCTGTGAAAAAGCGTCAGAGAAGCTTCTCCGTTTAGAATCCAGCATATCTCACTGAACCGAAGAAGTGGTAGTTAGAAGGCAGTTAGAGCTGCAAGCAGTTTGGTTTGGGAAATTAGACGCGAAATGAAACTGCAAATGCCTTCCAACAGGCTTGGAAAAGTGTGTTCTATATCTCTGCCAAACAAACTCCCCGGAGGTTGAGCTTTCAGAAGCTAGTTTAAGTCTAAGGGAGGAAGCAGCAGAATGTGCCTCTCACATCTAGCCTGTAGGAATTCAGGTTGGCAAGTTCTATGGGGAAGCCCATTGGCGCCTTCGTTGGAAACGGGTTTGGAAATTTCAGTTTCAAAATCTCTGTGAAAAAGCGTCAGAGAAGCTTCTCCGTTTAGAATCCAGCATATCTCACTGAACCGAAGAAGTGGTAGTTAGAAGGGAGTTAGAGCTGCAAGCAGTTTGGTTTGGGAAATTAGACGCGAAGTGAAACTGCAAATGCCTTCCAACAGGCTTGGAAAAGTGTGTTCTATATCTCTGCCAAACAAACTCCCCGGAGGTTGAGCTTTCAGAAGCATGTTTAACTCTAAGGGAGGAAGCAGCAGAATGTGCCTCTCACATCTAGCCTGTAGGAATTCAGGTTGGCAAGTTCTATTGGGAAGCCCATTGCTGCCTATGGTGGAAACGGCATGGGAGATTTCAGTTTCAAAATCTCTGTGAAAAAGCGTCAGAGAAGCTTCTCCGTTTAGAATCCAGCATATCTCACTGAACCGAAGAAGTGGTAGTTAGAAGGGAGTTAGAGCTGCAAGCAGTTTGGTTTGGGAAATTAGACGCGAAATGAAACTGCAAATGCCTTCCAACAGGCTTGGAAAAGTGTGTTCTATATCTCTGCCAAACAGAGTCCCCGGAGGTTGAGCTTTCAGAAGCTAGTTTAACTCTAAGGGAGGAAGCAGCAGAATGTGCCTCTCACATCTAGCCTGTAGGAATTCAGGTTGGCAAGTTCTATGGTGAAGCCCATTGCTGCCTATGGTGGAAACGGCATGGGAGATTTCAGTTTCAAAATCTCTGTGAAAAAGCGTCAGAGAAGCTTCTCCGTTTAGAATCCAGCATATCTCACTCAACCGAAGAAGTGGTAGTTAGAAGGGAGTTAGAGCTGCAAGCAGTTTGGTTTGGGAAATTAGATGCGAAATGACACTGCAAAGGCCTTCCAACAGGCTTGGAAAAGTGTGTTCTATATCTCTGCCAAACAGACTCCCCGGAGGTTGAGCTTTCAGAAGCAAGCTTAACTCTTAGGGAGGAAGCAGCAGAATGTGCCTCTCACATCTAGCCTGTAGGAATTCAGGTTGGCAAGTTCTATGGGGAAGCACATTGCTGGCTATGGTGGAAACAGCATGGGAGATTTCAGTTTCAAAATCTCTGTGAAAAAGCGTCAGACAAGCTTCTCCGTTTAGAATCCAGCATATCTCACTGAACCGAAGAAGTGGTAGTTAGAAGGGAGTTAGAGCTGCAAGCAGTTTGGTTTGGGAAATTAGACGCGAAATGAAACTGCAAATGCCTTCCAACAGGCTTGGAAAAGTGTGTTCTATATCTCTGCCAAACATACTCCCCGGAGGTTGAGCTTTCAGAAGCTAGTTTAACTCTAAGGGAGGAAGCAGCAGAATGTGCCTCTCACATCTAGCCTGTAGGAATTCAGGTTGGCAAGTTCTATGGGGAAGCCCATTGGCGCCTTCGTTGGAAACGGGTTTGGAAATTTCAGTTTCAAAATCTCTGTGAAAAAGCGTCAGAGAAGCTTCTCCGTTTAGAATCCAGCATATCTCACTGAACCGAAGAAGTGGTAGTTAGAAGGGAGTTAGAGCTGCAAGCAGTTTGGTTTGGGAAATTAGATGCGAAATGACACTGCAAAGGCCTTCCAACAGGCTTGGAAAAGTGTGTTCTATATCTCTGCCAAACAGAATCCCCGGAGGTTGAGCTTTCAGAAGCAAGCTTAACTCTTAGGGAGGAAGCAGCAGAATGTGCCTCTCACATCTAGCCTGTAGGAATTCAGGTTGGCAAGTTCTATGGGGAAGCCCATTGCTGCCTATGGTGGAAACGGCATGGCAGATTTCAGTTTCAAAATCTCTGTGAAAAAGCGTCAGAGAAGCTTCTCCGTTTAGAATCCAGCATATCTCACTGAACCGAAGAAGTGGTAGTTAGAAGGCAGTTAGAGCTGCAAGCAGTTTGGTTTGGGAAATTAGACGCGAAATGACACTGCAAAGGCCTTCCAACAGGCTTGGAAAAGTGTGTTCTATATCTCTGCCAAACAGACTCCCCGGAGGTTGAGCTTTCAGAAGCAAGCTTAACTGTAAGGGAGGAAGCAGCAGAATGTGCCTCTCACATCTAGCCTGTAGGAATTCAGGTTGGCAAGTTCTATGGGGAAGCCCATTGCAGGCTATGGTGGAAACGGCATGGGAGATTTCAGTTTCAAAATCTCTGTGAAAAAGCGTCAGAGAAGCTTCTCCGTTTAGAATCCAGCATATCTCACTGAACCGAAGAAGTGGTAGTTAGAAGGCAGTTAGAGCTGCAAGTAGTTTGGCTTGGGAAATTAGACGCGAAATGAAACTGCAAATGCCTTCCAACAGGCTTGGAAAAGTGTGTTCTATATCTCTGCCAAACAAACTCCCCGGAGGTTGAGCTTTCAGAAGCTAGTTCAACTCTAAGGGAGGAAACAGGAGAATGTGCCTCTCACATCTAGCCTGTAGGAATTCAGGTTGGCAAGTTCTATGGGGAAGCCCATTGCTGGCTATGGTGGAAACAGCATGGGAGATTTCAGATTCAAAATCTCTGTGAAAAAGCGTCAGAGAAGCTTCTCCGTTTAGAATCCAGCATATCTCACTGAACCGAAGAAGTGGTAGTTAGAAGGCAGTTAGAGCTGCAAGCAGTTTGGTTTGGGAAATTAGACGTGAAATGAAACTGCAAAAGCCTTCCAACAGGCTTGGAAAAGTGTGTTCTATATCTCTGCCAAACAGACTCCCTGGAGGTTGAGCTTTCAGAAGCTAGTTTAACTCTAAGGGAGGAAGCAGCAGAATGTGCCTCTCACATCTAGCCTGTAGGAATTCAGGTTGGAAAGTTCTATGGGGAAGCCCATTGCTGGCTATGGTGGAAACAGCATGGGAGATTTCAGTTTCAAAATCTCTGTGAAAAAGCGTCAGAGAAGCTTCTCCGTGTAGAATCCAGCATATCTCACTGAACCGAAGAAGTGGTAGTTAGAAGGCAGTTAGAGCTGCAAGCAGTTTGGTTTGGGAAATTAGACGCGAAATGACACTGCAAAGGCCTTCCAACAGGCTTGGAAAAGTGTGTTCTATATCTCTGCCAAACAGACTCCCCGGAGGTTGAGCTTTCAGAAGCTAGTTTAACTCTAAGGGAGGAAGCAGCAGAATGTGCCTCTCACATCTAGCCTGTAGGAATTCAGGTTGGCAAGTTCTATGGGGAAGCCCATTGGCGCCTTCGTTGGAAACGGGTTTGGAAATTTCAGTTTCAAAATCTCTGTGAAAAAGCGTCAGAGAAGCTTCTCCGTTTAGAATCCAGCATATCTCACTGAACCGAAGAAGTGGTAGTTAGAAGGGAGTTAGAGCTGCAAGCAGTTTGGTTTGGGAAATTAGACGCGAAATGAAACTGCAAATGCCTTCCAACAGGCTTGGAAAAGTGTGTTCTATATCTCTGCCAAACAAACTCCCCGGAGGTTGAGCTTTCAGAAGCAAGTTTAACTCTAAGGGAGGAAGCAGCAGAATGTGCTTCTCACATCTAGCCTGTAGGAATTCAGGTTGGCAAGTTCTATGGGGAAGCCCATTGGCGCCTTCGTTGGAAACGGGTTTGGAAATTTCAGTTTCAAAATCTCTGTGAAAAAGCGTCAGAGAAGCTTCTCCGTTTAGAATCCAGCATATCTCACTGAACCGAAGAAGTGGTCGTTAGAAGGGAGTTAGAGCTGCAAGCAGTTTGGTTTCAGAAATTAGATGCGAAATGACACTGCAAAGGCCTTCCAACAGGCTTGGAAAAGTGTGTTCTATATCTCTGCCAAACAGACTCCCCGGAGGTTGAGCTTTCAGAAGCAAGCTTAACTCTTAGGGAGGAAGCAGCAGAATGTGCCTCTCACATCTAGCCTGTAGGAATTCAGGTTGGCAAGTTCTATGGGGAAGCCCATTGCTGCCTATGGTGGAAACGGCATGGGAGATTTCAGCTTCAAAATCTCTGTGAAAAAGCGTCAGAGAAGCTTCTCCGTTTAGAATCCAGCATATCTCACTGAACCGAAGAAGTGGTAGTTAGAAGGGAGTTAGAGCCGCAAGCAGTTTGGTTTGGGAAATTAGACGCGAAATGAAACTGCAAATGCCTTCCAACAGGCTTGGAAAAGTGTGTTCTATATCTCTGCCAAACAGAGTCCCCGGAGGTTGAGCTTTCAGAAGCTAGTTTAACTCTAAGGGAGGAAGCAGTAGAATGTGCCTCTCACATCTAGCCTGTAGGAATTCAGGTTGGCAAGTTCTATGGGGAAGCCCATTGCTGCCTAAGGTGGAAACGGCATGGGAGATTTCAGTTTCAAAATCTCTGTGAAAAAGCGTCAGAGAAGCTTCTCCGTTTAGAATCCAGCATATCTCACTCAACCGAAGAAGTGGTAGTTAGAAGGGAGTTAGAGCTGCAAGCAGTTTGGTTTGGGAAATTAGATGCGAAATGACACTGCAAAGGCCTTCCAACAGGCTTGGAAAAGTGTGTTCTATATCTCTGCCAAACAGAGTCCCCGGAGGTTGAGCTTTCAGAAGCAAGCTTAACTCTTAGGGAGGAAGCAGCAGAATGTGCCTCTCACATCTAGCCTGTAGGAATTCAGGTTGGCAAGTTCTATGGGGAAGCCCATTGGCGCCTTCGTTGGAAACGGGTTTGGAAATTTCAGTTTCAAAATCTCTGTGAAAAAGCGTCAGAGAAGCTTCTCCGTTTAGAATCCAGCATATCTCACTGAACCGAAGAAGTGGTAGTTAGAAGGGAGTTAGAGCTGCAAGCAGTTTGGTTTGGGAAATTAGACGCGAAATGAAACTGCAAATGCCTTCCAACAGGCTTGGAAAAGTGTGTTCTATATCTCTCCCAAACAAACTCCCCGGAGGTTGAGCTTTCAGAAGCAAGTTGAACTCTAAGGGAGGAAGCAGCAGAATGTGCCTCTCACATCTAGCCTGTAGGAATTCAGGTTGGCAAGTTCTATGGGGAAGCCCATTGCTGCCTATGGTGGAAACGGCATGGGAGATTTCAGTTTCAAAATCTCTGTGAAAAAGCGTCAGAGAAGCTTCTCCGTTTAGAATCCAGCATATCTCACTGAACCGAAGAAGTGGTAGTTAGAAGGGAGTTAGAGCTGCAAGCAGTTTGGTTTGGGAAATTAGACGCGAAATGAAACTGCAAATGCCTTCCAACAGGCTTGGAAAAGTGTGTTCTATATCTCTGCCAAACAAACTCCCCGGAGGTTGAGCTTTCAGAAGCTAGTTTAACTCTAAGGGAGGAAGCAGCAGAATGTGCCTCTCACATCTAGCCTGTAGGAATTCAGGTTGGCAAGTTCTATGGGGAAGCCCATTGGCGCCTTCGTTGGAAACGGGTTTGGAAATTTCAGTTTCAAAATCTCTGTGAAAAAGCGTCAGAGAAGCTTCTCCGTTTAGAATCCAGCATATCTCACTGAACCGAAGAAGTGGTAGTTAGAAGGGAGTTAGAGCTGCAAGCAGTTTGGTTTGGGAAATTAGATGCGAAATGACACTGCAAAGGCCTTCCAACAGGCTTGGAAAAGTGTGTTCTATATCTCTGCCAAACAGACTCCCCGGAGGTTGAGCTTTCAGAAGCAAGCTTAACTCTAAGGGAGGAAGCAGCAGAATGTGCCTCTCACATCTAGCCTGTAGGAATTCAGGTTGGCAAGTTCTATGGGGAAGCCCATTGCTGCCTATGGTGGAAACGGCATGGGAGATTTCAGTTTCAAAATCTCTGTGAAAAAGCGTCAGAGAAGCTTCTCCGTTTAGAATCCAGCATATCTCACTGAACCGAAGAAGTGGTAGTTAGAAGGCAGTTAGAGCTGCAAGCAGTTTGGTTTGGGAAATTAGATGCGAAATGACACTGCAAAGGCCTTCCAACAGGCTTGGAAAAGTGTGTTCTATATCTCTGCCAAACAGACTCCCCGGAGGTTGAGCTTTCAGAAGCAAGCTTAACTCTTAGGGAGGAAGCAGCAGAATGTGCCTCTCACATCTAGCCTGTAGGAATTCAGGTTGGCAAGTTCTATGGGGAAGCCCATTGCTGGCTATGGTGGAAACAGCATGGGAGATTTCAGTTTCAAAATCTCTGTGAAAAAGCGTCAGAGAAGCTTCTCCGTTTAGAATCCAGCATATCTCACTGAACCGAAGAAGTGGTAGTTAGAAGGGAGTTAGAGCTGCAAGCAGTTTGGTTTGGGAAATTAGACGCGAAATGAAACTGCAAATGCCTTCCAACAGGCTTGGAAAAGTGTGTTCTATATCTCTGCCAAACATACTCCCCGGAGGTTGAGCTTTCAGAAGCTAGTTTAACTCTAACGGAGGAAGCAGCAGAATGTGCCTCTCACATCTAGCCTGTAGGAATTCAGGTTGGCAAGTTCTATGGGGAAGCCCATTGGCGCCTTCGTTGGAAACGGGTTTGGAAATTTCAGTTTCAAAATCTCTGTGAAAAAGCGTCAGAGAAGCTTCTCCGTTTAGAATCCAGCATATCTCACTGAACCGAAGAAGTGGTAGTTAGAAGGGAGTTAGAGCTGCAAGCAGTTTGGTTTGGGAAATTAGACGCGAAATGAAACTGCAAATGCCTTCCAACAGGCTTGGAAAAGTGTGTTCTATATCTCTGCCAAACAAACTCCCCGGAGGTTGAGCTTTCAGAAGCTAGTTTAACTCTAAGGGAGGAAGCAGCAGAATGTGCCTCTCACATCTAGCCTGTAGGAATTCAGGTTGGCAAGTTCTATGGGGAAGCCCATTGGCGCCTTCGTTGGAAACGGGTTTGGAAATTTCAGTTTCAAAATCTCTGTGAAAAAGCGTCAGAGAAGCTTCTCCGTTTAGAATCCAGCATATCTCACTGAACCGAAGAAGTGGTAGTTAGAAGGGAGTTAGAGCTGCAAGCAGTTTGGTTTGGGAAATTAGACGCGAAATGAAACTGCAAATGCCTTCCAACAGGCTTGGAAAAGTGTGTTCTATATCTCTGCCAAACAAACTCCCCGGAGGTTGAGCTTTCTGAAGCAAGTTTAACTCTAAGGGAGGAAGCAGCAGAATGTGCCTCTCACATCTAGCCTTTAGGAATTCAGGTTGGCAAGTTCTATGGGGAAGCCCATTGCTGCCTATGGTGGAAACGGCATGGGAGATTTCAGTTTCAAAATCTCTGTGAAAAAGCGTCAGAGAAGCTTCTCCGTTTAGAATCCAGCATATCTCACTGAACCGAAGAAGTGGTAGTTAGAAGGGAGTTAGAGCTGCAAGCAGTTTGGTTTGGGAAATTAGATGCGAAATGACACTGCAAAGGCCTTGCAACAGGCTTGGAAAAGTGTGTTCTATATCTCTGCCAAACAGAGTCCCCGGAGGTTGAGCTTTCAGAAGCAAGCTTAACTGTTAGGGAGGGAGCAGCAGAATGTGCCTCTCACATCTAGCCTGTAGGAATTCAGGTTGGCAAGTTCTATGGGGAAGCCCATTGCTGCCTATGGTGGAAACGGCATGGGAAATTTCAGTTTCAAAATCTCTGTGAAAAAGCGTCAGCGAAGCTTCTCCGTTTAGAATCCAGCATATCTCACTGAACCGAAGAAGTGGTAGTTAGAAGGGAGTTAGAGCTGCAAGCAGTTTGGTTTGGGAAATTAGACGCGAAATGAAACTGCAAATGCCTTCCAACAGGCTTGGAAAAGTGTGTTCTATATCTCTGCCAAACAAACTCCCCGGAGGTTGAGCTTTCAGAAGCAAGTTTAACTGTAAGGGAGGAAGCAGCAGAATGTGCCTCTCACATCTAGCCTGTAGGAATTCAGGTTGGCAAGTTCCATGGGGAAGCCCATTGCTGCCTATGGTGGAAACGGCATGGGAGATTTCAGTTTCAAAATCTCTGTGAAAAAGCGTCAGAGAAGCTTCTCCGTTTAGAATCCAGCATATCTCACTGAACCGAAGAAGTGGTAGTTAGAAGGGAGTTAGAGCTGCAAGCAGTTTGGTTTGGGAAATTAGACGCGAAATGAAACTGCAAATGCCTTCCAACAGGCTTGGAAAAGTGTGTTCTATATCTCTGCCAAACAAACTCCCCGGAGGTTGAGCTTTCAGAAGCAAGTTTAACTGTAAGGGAGGAAGCAGCAGAATGTGCCTCTCACATCTAGCCTGTAGGAATTCAGGTTGGCAAGTTCCATGGGGAAGCCCATTGCTGCCTATGGTGGAAACGGCATGGGAGATTTCAGTTTCAAAATCTCTGTGAAAAAGCGTCAGAGAAGCTTCTCCGTTTAGAATCCAGCATATCTCACTGAACCGAAGAAGTGGTAGTTAGAAGGGAGTTAGAGCTGCAAGCAGTTTGGTTTGGGAAATTAGACGCGAAATGAAACTGCAAATGCCTTCCAACAGGCTTGGAAAAGTGTGTTCTATATCTCTGCCAAACAAACTCCCCGGAGGTTGAGCTTTCAGAAGCTAGTTTAACTCTAAGGGAGGAAGCAGCAGAATGTGCCTCTCACATCTAGCCTGTAGGAATTCAGGTTGGCAAGTTCTATGGGGAAGCCCATAGGCGCCTTCGTTGGAAACGGGTTTGGAAATTTCAGTTTCAAAATCTCTGTGAAAAAGCGTCAGAGAAGCTTCTCCGTTTAGAATCCAGCATATCTCACTGAACCGAAGAAGTGGTAGTTAGAAGGGAGTTAGAGCTGCAAGCAGTTTGGTTTGGGAAATTAGACGCAAAATGAAACTGCAAATGTCTTCCAACAGGCTTGGAAAAGTGTGTTCTATATCTCTGCCAAACAGACTCCCCGGAGGTTGAGCTTTCTGAAGCAAGTTTAACTCTAAGGGAGGAAGCAGCAGAATGTGCCTCTCACATCTAGCCTTTAGGAATTCAGGTTGGCAAGTTCTATGGGGAAGCCCATTGCTGCCTATGGTGGAAACGGCATGGGAGATTTCAGTTTCAAAATCTCTGTGAAAAAGCGTCAGAGAAGCTTCTCCGTTTAGAATCCAGCATATCTCACTGAACCGAAGAAGTGGTAGTTAGAAGGGAGTTAGAGCTGCAAGCAGTTTGGTTTGGGAAATTAGATGCGAAATGACACTGCAAAGGCCTTGCAACAGGCTTGGAAAAGTGTGTTCTATATCTCTGCCAAACAGAGTCCCCGGAGGTTGAGCTTTCAGAAGCAAGTTTAACTGTTAGGGAGGGAGCAGCAGAATGTGCCTCTCACATCTAGCCTGTACGAATTCAGGTTGGCAAGTTCTATGGGGAAGCCTATTGGCGCCTTCGTTGGAAACGGGTTTGGAAATTTCAGTTTCAAAATCTCTGTGAAAAAGCGTCAGAGAAGCTTCTCCGTTTAGAATCCAGCATATCTCAGGGAACCGAAGAAGTGGTAGTTAGAAGGCAGTTAGAGCTGCAAGCAGTTTGGTTTGGGAAATTAGACGCGAAATGAAACTGCAAATGCCTTCCAACAGGCTTGGAAAAGTGTGTTCTATATCTCTGCCAAACAAACTCCCCGGAGGTTGAGCTTTCAGAAGCTAGTTTAACTCTAAGGGAGGAAGCAGCAGAATGTGCCTCTCACATCTAGCCTGTAGGAATTCAGGTTGGCAAGTTCTATGGGGAAGCCCATTGCTGCCTATGGTGGAAACGGCATGGGAGATTTCAGTTTCAAAATCTCTGTGAAAAAGCGTCAGAGAAGCTTCTCCGTTTAGAATCCAGCATATCTCACTGAACCGAAGAAGTGGTAGTTAGAATGGAGTTAGAGCTGCAAGCAGTTTGGTTTGGGAAATTAGATGCGAAATGACACTGCAAAGGCCTTGCAACAGGCTTGGAAAATTGTGTTCTATATCTCTGCCAAACAGAGTCCCCGGAGGTTGAGCTTTCAGAAGCAAGCTTAACTGTTAGGGAGGGAGCAGCAGAATGTGCCTCTCACATCTAGCCTGTAGGAATTCAGGTTGGCAAGTTCTATGGGGAAGCCCATTGCTGCCTATGGTGGAAACGGCATGGGAGATTTCAGTTTCAAAATCTCTGTGAAAAAGCGTCAGCGAAGCTTCTCCGTTTAGAATCCAGCATATCTCACTGAACCGAAGAAGTGGTAGTTAGATGGGAGTTAGAGCTGCAAGCAGTTTGGTTTGGGAAATTAGACGCGAAATGAAACTGCAAATGCCTTCCAACAGGCTTGGAAAAGTGTGTTCTATATCTCTGCCAAACAAACTCCCCGGAGGTTGAGCTTTCAGAAGCAAGTTTAACTCTAAGGGAGGAAGCAGCAGAATGTGCCTCTCACATCTAGCCTGTAGGAATTCAGGTTGGCAAGTTCTATGGGGAAGCCCATTGGCGCCTTCGTTGGAAACGGGTTTGGAAATTTCAGTTTCAAAATCTGTGTGAAAAAGCGTCAGAGAAGCTTCTCCGTTTAGAATCCAGCATATCTCACTGAACCGAAGAAGTGGTAGTTAGATGGGGGTTAGAGCTGCAAGCAGTTTGCTTTGGGAAATTAGACGCGAAATGAAACTGCAAATGCCTTCCAACAGGCTTGGAAAAGTGTGTTCTATATCTCTGCCAAACAAACTCCCCGGAGGTTGAGCTTTCAGAAGCAAGTTTAACTCTAAGGGAGGAAGCAGCAGAATGTGCCTCTCACATCTAGCCTGTAGGAATTCAGGTTGGCAAGTTCTATGGGGAAGCCCATTGCTGCCTATGGTGGAAACGGCATGGGAGATTTCAGTTTCAAAATCTCTGTGAAAAAGCGTCAGAGAAGCTTCTCCGTTTAGAATCCAGCATATCTCACTGAACCGAAGAAGTGGTAGTTAGAAGGGAGTTAGAGCTGCAAGCAGTTTGGTTTGGGAAATTAGACGCGAAATGAAACTGCAAATGCCTTCCAACAGGCTTGGAAAAGTGTGTTCTATATCTCTGCCAAACAAACTCCCCGGAGGTTGAGCTTTCAGAAGCAAGTTTAACTCTAAGGGAGGAAGCAGCAGAATGTGCCTCTCACATCTAGCCTGTAGGAATTCAGGTTGGCAAGTTCTATGGGGAAGCCCATTGCTGCCTATGGTGGAAACGGCATGGGAGATTTCAGTTTCAAAATCTCTGTGAAAAAGCGTCAGAGAAGCTTCTCCGTTTAGAATCCAGCATATCTCACTGAACCGAAGAAGTGGTAGTTAGAAGGGAGTTAGAGCTGCAAGCAGTTTGGTTTGGGAAATTAGACGCGAAATGAAACTGCAAATGCCTTCCAACAGTCTTGGAAAAGTGTGTTCTATATCTCTGCCAAACAAACTCCCCGGAGGTTGAGCTTTCAGAAGCTAGTTTAACTCTAAGGGAGGAAGCAGCAGAATGTGCCTCTCACATCTAGCCTGTAGGAATTCAGGTTGGCAAGTTCTATGGGGAAGCCCATAGGCGCCTTCGTTGGAAACGGGTTTGGAAATTTCAGTTTCAAAATCTCTGTGAAAAAGCGTCAGAGAAGCTTCTCCGTTTAGAATCCAGCATATCTCAGTGAACCGAAGAAGTGGTAGTTAGAAGGGAGTTAGAGCTGCAAGCAGTTTGGTTTGGGAAATTAGACGCGAAATGAAACTGCAAATGCCTTCCAACAGGCTTGGAAAAGTGTGTTCTATATCTCTGCCAAACAAACTCCCCGGAGGTTGAGCTTTCAGAAGCAAGTTTACCTCTAAGGGAGGAAACAGCAGAATGTGCCTCTCACATCTAGCCTGTAGGAATTCAGGTTGGCAAGTCCCATGGGGAAGCCCATTGCTGCCTATGGTGGAAACGGCATGGGAGATTTCAGTTTCAAAATCTCTGTGAAAAAGCGTCAGAGAAGCTTCTCCGTTTAGAATCCAGCATATCTCACTGAACCGAAGAAGTGGTAGTTAGAAGGGAGTTAGAGCTGCAAGCAGTTTGGTTTGGGAAATTAGACGCGAAATGAAACTGCAAATGCCTTCCAACAGGCTTGGAAAAGTGTGTTCTATATCTCTGCCAAACAAACTCCCCGGAGGTTGAGCTTTCAGAAGCTAGTTTAACTCTAAGGGAGGAAGCAGCAGAATGTGCCTCTCACATCTAGCCTGTAGGAATTCAGGTTGGCAAGTTCTATGGGGAAGCCCATTGCTGCCTATGGTGAAAACGGCATGGGAAATTTCAGTTTCAAAATCTCTGTGAAAAAGCGTCAGAGAAGCTTCTCCGTTTAGAATCCAGCATATCTCACTGAACCGAAGAAGTGGTAGTTAGAAGGGAGTTAGAGCTGCAAGCAGTTTGGTTTGGGAAATTAGATGCGAAATGACACTGCAAAGGCCTTCCAACAGGCTTGGAAAAGTGTGTTCTATATCTCTGCCAAACAAACTCCCCGGAGGTTGAGCTTTCAGAAGCAAGCTTAACTCTTAGGGAGGAAGCAGCCGAATGTGCCTCTCACATCTAGCCTGTAGGAATTCAGGTTGGCAAGTTCTATGGGGAAGCCCATTGCTGCCTATGGTGGAAACGGCATGGGAGATTTCAGTTTCAAAATCTCTGTGAAAAAGCGTCAGAGAAGCTTCTCCGTTTAGAATCCAGCATATCTCACTGAACCGAAGAAGTGGTAGTTAGAAGGCAGTTAGAGCTGCAAGCAGTTTGGTTTGGGAAATTAGACGCGAAATGAAACTGCAAATGCCTTCCAACAGGCTTGGAAAAGTGTGTTCTATATCTCTGCCAAACAGACTCCCCGGAGTTTGAGCTTTCAGAAGCTAGTTTAACTCTAAGGGAGGAAGCAGCAGAATGTGCCTCTCACATCTAGCCTGTAGGAATTCAGGTTGGCAAGTTCTATGGGGAAGCCCATTGCTGGCTATGGTGGAAACAGCATGGGAGATTTCAGTTTCAAAATCTCTGTGAAAAAGCGTCAGAGAAGCTTCTCCGTTTAGAATCCAGCATATCTCACTGAACCGAAGAAGTGGTAGTTAGAAGGCAGTTAGAGCTGCAAGCAGTTTGGTTTGGGAATTTAGACGCGAAATGAAACTGCAAATGCCTTCCAACAGGCTTGGAAAAGTGTGTTCTATATCTCTGCCAAACAAACTCCCCGGAGGTTGAGCTTTCAGAAGCTAGTTTAACTCTAAGGGAGGAAGCAGCAGAATGTGCCTCTCACATCTAGCCTGTAGGAATTCAGGTTGGCAAGTTCTATGGGGAAGCCCATTGGCGCCTTCGTTGGAAACGGGTTTGGAAATTTCAGTTTCAAAATCTCTGTGAAAAAGCGTCAGAGAAGCTTCTCCGTTTAGAATCCAGCATATCTCACTGAACCGAAGAAGTGGTAGTTAGATGGGAGTTAGAGCTGCAAGCAGTTTGCTTTGGGAAATTAGACGCAAAATGAAACTGCAAATGCCTTCCAACAGGCTTGGAAAAGTGTGTTCTATATCTCTGCCAAACAAACTCCCCGGAGGTTGAGCTTTCAGAAGCAAGTTTAACTCTAAGGGAGGAAGCAGCAGAATGTGCCTCTCACATCTAGCCTGTAGGAATTCAGGTTGGCAAGTTCTATGGGGAAGCCCATTGCTGCCTATGGTGGAAACGGCATGGGAGATTTCAGTTTCAAAATCTCTGTGAAAAAGCGTCAGAGAAGCTTCTCCGTTTAGAATCCAGCATATCTCACTGAACCGAAGAAGTGGTAGTTAGAAGGGAGTTAGAGCTGCAAGCAGTTTGGTTTGGGAAATTAGACGCGAAATGAAACTGCAAAGGCCTTCCAACAGGCTTGGAAAAGTGTGTTCTATATCTCTGCCAAACAAACTCCCCGGAGGTTGAGCTTTCAGAAGCTAGTTTAACTCTAAGGGAGGAAGCAGCAGAATGTGCCTCTCACATCTAGCCTGTAGGAATTCAGGTTGGCAAGTTCTATGGGGAAGCCCATTGGCGCCTTCGTTGGAAACGGGTTTGGAAATTTCAGTTTCAAAATCTCTGTGAAAAAGCGTCAGAGAAGCTTCTCCGTTTAGAATCCAGCATATCTCACTGAACCGAAGAAGTGGTAGTTAGAAGGGAGTTAGAGCTGCAAGCAGTTTGGTTTGGGAAATTAGACGCGAAATGAAACTGCAAATGCCTTCCAACAGGCTTGGAAAAGTGTGTTCTATATCTCTGCCAAACAAACTCCCCGGAGGTTGAGCTTTCAGAAGCTAGTTTAACTCTAAGGGAGGAAGCAGCAGAATGTGCCTCTCACATCTAGCCTGTAGGAATTCAGGTTGGCAAGTTCTATGGGGAAGCCCATTGGCGCCTTCGTTGGAAACGGGTTTGGAAATTTCAGTTTCAAAATCTCTGTGAAAAAGCGTCAGAGAAGCTTCTCCGTTTAGAATCCAGCATATCTCACTGAACCGAAGAAGTGGTAGTTAGAAGGGAGTTAGAGCTGCAAGCAGTTTGGTTTGGGAAATTAGACGCGAAATGAAACTGCAAATGCCTTCCAACAGGCTTGGAAAAGTGTGTTCTATGTCTCTGCCAAACAAACTCCCCGGAGGTTGAGCTTTCTGAAGCAAGTTTAACTCTAAGGGAGGAAGCAGCAGAATGTGCCTCTCACATCTAGCCTTTAGGAATTCAGGTTGGCAAGTTCTATGGGGAAGCCCATTGCTGCCTATGGTGGAAACGGCATGGGAGATTTCAGTTTCAAAATCTCTGTGAAAAAGCGTCAGAGAAGCTTCTCCGTTTAGAATCCAGCATATCTCACTGAACCGAAGAAGTGGTAGTTAGAAGGGAGTTAGAGCTGCAAGCAGTTTGGTTTGGGAAATTAGATGCGAAATGACACTGCAAAGGCCTTGCAACAGGCTTGGAAAAGTGTGTTCTATATCTCTGCCAAACAGAGTCCCCGGAGGTTGAGCTTTCAGAAGCAAGCTTAACTGTTAGGGAGGGAGCAGCAGAATGTGCCTCTCACATCTAGCCTGTAGGAATTCAGGTTGGCAAGTTCTATGGGGAAGCCCATTGCTGCCTATGGTGGAAACGGCATGGGAAATTTCAGTTTCAAAATCTCTGTGAAAAAGAGTCAGCGAAGCTTCTCCGTTTAGAATCCAGCATATCTCACTGAACCGAAGAAGTGGTAGTTAGAAGGGAGTTAGAGCTGCAAGCAGTTTGGTTTGGGAAATTAGACGCGAAATGAAACTGCAAATGCCTTCCAACAGGCTTGGAAAAGTGTGTTCTATATCTCTGCCAAACAAACTCCCCGGAGGTTGAGCTTTCAGAAGCAAGTTTAACTGTAAGGGAGGAAGCAGCAGAATGTGCCTCTCACATCTAGCCTGTAGGAATTCAGGTTGGCAAGTTCCATGGGGAAGCCCATTGCTGCCTATGGTGGAAACGGCATGGGAGATTTCAGTTTCAAAATCTCTGTGAAAAAGCGTCAGAGAAGCTTCTCCGTTTAGAATCCAGCATATCTCACTGAACCGAAGAAGTGGTAGTTAGAAGGGAGTTAGAGCTGCAAGCAGTTTGGTTTGGGAAATTAGACGCGAAATGAAACTGCAAATGCCTTCCAACAGGCTTGGAAAAGTGTGTTCTATATCTCTGCCAAACAAACTCCCCGGAGGTTGAGCTTTCAGAAGCTAGTTTAACTCTAAGGGAGGAAGCAGCAGAATGTGCCTCTCACATCTAGCCTGTAGGAATTCAGGTTGGCAAGTTCTATGGGGAAGCCCATAGGCGCCTTCGTTGGAAACGGGTTTGGAAATTTCAGTTTCAAAATCTCTGTGAAAAAGCGTCAGAGAAGCTTCTCCGTTTAGAATCCAGCATATCTCACTGAACCGAAGAAGTGGTAGTTAGAAGGGAGTTAGAGCTGCAAGCAGTTTGGTTTGGGAAATTAGACGCGAAATGAAACTGCAAATGTCTTCCAACAGGCTTGGAAAAGTGTGTTCTATATCTCTGCCAAACAAACTCCCCGGAGGTTGAGCTTTCTGAAGCAAGTTTAACTCTAAGGGAGGAAGCAGCAGAATGTGCCTCTCACATCTAGCCTTTAGGAATTCAGGTTGGCAAGTTCTATGGGGAAGCCCATTGCTGCCTATGGTGGAAACGGCATGGGAGATTTCAGTTTCAAAATCTCTGTGAAAAAGCGTCAGAGAAGCTTCTCCGTTTAGAATCCAGCATATCTCACTGAACCGAAGAAGTGGTAGTTAGAAGGGAGTTAGAGCTGCAAGCAGTTTGGTTTGGGAAATTAGATGCGAAATGACACTGCAAAGGCCTTGCAACAGGCTTGGAAAAGTGTGTTCTATATCTCTGCCAAACAGAGTCCCCGGAGGTTGAGCTTTCAGAAGCAAGTTTAACTGTTAGGGAGGGAGCAGCAGAATGTGCCTCTCACATCTAGCCTGTACGAATTCAGGTTGGCAAGTTCTATGGGGAAGCCTATTGGCGCCTTCGTTGGAAACGGGTTTGGAAATTTCAGTTTCAAAATCTCTGTGAAAAAGCGTCAGAGAAGCTTCTCCGTTTAGAATCCAGCATATCTCACGGAACCGAAGAAGTGGTAGTTAGAAGGCAGTTAGAGCTGCAAGCAGTTTGGTTTGGGAAATTAGACGCGAAATGAAACTGCAAATGCCTTCCAACAGGCTTGGAAAAGTGTGTTCTATATCTCTGCCAAACAAACTCCCCGGAGGTTGAGCTTTCAGAAGCTAGTTTAACTCTAAGGGAGGAAGCAGCAGAATGTGCCTCTCACATCTAGCCTGTAGGAATTCAGGTTGGCAAGTTCTATGGGGAAGCCCATTGCTGCCTATGGTGGAAACGGCATGGGAGATTTCAGTTTCAAAATCTCTGTGAAAAAGCGTCAGAGAAGCTTCTCCGTTTAGAATCCAGCATATCTCACTGAACCGAAGAAGTGGTAGTTAGAATGGAGTTAGAGCTGCAAGCAGTTTGGTTTGGGAAATTAGATGCGAAATGACACTGCAAAGGCCTTGCAACAGGCTTGGAAAATTGTGTTCTATATCTCTGCCAAACAGAGTCCCCGGAGGTTGAGCTTTCAGAAGCAAGCTTAACTGTTAGGGAGGGAGCAGCAGAATGTGCCTCTCACATCTAGCCTGTAGGAATTCAGGTTGGCAAGTTCTATGGGGAAGCCCATTGCTGCCTATGGTGGAAACGGCATGGGAGATTTCAGTTTCAAAATCTCTGTGAAAAAGCGTCAGCGAAGCTTCTCCGTTTAGAATCCAGCATATCTCACTGAACCGAAGAAGTGGTAGTTAGATGGGAGTTAGAGCTGCAAGCAGTTTGGTTTGGGAAATTAGACGCGAAATGAAACTGCAAATGCCTTCCAACAGGCTTGGAAAAGTGTGTTCTATATCTCTGCCAAACAAACTCCCCGGAGGTTGAGCTTTCAGAAGCAAGTTTAACTCTAAGGGCGGAAGCAGCAGAATGTGCCTCTCACATCTAGCCTTTAGGAATTCAGGTTGGCAAGTTCTATGGGGAAGCCCATTGCTGCCTATGGTGGAAACGGCATGGGAGATTTCAGTTTCAAAATCTCTGTGAAAAAGCGTCAGAGAAGCTTCTCCGTTTAGAATCCAGCATATCTCACTGAACCGAAGAAGTGGTAGTTAGAAGGGAGTTAGAGCTGCAAGCAGTTTGGTTTGGGAAATTAGACGCGAAATGAAACTGCAAATGCCTTCCAACAGGCTTGGAAAAGTGTGTTCTATATCTCTGCCAAACAAACTCCCCGGAGGTTGAGCTTTCAGAAGCTAGTTTAACTCTAAGGGAGGAAGCAGCAGAATGTGCCTCTCACATCTAGCCTGTAGGAATTCAGGTTGGCAAGTTCTATGGGGAAGCCCATTGCTGCCTATGGTGGAAACGGCATGGGAGATTTCAGTTTCAAAATCTCTGTGAAAAAGCGTCAGAGAAGCTTCTCCGTTTAGAATCCAGCATATCTCACTGAACCGAAGAAGTGGTAGTTAGAAGGGAGTTAGAGCTGCAAGCAGTTTGGTTTGGGAAATTAGACGCGAAATGAAACTGCAAATGCCTTCCAACAGGCTTGGAAAAGTGTGTTCTATATCTCTGCCAAACAAACTCCCCGGAGGTTGAGCTTTCAGAAGCTAGTTTAACTCTAAGGGAGGAAGCAGCAGAATGTGCCTCTCACATCTAGCCTGTAGGAATTCAGGTTGGCAAGTTCTATGGGGAAGCCCATTGCTGCCTATGGTGAAAACGGCATGGGAAATTTCAGTTTCAAAATCTCTGTGAAAAAGCGTCAGAGAAGCTTCTCCGTTTAGAATCCAGCATATCTCACTGAACCGAAGAAGTGGTAGTTAGAAGGGAGTTAGAGCTGCAAGCAGTTTGGTTTGGGAAATTAGATGCGAAATGACACTGCAAAGGCCTTCCAACAGGCTTGGAAAAGTGTGTTCTATATCTCTGCCAAACAAACTCCCCGGAGGTTGAGCTTTCAGAAGCAAGCTTAACTCTTAGGGAGGAAGCAGCCGAATGTGCCTCTCACATCTAGCCTGTAGGAATTCAGGTTGGCAAGTTCTATGGGGAAGCCCATTGCTGCCTATGGTGGAAACGGCATGGGAGATTTCAGTTTCAAAATCTCTGTGAAAAAGCGTCAGAGAAGCTTCTCCGTTTAGAATCCAGCATATCTCACTGAACCGAAGAAGTGGTAGTTAGAAGGCAGTTAGAGCTGCAAGCAGTTTGGTTTGGGAAATTAGACGCGAAATGAAACTGCAAATGCCTTCCAACAGGCTTGGAAAAGTGTGTTCTATATCTCTGCCAAACAGACTCCCCGGAGTTTGAGCTTTCAGAAGCTAGTTTAACTGTAAGGGAGGAAGCAGCAGAATGTGCCTCTCACATCTAGCCTGTAGGAATTCAGGTTGGCAAGTTCTATGGGGAAGCCCATTGCTGGCTATGGTGGAAACAGAATGGGAGATTTCAGTTTCAAAATCTCTGTGAAAAAGCGTCAGAGAAGCTTCTCCGTTTAGAATCCAGCATATCTCACTGAACCGAAGAAGTGGTAGTTAGAAGGCAGTTAGAGCTGCAAGCAGTTTGGTTTGGGAATTTAGACGCGAAATGAAACTGCAAATGCCTTCCAACAGGCTTGGAAAAGTGTGTTCTATATCTCTGCCAAACAAACTCCCCGGAGGTTGAGCTTTCAGAAGCTAGTTTAACTCTAAGGGAGGAAGCAGCAGAATGTGCCTCTCACATCTAGCCTGTAGGAATTCAGGTTGGCAAGTTCTATGGGGAAGCCCATTGGCGCCTTCGTTGGAAACGGTTTGGAAATTTCAGTTTCAAAATCTCTGTGAAAAAGCGTCAGAGAAGCTTCTCCGTTTAGAATCCAGCATATCTCACTGAACCGAAGAAGTGGTAGTTAGATGGGAGTTAGAGCTGCAAGCAGTTTGCTTTGGGAAATTAGACGCAAAATGAAACTGCAAATGCCTTCCAACAGGCTTGGAAAAGTGTGTTCTATATCTCTGCCAAACAAACTCCCCGGAGGTTGAGCTTTCAGAAGCAAGTTTAACTCTAAGGGAGGAAGCAGCAGAATGTGCCTCTCACATCTAGCCTGTAGGAATTCAGGTTGGCAAGTTCTATGGGGAAGCCCATTGCTGCCTATGGTGGAAACGGCATGGGAGATTTCAGTTTCAAAATCTCTGTGAAAAAGCGTCAGAGAAGCTTCTCCGTTTAGAATCCAGCATATCTCACTGAACCGAAGAAGTGGTAGTTAGAAGGGAGTTAGAGCTGCAAGCAGTTTGGTTTGGGAAATTAGACGCGAAATGAAACTGCAAATGCCTTCCAACAGGCTTGGAAAAGTGTGTTCTATATCTCTGCCAAACAAACTCCCCGGAGGTTGAGCTTTCAGAAGCTAGTTTAACTCTAAGGGAGGAAGCAGCAGAATGTGCCTCTCACATCTAGCCTGTAGGAATTCAGGTTGGCAAGTTCTATGGGGAAGCCCATTGGCGCCTTCGTTGGAAACGGGTTTGGAAATTTCAGTTTCAAAATCTCTGTGAAAAAGCGTCAGAGAAGCTTCTCCGTTTAGAATCCAGCATATCTCACTGAACCGAAGAAGTGGTAGTTAGAAGGGAGTTAGAGCTGCAAGCAGTTTGGTTTGGGAAATTAGACGCGAAATGAAACTGCAAATGCCTTCCAACAGGCTTGGAAAAGTGTGTTCTATATCTCTGCCAAACAAACTCCCCGGAGGTTGAGCTTTCAGAAGCTAGTTTAACTCTAAGGGAGGAAGCAGCAGAATGTGCCTCTCACATCTAGCCTGTAGGAATTCAGGTTGGCAAGTTCTATGGGGAAGCCCATTGGCGCCTTCGTTGGAAACGGGTTTGGAAATTTCAGTTTCAAAATCTCTGTGAAAAAGCGTCAGAGAAGCTTCTCCGTTTAGAATCCAGCATATCTCACTGAACCGAAGAAGTGGTAGTTAGAAGGGAGTTAGAGCTGCAAGCAGTTTGGTTTGGGAAATTAGACGCGAAATGAAACTGCAAATGCCTTCCAACAGGCTTGGAAAAGTGTGTTCTATATCTCTGCCAAACAAACTCCCCGGAGGTTGAGCTTTCTGAAGCAAGTTTAACTCTAAGGGAGGAAGCAGCAGAATGTGCCTCTCACATCTAGCCTTTAGGAATTCAGGTTGGCAAGTTCTATGGGGAAGCCCATTGCTGCCTATGGTGGAAACGGCATGGGAGATTTCAGTTTCAAAATCTCTGTGAAAAAGCGTCAGAGAAGCTTCTCCGTTTAGAATCCAGCATATCTCACTGAACCGAAGAAGTGGTAGTTAGAAGGGAGTTAGAGCTGCAAGCAGTTTGGTTTGGGAAATTAGATGCGAAATGACACTGCAAAGGCCTTGCAACAGGCTTGGAAAAGTGTGTTCTATATCTCTGCCAAACAGAGTCCCCGGAGGTTGAGCTTTCAGAAGCAAGCTTAACTGTTAGGGAGGGAGCAGCAGAATGTGCCTCTCACATCTAGCCTGTAGGAATTCAGGTTGGCAAGTTCTATGGGGAAGCCCATTGCTGCCTATGGTGGAAACGGCATGGGAAATTTCAGTTTCAAAATCTCTGTGAAAAAGAGTCAGCGAAGCTTCTCCGTTTAGAATCCAGCATATCTCACTGAACCGAAGAAGTGGTAGTTAGAAGGGAGTTAGAGCTGCAAGCAGTTTGGTTTGGGAAATTAGACGCGAAATGAAACTGCAAATGCCTTCCAACAGGCTTGGAAAAGTGTGTTCTATATCTCTGCCAAACAAACTCCCCGGAGGTTGAGCTTTCAGAAGCAAGTTTAACTGTAAGGGAAGAAGCAGCAGAATGTGCCTCTCACATCTAGCCTGTAGGAATTCAGGTTGGCAAGTTCCATGGGGAAGCCCATTGATGCCTATGGTGGAAACGGCATGGGAGATTTCAGTTTCAAAATCTCTGTGAAAAAGCGTCAGAGAAGCTTCTCCGTTTAGAATCCAGCATATCTCACTGAACCGAAGAAGTGGTAGTTAGAAGGGAGTTAGAGCTGCAAGCAGTTTGGTTTGGGAAATTAGACGCGAAATGAAACTGCAAATGCCTTCCAACAGGCTTGGAAAAGTGTGTTCTATATCTCTGCCAAACAAACTCCCCGGAGGTTGAGCTTTCAGAAGCTAGTTTAACTCTAAGGGAGGAAGCAGCAGAATGTGCCTCTCACATCTAGCCTGTAGGAATTCAGGTTGGCAAGTTCTATGGGGAAGCCCATAGGCGCCTTCGTTGGAAACGGGTTTGGAAATTTCAGTTTCAAAATCTCTGTGAAAAAGCGTCAGAGAAGCTTCTCCGTTTAGAATCCAGCATATCTCACTGAACCGAAGAAGTGGTAGTTAGAAGGGAGTTAGAGCTGCAAGCAGTTTGGTTTGGGAAATTAGACGCGAAATGAAACTGCAAATGTCTTCCAACAGGCTTGGAAAAGTGTGTTCTATATCTCTGCCAAACAAACTCCCCGGAGGTTGAGCTTTCTGAAGCAAGTTTAACTCTAAGGGAGGAAGCAGCAGAATGTGCCTCTCACATCTAGCCTTTAGGAATTCAGGTTGGCAAGTTCTATGGGGAAGCCCATTGCTGCCTATGGTGGAAACGGCATGGGAGATTTCAGTTTCAAAATCTCTGTGAAAAAGCGTCAGAGAAGCTTCTCCGTTTAGAATCCAGCATATCTCACTGAACCGAAGAAGTGGTAGTTAGAAGGGAGTTAGAGCTGCAAGCAGTTTGGTTTGGGAAATTAGATGCGAAATGACACTGCAAAGGCCTTGCAACAGGCTTGGAAAAGTGTGTTCTATATCTCTGCCAAACAGAGTCCCCGGAGGTTGAGCTTTCAGAAGCAAGTTTAACTGTTAGGTAGGGAGCAGCAGAATGTGCCTCTCACATCTAGCCTGTACGAATTCAGGTTGGCAAGTTCTATGGGGAAGCCTATTGGCGCCTTCGTTGGAAACGGGTTTGGAAATTTCAGTTTCAAAATCTCTGTGAAAAAGCGTCAGAGAAGCTTCTCCGTTTAGAATCCAGCATATCTCACGGAACCGAAGAAGTGGTAGTTAGAAGGCAGTTAGAGCTGCAAGCAGTTTGGTTTGGGAAATTAGACGCGAAATGAAACTGCAAATGCCTTCCAACAGGCTTGGAAAAGTGTGTTCTATATCTCTGCCAAACAAACTCCCCGGAGGTTGAGCTTTCAGAAGCTAGTTTAACTCTAAGGGAGGAAGCAGCAGAATGTGCCTCTCACATCTAGCCTGTAGGAATTCAGGTTGGCAAGTTCTATGGGGAAGCCCATTGCTGCCTATGGTGGAAACGGCATGGGAGATTTCAGTTTCAAAATCTCTGTGAAAAAGCGTCAGAGAAGCTTCTCCGTTTAGAATCCAGCATATCTCACTGAACCGAAGAAGTGGTAGTTAGAATGGAGTTAGAGCTGCAAGCAGTTTGGTTTGGGAAATTAGATGCGAAATGACACTGCAAAGGCCTTGCAACAGGCTTGGAAAATTGTGTTCTATATCTCTGCCAAACAGAGTCCCCGGAGGTTGAGCTTTCAGAAGCAAGCTTAACTGTTAGGGAGGGAGCAGCAGAATGCGCCTCTCACATCTAGCCTGTAGGAATTCAGGTTGGCAAGTTCTATGGGGAAGCCCATTGCTGCCTATGGTGGAAACGGCATGGGAGATTTCAGTTTCAAAATCTCTGTGAAAAAGCGTCAGCGAAGCTTCTCCGTTTAGAATCCAGCATATCTCACTGAACCGAAGAAGTGGTAGTTAGATGGGAGTTAGAGCTGCAAGCAGTTTGGTTTGGGAAATTAGACGCGAAATGAAACTGCAAATGCCTTCCAACAGGCTTGGAAAAGTGTGTTCTATATCTCTGCCAAACAAACTCCCCGGAGGTTGAGCTTTCAGAAGCAAGTTTAACTCTAAGGGAGGAAGCAGCAGAATGTGCCTCTCACATCTAGCCTGTAGGAATTCAGGTTGGCAAGTTCTATGGGGAAGCCCATTGCTGCCTATGGTGGAAACGGCATGGGAGATTTCAGTTTCAAAATCTCTGTGAAAAAGCGTCAGAGAAGCTTCTCCGTTTAGAATCCAGCATATCTCACTGAACCGAAGAAGTGGTAGTTAGAAGGGAGTTAGAGCTGCAAGCAGTTTGGTTTGGGAAATTAGACGCGAAATGAAACTGCAAATGCCTTCCAACAGGCTTGGAAAAGTGTGTTCTATATCTCTGCCAAACAAACTCCCCGGAGGTTGAGCTTTCAGAAGCTAGTTTAACTCTAAGGGAGGAAGCAGCAGAATGTGCCTCTCACATCTACCCTGTAGGAATTCAGGTTGGCAAGTTCTATGGGGAAGCCCATAGGCGCCTTCGTTGGAAACGGGTTTGGAAATTTCAGTTTCAAAATCTCTGTGAAAAAGCGTCAGAGAAGCTTCTCCGTTTAGAATCCAGCATATCTCACTGAACCGAAGAAGTGGTAGTTAGATGGGAGTTAGAGCTGCAAGCAGTTTGGCTTGGGAAATTAGACGCGAAATGAAACTGCAAATGCCTTCCAACAGGCTTGGAAAAGTGTGTTCTATATCTCTGCCAAACAAACTCCCCGGAGGTTGAGCTTTCAGAAGCAAGTTTAACTCTAAGGGAGGAAGCAGCAGAATGTGCCTCTCACATCTAGCCTGTAGGAATTCAGGTTGGCAAGTTCTATGGGGAAGCCCATTGCTGCCTATGGTGGAAACGGCATGGGAGATTTCAGTTTCAAAATCTCTGTGAAAAAGCGTCAGAGAAGCTTCTCCGTTTAGAATCCAGCATATCTCACTGAACCGAAGAAGTGGTAGTTAGAAGGGAGTTAGAGCTGCAAGCAGTTTGGTTTGGGAAATTAGACGCGAAATGAAACTGCAAATGCCTTCCAACAGGCTTGGAAAAGTGTGTTCTATATCTCTGCCAAACAAACTCCCCGGAGGTTGAGCTTTCAGAAGCTAGTTTAACTCTAAGGGAGGAAGCAGCAGAATGTGCCTCTCACATCTAGCCTGTAGGAATTCAGGTTGGCAAGTTCTATGGGGAAGCCCATTGCTGCCTATGGTGGAAACGGCATGGGAGATTTCAGTTTCAAAATCTCTGTGAAAAAGCGTCAGAGAAGCTTCTCCGTTTAGAATCCAGCATATCTCACTGAACCGAAGAAGTGGTAGTTAGAAGGGAGTTAGAGCTGCAAGCAGTTTGGTTTGGGAAATTAGACGCGAAATGAAACTGCAAATGCCTTCCAACAGGCTTGGAAAAGTGTGTTCTATATCTCTGCCAAACAAACTCCCCGGAGGTTGAGCTTTCAGAAGCTAGTTTAACTCTAAGGGAGGAAGCAGCAGAATGTGCCTCTCACATCTAGCCTGTAGGAATTCAGGTTGGCAAGTTCTATGGGGAAGCCCATAGGCGCCTTCGTTGGAAACGGGTTTGGAAATTTCAGTTTCAAAATCTCTGTGAAAAAGCGTCAGAGAAGCTTCTCCGTTTAGAATCCAGCATATCTCACTGAACCGAAGAAGTGGTAGTTAGAAGGGAGTTAGAGCTGCAAGCAGTTTGGTTTGGGAAATTAGACGCGAAATGAAACTGCAAATGCCTTCCAACAGGCTTGGAAAAGTGTGTTCTATATCTCTGCCAAACAAACTCCCCGGAGGTTGAGCTTTCAGAAGCAAGTTTACCTCTAAGGGAGGAAACAGCAGAATGTGCCTCTCACATCTAGCCTGTAGGAATTCAGGTTGGCAAGTTCCATGGGGAAGCCCATTGCTGCCTATGGTGGAAACGGCATGGGAGATTTCAGTTTCAAAATCTGTGTGAAAAAGCGTCAGAGAAGCTTCTCCGTTTAGAATCCAGCATATCTCACTGAACCGAAGAAGTTGTAGTTAGAAGGGAGTTAGAGCTGCAAGCAGTTTGGTTTGGGAAATTAGACGCGAAATGAAACTGCAAATGCCTTCCAACAGGCTTGGAAAAGTGTGTTCTATATCTCTGCCAAACAAACTCCCCGGAGGTTGAGCTTTCAGAAGCAAGTTTAACTCTAAGGGAGGAAGCAGCAGAATGTGCCTCTCACATCTAGCCTGTAGGAATTCAGGTTGGCAAGTTCTATGGGGAAGCCCATTGCTGCCTATGGTGAAAACGGCATGGGAAATTTCAGTTTCAAAATCTCTGTGAAAAAGCGTCAGAGAAGCTTCTCCGTTTAGAATCCAGCATATCTCACTGAACCGAAGAAGTGGTAGTTAGAAGGGAGTTAGAGCTGCAAGCAGTTTGGTTTGGGAAATTAGATGCGAAATGACACTGCAAAGGCCTTCCAACAGGCTTGGAAAAGTGTGTTCTATATCTCTGCCAAACAGACTCCCCGGAGGTTGAGCTTTCAGAAGCAAGCTTAATTCTTAGGGAGGAAGCAGCCGAATGTGCCTCTCACATCTAGCCTGTAGGAATTCAGGTTGGCAAGTTCTATGGGGAAGCCCATTGCTGCCTATGGTGGAAACGGCATGGGAGATTTCAGTTTCAAAATCTCTGTGAAAAAGCGTCAGAGAAGCTTCTCCGTTTAGAATCCAGCATATCTCACTGAACCGAAGAAGTGGTAGTTAGAAGGCAGTTAGAGCTGCAAGCAGTTTGGTTTGGGAAATTAGACGCGAAATGAAACTGCAAATGCCTTCCAACAGGCTTGGAAAAGTGTGTTCTATATCTCTGCCAAACAGACTCCCCGGAGTTTGAGCTTTCAGAAGCTAGTTTAACTCTAAGGGAGGAAGCAGCAGAATGTGCCTCTCACATCTAGCCTGTAGGAATTCAGGTTGGCAAGTTCTATGGGGAAGCCCATTGCTGGCTATGGTGGAAACAGCATGGGAGATTTCAGTTTCAAAATCTCTGTGAAAAAGCGTCAGAGAAGCTTCTCCGTTTAGAATCCAGCATATCTCACTGAACCGAAGAAGTGGTAGTTAGAAGGCAGTTAGAGCTGCAAGCAGTTTGGTTTGGGAATTTAGACGCGAAATGAAACTGCAAATGCCTTCCAACAGGCTTGGAAAAGTGTGTTCTATATCTCTGCCAAACAAACTCCCCGGAGGTTGAGGTTTCAGAAGCTAGTTTAACTCTAAGGGAGGAAGCAGCAGAATGTGCCTCTCACATCTAGCCTGTAGGAATTCAGGTTGGCAAGTTCTATGGGGAAGCCCATTGGCGCCTTCGTTGGAAACGGGTTTGGAAATTTCAGTTTCAAAATCTCTGTGAAAAAGCGTCAGAGAAGCTTCTCCGTTTAGAATCCAGCATATCTCACTGAACCGAAGAAGTGGTAGTTAGATGGGAGTTAGAGCTGCAAGCAGTTTGCTTTGGGAAATTAGACGCAAAATGAAACTGCAAATGCCTTCCAACAGGCTTGGAAAAGTGTGTTCTATATCTCTGCCAAACAAACTCCCCGGAGGTTGAGCTTTCAGAAGCAAGTTTAACTCTAAGGGAGGAAGCAGCAGAATGTGCCTCTCACATCTAGCCTGTAGGAATTCAGGTTGGCAAGTTCTATGGGGAAGCCCATTGCTGCCTAGGGTGGAAACGGCATGGGAGATTTCAGTTTCAAAATCTCTGTGAAAAAGCGTCAGAGAAGCTTCTCCGTTTAGAATCCAGCATATCTCACTGAACCGAAGAAGTGGTAGTTAGAAGGGAGTTAGAGCTGCAAGCAGTTTGGTTTGGGAAATTAGACGCGAAATGAAACTGCAAATGCCTTCCAACAGGCTTGGAAAAGTGTGTTCTATATCTCTGCCAAACAAACTCCCCGGAGGTTGAGCTTTCAGAAGCTAGTTTAACTCTAAGGGAGGAAGCAGCAGAATGTGCCTCTCACATCTACCCTGTAGGAATTCAGGTTGGCAAGTTCTATGGGGAAGCCCATAGGCGCCTTCGTTGGAAACGGGTTTGGAAATTTCAGTTTCAAAATCTCTGTGAAAAAGCGTCAGAGAAGCTTCTCCGTTTAGAATCCAGCATATCTCACTGAACCGAAGAAGTGGTAGTTAGATGGGAGTTAGAGCTGCAAGCAGTTTGGCTTGGGAAATTAGACGCGAAATGAAACTGCAAATGCCTTCCAACAGGCTTGGAAAAGTGTGTTCTATATCTCTGCCAAACAAACTCCCCGGAGGTTGAGCTTTCAGAAGCAAGTTTAACTCTAAGGGAGGAAGCAGCAGAATGTGCCTCTCACATCTAGCCTGTAGGAATTCAGGTTGGCAAGTTCTATGGGGAAGCCCATTGCTGCCTATGGTGGAAACGGCATGGGAGATTTCAGTTTCAAAATCTCTGTGAAAAAGCGTCAGAGAAGCTTCTCCGTTTAGAATCCAGCATATCTCACTGAACCGAAGAAGTGGTAGTTAGAAGGGAGTTAGAGCTGCAAGCAGTTTGGTTTGGGAAATTAGACGCGAAATGAAACTGCAAATGCCTTCCAACAGGCTTGGAAAAGTGTGTTCTATATCTCTGCCAAACAAACTCCCCGGACGTTGAGCTTTCAGAAGCTAGTTTAACTCTAAGGGAGGAAGCAGCAGAATGTGCCTCTCACATCTAGCCTGTAGGAATTCAGGTTGGCAAGTTCTATGGGGAAGCCCATTGGCGCCTTCGTTGGAAACGGGTTTGGAAATTTCAGTTTCAAAATCTGTGTGAAAAAGCGTCAGAGAAGCTTCTCCGTTTAGAATCCAGCATATCTCACTGAACCGAAGAAGTGGTAGTTAGATGGGAGTTAGAGCTGCAAGCAGTTTGCTTTGGGAAATTAGACGCGAAATGAAACTGCAAATGCCTTCCAACAGGCTTGGAAAAGTGTGTTCTATATCTCTGCCAAACAAACTCCCCGGAGGTTGAGCTTTCAGAAGCAAGTTTAACTCTAAGGGAGGAAGCAGCAGAATGTGCCTCTCACATCTAGCCTGTAGGAATTCAGGTTGGCAAGTTCTATGGGGAAGCCCATTGCTGCCTATGGTGGAAACGGCATGGGAGATTTCAGTTTCAAAATCTCTGTGAAAAAGCGTCAGAGAAGCTTCTCCGTTTAGAATCCAGCATATCTCACTGAACCGAAGAAGTGGTAGTTAGAAGGGAGTTAGAGCTGCAAGCAGTTTGGTTTGGGAAATTAGACGCGAAATGAAACTGCAAATGCCTTCCAACAGGCTTGGAAAAGTGTGTTCTATATCTCTGCCAAACAAACTCCCCGGAGGTTGAGCTTTCAGAAGCAAGTTTAACTCTAAGGGAGGAAGCAGCAGAATGTGCCTCTCACATCTAGCCTGTAGGAATTCAGGTTGGCAAGTTCTATGGGGAAGCCCATTGCTGCCTATGGTGGAAACGGCATGGGAGATTTCAGTTTCAAAATCTCTGTGAAAAAGCGTCAGAGAAGCTTCTCCGTTTAGAATCCAGCATATCTCACTGAACCGAAGAAGTGGTAGTTAGAAGGGAGTTAGAGCTGCAAGCAGTTTGGTTTGGGAAATTAGACGCGAAATGAAACTGCAAATGCCTTCCAACAGGCTTGGAAAAGTGTGTTCTATATCTCTGCCAAACAAACTCCCCGGAGGTTGAGCTTTCAGAAGCTAGTTTAACTCTAAGGGAGGAAGCAGCAGAATGTGCCTCTCACATCTAGCCTGTAGGAATTCAGGTTGGCAAGTTCTATGGGGAAGCCCATAGGCGCCTTCGTTGGAAACGGGTTTGGAAATTTCAGTTTCAAAATCTCTGTGAAAAAGCGTCAGAGAAGCTTCTCCGTTTAGAATCCAGCATATCTCACTGAACCGAAGAAGTGGTAGTTAGAAGGGAGTTAGAGCTGCAAGCAGTTTGGTTTGGGAAATTAGACGCGAAATGAAACTGCAAATGCCTTCCAACAGGCTTGGAAAAGTGTGTTCTATATCTCTGCCAAACAAACTCCCCGGAGGTTGAGCTTTCAGAAGCTAGTTTAACTCTAAGGGAGGAAGCAGCAGAATGTGCCTCTCACATCTAGCCTGTAGGAATTCAGGTTGGCAAGTTCTATGGGGAAGCCCATTGCTGCCTATGGTGAAAACGGCATGGGAAATTTCAGTTTCAAAATCTCTGTGAAAAAGCGTCAGAGAAGCTTCTCCGTTTAGAATCCAGCATATCTCACTGAACCGAAGAAGTGGTAGTTAGAAGGGAGTTAGAGCTGCAAGCAGTTTGGTTTGGGAAATTAGATGCGAAATGACACTGCAAAGGCCTTCCAACAGGCTTGGAAAAGTGTGTTCTATATCTCTGCCAAACAGACTCCCCGGAGGTTGAGCTTTCAGAAGCAAGCTTAACTCTTAGGGAGGAAGCAGCCGAATGTGCCTCTCACATCTAGCCTGTAGGAATTCAGGTTGGCAAGTTCTATGGGGAAGCCCATTGCTGCCTATGGTGGAAACGGCATGGGAGATTTCAGTTTCAAAATCTCTGTGAAAAAGCGTCAGAGAAGCTTCTCCGTTTAGAATCCAGCATATCTCACTGAACCGAAGAAGTGGTAGTTAGAAGGCAGTTAGAGCTGCAAGCAGTTTGGTTTGGGAAATTAGACGCGAAATGAAACTGCAAATGCCTTCCAACAGGCTTGGAAAAGTGTGTTCTATATCTCTGCCAAACAGACTCCCCGGAGTTTGAGCTTTCAGAAGCTAGTTTAACTCTAAGGGAGGAAGCAGCAGAATGTGCCTCTCACATCTAGCCTGTAGGAATTCAGGTTGGCAAGTTCTATGGGGAAGCCCATTGCTGGCTATGGTGGAAACAGCATGGGAGATTTCAGTTTCAAAATCTCTGTGAAAAAGCGTCAGAGAAGCTTCTCCGTTTAGAATCCAGCATATCTCACTGAACCGAAGAAGTGGTAGTTAGAAGGCAGTTAGAGCTGCAAGCAGTTTGGTTTGGGAATTTAGACGCGAAATGAAACTGCAAATGCCTTCCAACAGGCTTGGAAAAGTGTGTTCTATATCTCTGCCAAACAAACTCCCCGGAGGTTGAGCTTTCAGAAGCTAGTTTAACTCTAAGGGAGGAAGCAGCAGAATGTGCCTCTCACATCTAGCCTGTAGGAATTCAGGTTGGCAAGTTCTATGGGGAAGCCCATTGGCGCCTTCGTTGGAAACGGGTTTGGAAATTTCAGTTTCAAAATCTCTGTGAAAAAGCGTCAGAGAAGCTTCTCCGTTTAGAATCCAGCATATCTCACTGAACCGAAGAAGTGGTAGTTAGATGGGAGTTAGAGCTGCAAGCAGTTTGCTTTGGGAAATTAGACGCAAAATGAAACTGCAAATGCCTTCCAACAGGCTTGGAAAAGTGTGTTCTATATCTCTGCCAAACAAACTCCCCGGAGGTTGAGCTTTCAGAAGCAAGTTTAACTCTAAGGGAGGAAGCAGCAGAATGTGCCTCTCACATCTAGCCTGTAGGAATTCAGGTTGGCAAGTTCTATGGGGAAGCCCATTGCTGCCTATGGTGGAAACGGCATGGGAGATTTCAGTTTCAAAATCTCTGTGAAAAAGCGTCAGAGAAGCTTCTCCGTTTAGAATCCAGCATATCTCACTGAACCGAAGAAGTGGTAGTTAGAAGGGAGTTAGAGCTGCAAGCAGTTTGGTTTGGGAAATTAGACGCGAAATGAAACTGCAAATGCCTTCCAACAGGCTTGGAAAAGTGTGTTCTATATCTCTGCCAAACAAACTCCCCGGAGGTTGAGCTTTCAGAAGCTAGTTTAACTCTAAGGGAGGAAGCAGCAGAATGTGCCTCTCACATCTAGCCTGTAGGAATTCAGGTTGGCAAGTTCTATGGGGAAGCCCATTGGCGCCTTCGTTGGAAACGGGTTTGGAAATTTCAGTTTCAAAATCTCTGTGAAAAAGCGTCAGAGAAGCTTCTCCGTTTAGAATCCAGCATATCTCACTGAACCGAAGAAGTGGTAGTTAGAAGGGAGTTAGAGCTGCAAGCAGTTTGGTTTGGGAAATTAGATGCGAAATGACACTGCAAAGGCCTTCCAACAGGCTTGGAAAAGTGTGTTCTATATCTCTGCCAAACAGACTCCCCGGAGGTTGAGCTTTCAGAAGCAAGCTTAACTGTTAGGGAGGAAGCAGCAGAATGTGCCTCTCACATCTAGCCTGTGGGAATTCAGGTTGGCAAGTTCTATGGGGAAGCCCATTGCTGCCTATGGTGGAAACGGCATGGGAGATTTCAGTTTCAAAATCTCTGTGAAAAAGCGTCAGAGAAGCTTCTCCGTTTAGAATCCAGCATATCTCACTGAACCGAAGAAGTGGTAGTTAGAAGGGAGTTAGAGCTGCAAGCAGTTTGGTTTGGGAAATTAGACGCGAAATGAAACTGCAAATGCCTTAAAACAGGCTTGGAAAAGTGTGTTCTATATCTCTGCCAAACAGACTCCCCGGAGGTTGAGCTTTCAGAAGCTAGCTTAACTCTAAGGGAGGAAGCAGCAGAATGTGCCTCTCACATCTAGCCTGTAGGAATTCAGGTTGGCAAGTTCTATGGGGAAGCCCATAGGCGCCTTCGTTGGAAACGGGTTTGGAAATTTCAGTTTCAAAATCTCTGTGAAAAAGCGTCAGAGAAGCTTCTCCGTTTAGAATCCAGCATATCTCACTGAACCGAAGAAGTGGTAGTTAGAAGGGAGTTAAGCTGCAAGCAGTTTGGTTTGGGAAATTAGACGCGAAATGAAACTGCAAATGCCTTCCAACAGGCTTGGAAAAGTGTGTTCTATATCTCTGCCAAACAAACTCCCCGGAGGTTGAGCTTTCTGAAGCAAGTTTAACTCTAAGGGAGGAAGCAGCAGAATGTGCCTCTCACATCTAGCCTTTAGGAATTCAGGTTGGCAAGTTCTATGGGGAAGCCCATTGCTGCCTATGGTGGAAACGGCATGGGAGATTTCAGTTTCAAAATCTCTGTGAAAAAGCGTCAGAGAAGCTTCTCCGTTTAGAATCCAGCATATCTCACTGAACCGAAGAAGTTGTAGTTAGAAGGGAGTTAGAGCTGCAAGCAGTTTGGTTTGGGAAATTAGACGCGAAATGAAACTGCAAATGCCTTCCAACAGGCTTGGAAAAGTGTGTTCTATATCTCTGCCAAACAAACTCCCCGGAGGTTGAGCTTTCAGAAGCTAGTTTAACTCTAAGGGAGGAAGCAGCAGAATGTGCCTCTCACATCTAGCCTGTAGGAATTCAGGTTGGCACGTTCTATGGGGAAGCCCATTGGCGCCTTCGTTGGAAACGGGTTTGGAAATTTCAGTTTCAAAATCTCTGTGAAAAAGCGTCAGAGAAGCTTCTCCGTTTAGAATCCAGCATATCTCACTGAACCGAAGAAGTGGTAGTTAGATGGGAGTTAGAGCTGCAAGCAGTTTGGTTTGGGAAATTAGACGCGAAATGAAACTGCAAATGCCTTCCAACAGGCTTGGAAAAGTGTGTTCTATATCTCTGCCAAACAGAGTCCCCGGAGGTTGAGCTTTCAGAAGCAAGCTTAACTGTTAGGGAGGAAGCAGCAGAATGTGCCTCTCACATCTAGCCTGTAGGAATTCAGGTTGGCAAGTTCTATGGGGAAGCCCATTGCTGCCTACGGTGGAAACGGCATGGGAGATTTCAGTTTCAAAATCTCTGTGAAAAAGCGTCAGAGAAGCTTCTCCGTTTAGAATCCAGCATATCTCACTGAACCGAAGAAGTGGTAGTTAGAAGGGAGTTAGAGCTGCAAGCAGTTTGGTTTGGGAAATTAGACGCGAAATGAAACTGCAAATGCCTTAAAACAGGCTTGGAAAAGTGTGTTCTATATCTCTGCCAAACAGACTCCCCGGAGGTTGAGCTTTCAGAAGCTAGCTTAACTCTAAGGGAGGAAGCAGCAGAATGTGCCTCTCACATCTAGCCTGTAGGAATTCAGGTTGGCAAGTTCTATGGGGAAGCCCATTGCTGCCTATGGTGGAAACGGCATGGGAGATTTCAGTTTCAAAATCTCTGTGAAAAAGCGTCAGAGAAGCTTCTCCGTTTAGAATCCAGCATATCTCACTGAACCAAAGAAGTGGTAGTTAGAAGGGAGTTAGAGCTGCAAGCAGTTTGGTTTGGGAAATTAGATGCGAAATGACACTGCAAAGGCCTTGCAACAGGCTTGGAAAAGTGTGTTCTATATCTCTGCCAAACAGAGTCCCCGGAGGTTGAGCTTTCAGAAGCAAGCTTAACTGTTAGGGAGGGAGCAGCAGAATGTGCCTCTCACATCTAGCCTGTAGGAATTCAGGTTGGCAAGTTCTATGGGGAAGCCCATTGCTGCCTATGGTGGAAACGGCATGGGAGATTTCAGTTTCAAAATCTCTGTGAAAAAGCGTCAGAGAAGCTTCTCCGTTTAGAATCCAGCATATCTCACTGAACCGAAGAAGTGGTAGTTAGAAGGGAGTTAGAGCTGCAAGCAGTTTGGTTTGGGAAATTAGACGCGAAATGAAACTGCAAATGCCTTCCAACAGGCTTGGAAAAGTGTGTTCTATATCTCTGCCAAACAAACTCCCCGGAGGTTGAGCTTTCTGAAGCAAGTTTAACTCTAAGGGAGGAAGCAGCAGAATGTGCCTCTCACATCTAGCCTGTAGGAATTCAGGTTGGCAAGTTCCATGGGGAAGCCCATTGCTGCCTACGGTGGAAACGGCATGGGAGATTTCAGTTTCAAAATCTCTGTGAAAAAGCGTCAGAGAAGCTTCTCCGTTTAGAATCCAGCATATCTCACTGAACCGAAGAAGTGGTAGTTAGAAGGGAGTTAGAGCTGCAAGCAGTTTGGTTCGGGAAATTAGATGCGAAATGACACTGCAAAGGCCTTCCAACAGGCTTGGAAAAGTGTGTTCTATATCTCTGCCAAACAGAGTCCCCGGAGGTTGAGCTTTCAGAAGCAAGCTTAACTGTTAGGGAGGAAGCAGCAGAATGTGCCTCTCACATCTAGCCTGTAGGAATTCAGGTTGGCAAGTTCTATGGGGAAGCCCATTGCTGCCTATGGTGGAAACGGCATGGGAGATTTCAGTTTCAAAATCTGTGTGAAAAAGCGTCAGAGAAGCTTCTCCGTTTAGAATCCAGCATATCTCACTGAACCGAAGAAGTGGTAGTTAGAAGGGAGTTAGAGCTGCAAGCAGTTTGGTTTGGGAAATTAGACGCGAAATGAAACTGCAAATGCCTTCCAACAGGCTTGGAAAAGTGTGTTCTATATCTCTGCCAAACAGAGTCCCCGGAGGTTGAGAATTCAGAAGCAAGCTTAACTGTTAGGGAGGAAGCAGCAGAATGTGCCTCTCACATCTAGCCTGTAGGAATTCAGGTTGGCAAGTTCTATGGGGAAGCCCATTGCTGCCTATGGTGGAAACGGCATGGGAGATTTCAGTTTCAAAATCTCTGTGAAAAAGCGTCAGAGAAGCTTCTCCGTTTAGAATCCAGCATATCTCACTGAACCGAAGAAGTGGTAGTTAGAAGGGAGTTAGAGCTGCAAGCAGTTTGGTTTGGGAAATTAGACGCGAAATGAAACTGCAAATGCCTTAAAACAGGCTTGGAAAAGTGTGTTCTATATCTCTGCCAAACAGACTCCCCGGAGGTTGAGCTTTCAGAAGCTAGCTTAACTCTAAGGGAGGAAGCAGCAGAATGTGCCTCTCACATCTAGCCTGTAGGAATTCAGGTTGGCAAGTTCTATGGGGAAGCCCATAGGCGCCTTCGTTGGAAACGGGTTTGGAAATTTCAGTTTCAAAATCTCTGTGAAAAAGCGTCAGAGAAGCTTCTCCGTTTAGAATCCAGCATATCTCACTGAACCGAAGAAGTGGTAGTTAGAAGGGAGTTAAGCTGCAAGCAGTTTGGTTTGGGAAATTAGACGCGAAATGAAACTGCAAATGCCTTCCAACAGGCTTGGAAAAGTGTGTTCTATATCTCTGCCAAACAAACTCCCCGGAGGTTGAGCTTTCTGAAGCAAGTTTAACTCTAAGGGAGGAAGCAGCAGAATGTGCCTCTCACATCTAGCCTTTAGGAATTCAGGTTGGCAAGTTCTATGGGGAAGCCCATTGCTGCCTATGGTGGAAACGGCATGGGAGATTTCAGTTTCAAAATCTCTGTGAAAAAGCGTCAGAGAAGCTTCTCCGTTTAGAATCCAGCATATCTCACTGAACCGAAGAAGTTGTAGTTAGAAGGGAGTTAGAGCTGCAAGCAGTTTGGTTTGGGAAATTAGACGCGAAATGAAACTGCAAATGCCTTCCAACAGGCTTGGAAAAGTGTGTTCTATATCTCTGCCAAACAAACTCCCCGGAGGTTGAGCTTTCAGAAGCTAGTTTAACTCTAAGGGAGGAAGCAGCAGAATGTGCCTCTCACATCTAGCCTGTAGGAATTCAGGTTGGCACGTTCTATGGGGAAGCCCATTGGCGCCTTCGTTGGAAACGGGTTTGGAAATTTCAGTTTCAAAATCTCTGTGAAAAAGCGTCAGAGAAGCTTCTCCGTTTAGAATCCAGCATATCTCACTGAACCGAAGAAGTGGTAGTTAGATGGGAGTTAGAGCTGCAAGCAGTTTGGTTTGGGAAATTAGACGCGAAATGAAACTGCAAATGCCTTCCAACAGGCTTGGAAAAGTGTGTTCTATATCTCTGCCAAACAGAGTCCCCGGAGGATGAGCTTTCAGAAGCAAGCTTAACTGTTAGGGAGGAAGCAGCAGAATGTGCCTCTCACATCTAGCCTGTAGGAATTCAGGTTGGCAAGTTCTATGGGGAAGCCCATTGCTGCCTACGGTGGAAACGGCATGGGAGATTTCAGTTTCAAAATCTCTGTGAAAAAGCGTCAGAGAAGCTTCTCCGTTTAGAATCCAGCATATCTCACTGAACCGAAGAAGTGGTAGTTAGAAGGGAGTTAGAGCTGCAAGCAGTTTGGTTTGGGAAATTAGACGCGAAATGAAACTGCAAATGCCTTAAAACAGGCTTGGAAAAGTGTGTTCTATATCTCTGCCAAACAGACTCCCCGGAGGTTGAGCTTTCAGAAGCTAGCTTAACTCTAAGGGAGGAAGCAGCAGAATGTGCCTCTCACATCTAGCCTGTAGGAATTCAGGTTGGCAAGTTCTATGGGGAAGCCCATTGCTGCCTATGGTGGAAACGGCATGGGAGATTTCAGTTACAAAATCTCTGTGAAAAAGCGTCAGAGAAGCTTCTCCGTTTAGAATCCAGCATATCTCACTGAACCAAAGAAGTGGTAGTTAGAAGGGAGTTAGAGCTGCAAGCAGTTTGGTTTGGGAAATTAGATGCGAAATGACACTGCAAAGGCCTTGCAACAGGCTTGGAAAAGTGTGTTCTATATCTCTGCCAAACAGAGTCCCCGGAGGTTGAGCTTTCAGAAGCAAGCTTAACTGTTAGGGAGGGAGCAGCAGAATGTGCCTCTCACATCTAGCCTGTAGGAATTCAGGTTGGCAAGTTCTATGGGGAAGCCCATTGCTGCCTATGGTGGAAACGGCATGGGAGATTTCAGTTTCAAAATCTCTGTGAAAAAGCGTCAGAGAAGCTTCTCCGTTTAGAATCCAGCATATCTCACTGAACCGAAGAAGTGGTAGTTAGAAGGGAGTTAGAGCTGCAAGCAGTTTGGTTTGGGAAATTAGACGCGAAATGAAACTGCAAATGCCTTCCAACAGGCTTGGAAAAGTGTGTTCTATATCTCTGCCAAACAAACTCCCCGGAGGTTGAGCTTTCTGAAGCAAGTTTAACTCTAAGGGAGGAAGCAGCAGAATGTGCCTCTCACATCTAGCCTGTAGGAATTCAGGTTGGCAAGTTCCATGGGGAAGCCCATTGCTGCCTACGGTGGAAACGGCATGGGAGATTTCAGTTTCAAAATCTCTGTGAAAAAGCGTCAGAGAAGCTTCTCCGTTTAGAATCCAGCATATCTCACTGAACCGAAGAAGTGGTAGTTAGAAGGGAGTTAGAGCTGCAAGCAGTTTGGTTCGGGAAATTAGATGCGAAATGACACTGCAAAGGCCTTCCAACAGGCTTGGAAAAGTGTGTTCTATATCTCTGCCAAACAGAGTCCCCGGAGGTTGAGCTTTCAGAAGCAAGCTTAACTGTTAGGGAGGAAGCAGCAGAATGTGCCTCTCACATCTAGCCTGTAGGAATTCAGGTTGGCAAGTTCTATGGGGAAGCCCATTGCTGCCTATGGTGGAAACGGCATGGGAGATTTCAGTTTCAAAATCTGTGTGAAAAAGCGTCAGAGAAGCTTCTCCGTTTAGAATCCAGCATATCTCACTGAACCGAAGAAGTGGTAGTTAGAAGGGAGTTAGAGCTGCAAGCAGTTTGGTTTGGGAAATTAGACGCGAAATGAAACTGCAAATGCCTTCCAACAGGCTTGGAAAAGTGTGTTCTATATCTCTGCCAAACAGAGTCCCCGGAGGTTGAGAATTCAGAAGCAAGCTTAACTGTTAGGGAGGAAGCAGCAGAATGTGCCTCTCACATCTAGCCTGTAGGAATTCAGGTTGGCAAGTTCTATGGGGAAGCTCATTGGCATCTTCGTTGGAAACGGGTTTGGAAATTTCAGTTTCAAAATCTCTGTGAAAAAGCGTCAGAGAAGCTTCTCCGTTTAGAATCCAGCATATCTCACTGAACCGAAGAAGTGGTAGTTAGAAGGGAGTTAGAGCTGCAAGCAGTTTGGTTTGGGAAATTAGATGCGAAATGACACTGCAAAGGCCTTGCAACAGGCTTGGAAAAGTGTGTTCTATATCTCTGCCAAACAAACTCCCCGGAGGTTGAGCTTTCAGAAGCAAGCTTAACTGTTAGGGAGGGAGCAGCAGAATGTGCCTCTCACATCTAGCCTGTAGGAATTCAGGTTGGCAAGTTCTATGGGGAAGCCCATTGCTGCCTATGGTGGAAACGGCATGGGAGATTTCAGTTTCAAAATCTCTGTGAAAAAGCGTCAGAGAAGCTTCTCCGTTTAGAATCCAGCATATCTCACTGAACCGAAGAAGTGGTAGTTAGAAGGCAGTTAGAGCTGCAAGCAGTTTGGTTTGGGAAATTAGACGCGAAATGAAACTGCAAATGCCTTCCAACAGGCTTGGAAAAGTGTGTTCTATATCTCTGCCAAACAAACTCCCCGGAGGTTGAGCTTTCAGAAGCAAGTTTAACTCTAAGGGAGGAAGCAGCAGAATGTGCCTCTCACATCTAGGCTGTAGGAATTCAGGTTGGCAAGTTCTATGGGGAAGCCCATAGGCGCCTTCGTTGGAAACGGGTTTGGAAATTTCAGTTTCAAAATCTCTGTGAAAAAGCGTCAGAGAAGCTTCTCCGTTTAGAATCCAGCATATCTCACTGAACCGAAGAAGTGGTAGTTAGATGGGAGTTAGAGCTGCAAGCAGTTTGCTTTGGGAAATTAGATGCGAAATGAAACTGCAAATGCCTTCCAACAGGCTTGGAAAAGTGTGTTCTATATCTCTGCCAAACAAACTCCCCGGAGGTTGAGCTTTCAGAAGCAAGTTTAACTCTAAGGGAGGAAGCAGCAGAATGTGCCTCTCACATCTAGCCTGTAGGAATTCAGGTTGGCAAGTTCTATGGGGAAGCCCATTGCTGCCTATGGTGGAAACGGCATGGGAGATTTCAGTTTCAAAATCTCTGTGAAAAAGCGTCAGAGAAGCTTCTCCGTTTAGAATCCAGCATATCTCACTGAACCGAAGAAGTGGTAGTTAGAAGGGAGTTAGAGCTGCAAGCAGATTGGTTTGGGAAATTAGACGCGAAATGAAACTGCAAATGCCTTCCTACAGGCTTGGAAAAGTGTGTTCTATATCTCTGCCAAACAAACTCCCCGGAGGTTGAGCTTTCAGAAGCAAGTTTAACTCTAAGGGAGGAAGCAGCAGAATGTGCCTCTCACATCTAGCCTGTAGGAATTCAGGTTGGCAAGTTCTATGGGGAAGCCCATTGCTGCCTATGGTGGAAACGGCATGGGAGATTTCAGTTTGAAAATCTGTGTGAAAAAGCGTCAGAGAAGCTTCTCCGTTTAGAATCCAGCATATCTCACTGAACCGAAGAAGTGGTAGTTAGATGGGAGTTAGAGCTGCAAGCAGTTTGGTTTGGGAAATTAGACGCGAAATGAAACTGCAAATGCCTTCCAACAGGCTTGGAAAAGTGTGTTCTATATCTCTGCCAAACAAACTCCCCGGAGGTTGAGCTTTCAGAAGCTAGCTTAACTCTAAGGGAGGAAGCAGCAGAATGTGCCTCTCACATCTAGCCTGTAGGAATTCAGGTTGGGAAGTTCTATGGGAAAGCCCATTGGCGCTTTCGTTGGAAACGGGTTTGGAAATTTCAGTTTCAAAATCTCTGTGAAAAAGCGTCAGAGAAGCTTCTCCGTTTACAATCCAGCATATCTCACTGAACTGAAGAAGTGGTAGTTAGAAGGGAGTTAGAGCTGCAAGCAGTTTGGTTTGGGAAATTAGACGCGAAATGAAACTGCAAATGCCTTAAAACAGGCTTGGAAAAGTGTGTTCTATATCTCTGCCAAACAGACTCCCCGGAGGTTGAGCTTTCAGAAGCTAGCTTAACTCTAAGGGACGAAGCAGCAGAATGTGCCTCTCACATCTAGCCTGTAGGAATTCAGGTTGGCAAGTTCTATGGGAAAGCCCATTGGCGCCTTCGTTGGAAACGGGTTTGGAAATTTCAGTTTCAAAATCTCTGTGAAAAAGCGTCAGAGAAGCTTCTCCGTTTAGAATCCAGCATATCTCACTGAACCGAAGAAGTGGTAGTTAGAAGGGAGTCAGAACTGCAAGCAGTTTGGTTTGGGAAATTAGACGCGAAATGAAACTGCAAATGCCTTCCAACAGGCTTGGAAAAGTGTGTTCTATATCTCTGCCAAACAAACTCCCCGGAGGTTGAGCTTTCAGAAGCCAGTTTAACTCTAAGGGAGGAAGCAGCAGAATGTGCCTCTCACATCTAGCCTGTAGGAATTCAGGTTGGCAAGTTCTATGGGGAAGCCCATTGCTGCCTATGGTGGAAACGGCATGGGAGATTTCAGTTTCAAAATCTCTGTGAAAAAGCGTCAGAGAAGCTTCTCCGTTTAGAATCCAGCATATCTCACTGAACCGAAGAAGTGGTAGTTAGAAGGGAGTCAGAGCTGCAAGCAGTTTGGTTTGGGAAATTAGACGCGAAATGAAACTGCAAATGCCTTCCAACAGGCTTGGAAAAGTGTGTTCTATATCTCTGCCAAACAAACTCCCCGGAGGTTGAGCTTTCAGAAGCAAGTTTAACTCTAAGGGAGGAAGCAGCAGAATGTGCCTCTCACATCTAGCCTGTAGGAATTCAGGTTGGCAAGTTCTATGGGGAAGCCCATTGCTGCCTATGGTGGAAACGGCATGGGAGATTTCAGTTTCAAAATCTCTGTGAAAAAGCGTCAGAGAAGCTTCTCCGTTTAGAATCCAGCATATCTCACTGAACCGAAGAAGTGGTAGTTAGAAGGGAGTTAGAGCTGCAAGCAGTTTGGTTTGGGAAATTAGACGCGAAATGAAACTGCAAATGCCTTCCAACAGGCTTGGAAAAGTGTGTTCTATATCTCTGCCAAACAAACTCCCCGGAGGTTGAGCTTTCAGAAGCTAGTTAAACTCTAAGGGAGGAAGCAGCAGAATGTGCCTCTCACATCTAGCCTGTAGGAATTCAGGTTGGCAAGTTCTATGGGGAAGCCCATTGGCGCCTTCGTTGGAAACGGGTTTGGAAATTTCAGTTTCAAAATCTCTGTGAAAAAGCGTCAGAGAAGCTTCTCCGTTTAGAATCCAGCATATCTCACTGAACCAAAGAAGTGGTAGTTAGATGGGAGTTAGAGCTGCAAGCAGTTTGGTTTGGGAAATTAGACGCGAAATGAAACTGCAAATGCCTTCCAACAGGCTTGGAAAAGTGTGTTCTATATCTCTGCCAAACAGAGTCCCCGGAGGTTGAGCTTTCAGAAGCAAGCTTAACTGTTAGGGAGGAAGCAGCAGAATGTGCCTCTCACATCTAGCCTGTAGGAATTCAGGTTGGCAAGTTCCATGGGGAAGCCCATTGCTGCCTACGGTGGAAACGGCATGGGAGATTTCAGTTTCAAAATCTCTGTGAAAAAGCGTCAGAGAAGCTTCTCCGTTTAGAATCCAGCATATCTCACTGAACCGAAGAAGTGGTAGTTAGAAGGGAGTTAGAGCTGCAAGCAGTTTGGTTCGGGAAATTAGATGCGAAATGACACTGCAAAGGCCTTCCAACAGGCTTGGAAAAGTGTGTTCTATATCTCTGCCAAACAGAGTCCCCGGAGGTTGAGCTTTCAGAAGCAAGCTTAACTGTTAGGGAGGAAGCAGCAGAATGTGCCTCTCACATCTAGCCTGTAGGAATTCAGGTTGGCAAGTTCTATGGGGAAGCCCATTGCTGCCTATGGTGGAAACGGCATGGGAGATTTCAGTTTCAAAATCTGTGTGAAAAAGCGTCAGAGAAGCTTCTCCGTTTAGAATCCAGCATATCTCACTGAACCGAAGAAGTGGTAGTTAGAAGGGAGTTAGAGCTGCAAGCAGTTTGGTTTGGGAAATTAGACGCGAAATGAAACTGCAAATGCCTTCCAACAGGCTTGGAAAAGTGTGTTCTATATCTCTGCCAAACAGAGTCCCCGGAGGTTGAGAATTCAGAAGCAAGCTTAACTGTTAGGGAGGAAGCAGCAGAATGTGCCTCTCACATCTAGCCTGTAGGAATTCAGGTTGGCAAGTTCTATGGGGAAGCTCATTGGCATCTTCGTTGGAAACGGGTTTGGAAATTTCAGTTTCAAAATCTCTGTGAAAAAGCGTCAGAGAAGCTTCTCCGTTTAGAATCCAGCATATCTCACTGAACCGAAGAAGTGGTAGTTAGAAGGGAGTTAGAGCTGCAAGCAGTTTGGTTTGGGAAATTAGATGCGAAATGACACTGCAAAGGCCTTGCAACAGGCTTGGAAAAGTGTGTTCTATATCTCTGCCAAACAAACTCCCCGGAGGTTGAGCTTTCAGAAGCAAGCTTAACTGTTAGGGAGGGAGCAGCAGAATGTGCCTCTCACATCTAGCCTGTAGGAATTCAGGTTGGCAAGTTCTATGGGGAAGCCCATTGCTGCCTATGGTGGAAACGGCATGGGAGATTTCAGTTTCAAAATCTCTGTGAAAAAGCGTCAGAGAAGCTTCTCCGTTTAGAATCCAGCATATCTCACTGAACCGAAGAAGTGGTAGTTAGAAGGCAGTTAGAGCTGCAAGCAGTTTGGTTTGGGAAATTAGACGCGAAATGAAACTGCAAATGCCTTCCAACAGGCTTGGAAAAGTGTGTTCTATATCTCTGCCAAACAAACTCCCCGGAGGTTGAGCTTTCTGAAGCAAGTTTAACTCTAAGGGAGGAAGCAGCAGAATGTGCCTCTCACATCTAGCCTTTAGGAATTCAGGATGGCAAGCTCTATGGGGAAGCCCATTGCTGCCTATGGTGGAAACGGCATGGGAGATTTCAGTTTCAAAATCTCTGTGAAAAAGCGTCAGAGAAGCTTCTCCGTTTAGAATCCAGCATATCTCACTGAACCGAAGAAGTGGTAGTTAGAAGGCAGTTAGAGCTGCAAGCAGTTTGGTTTGGGAAATTAGACGCGAAATGAAACTGCAAATGCCTTCCAACAGGCTTGGAAAAGTGTGTTCTATATCTCTGCCAAACAAACTCCCCGGAGGTTGAGCTTTCAGAAGCAAGTTTAACTCTAAGGGAGGAAGCAGCAGAATGTGCCTCTCACATCTAGCCTGTAGGAATTCAGGTTGGCAAGTTCTGTGGGGAAGCCCATAGGCGCCTTCGTTGGAAACGGGTTTGGAAATTTCAGTTTCAAAATCTCTGTGAAAAAGCGTCAGAGAAGCTTCTCCGTTTAGAATCCAGCATATCTCACTGAACCGAAGAAGTGGTAGTTAGATGGGAGTTAGAGCTGCAAGCAGTTTGCTTTGGGAAATTAGATGCGAAATGAAACTGCAAATGCCTTCCAACAGGCTTGGAAAAGTGTGTTCTATATCTCTGCCAAACAAACTCCCCGGAGGTTGAGCTTTCAGAAGCAAGTTTAACTCTAAGGGAGGAAGCAGCAGAATGTGCCTCTCACATCTAGCCTGTAGGAATTCAGGTTGGCAAGTTCTATGGGGAAGCCCATTGCTGCCTATGGTGGAAACGGCATGGGAGATTTCAGTTTCAAAATCTCTGTGAAAAAGCGTCAGAGAAGCTTCTCCGTTTAGAATCCAGCATATCTCACTGAACCGAAGAAGTGGTAGTTAGAAGGGAGTTAGAGCTGCAAGCAGATTGGTTTGGGAAATTAGACGCGAAATGAAACTGCAAATGCCTTCCTACAGGCTTGGAAAAGTGTGTTCTATATCTCTGCCAAACAAACTCCCCGGAGGTTGAGCTTTCAGAAGCAAGTTTAACTCTAAGGGAGGAAGCAGCAGAATGTGCCTCTCACATCTAGCCTGTAGGAATTCAGGTTGGCAAGTTCTATGGGGAAGCCCATTGCTGCCTATGGTGGAAACGGCATGGGAGATTTCAGTTTGAAAATCTGTGTGAAAAAGCGTCAGAGAAGCTTCTCCGTTTAGAATCCAGCATATCTCACTGAACCGAAGAAGTGGTAGTTAGATGGGAGTTAGAGCTGCAAGCAGTTTGGTTTGGGAAATTAGACGCGAAATGAAACTGCAAATGCCTTCCAACAGGCTTGGAAAAGTGTGTTCTATATCTCTGCCAAACAAACTCCCCGGAGGTTGAGCTTTCAGAAGCTAGCTTAACTCTAAGGGAGGAAGCAGCAGAATGTGCCTCTCACATCTAGCCTGTAGGAATTCAGGTTGGGAAGTTCTATGGGAAAGCCCATTGGCGCTTTCGTTGGAAACGGGTTTGGAAATTTCAGTTTCAAAATCTCTGTGAAAAAGCGTCAGAGAAGCTTCTCCGTTTACAATCCAGCATATCTCACTGAACTGAAGAAGTGGTAGTTAGAAGGGAGTTAGAGCTGCAAGCAGTTTGGTTTGGGAAATTAGACGCGAAATGAAACTGCAAATGCCTTAAAACAGGCTTGGAAAAGTGTGTTCTATATCTCTGCCAAACAGACTCCCCGGAGGTTGAGCTTTCAGAAGCTAGCTTAACTCTAAGGGACGAAGCAGCAGAATGTGCCTCTCACATCTAGCCTGTAGGAATTCAGGTTGGCAAGTTCTATGGGAAAGCCCATTGGCGCCTTCGTTGGAAACGGGTTTGGAAATTTCAGTTTCAAAATCTCTGTGAAAAAGCGTCAGAGAAGCTTCTCCGTTTAGAATCCAGAATATCTCACTGAACCGAAGAAGTGGTAGTTAGAAGGGAGTCAGAACTGCAAGCAGTTTGGTTTGGGAAATTAGACGCGAAATGAAACTGCAAATGCCTTCCAACAGGCTTGGAAAAGTGTGTTCTATATCTCTGCCAAACAAACTCCCCGGAGGTTGAGCTTTCAGAAGCCAGTTTAACTCTAAGGGAGGAAGCAGCAGAATGTGCCTCTCACATCTAGCCTGTAGGAATTCAGGTTGGCAAGTTCTATGGGGAAGCCCATTGCTGCCTATGGTGGAAACGGCATGGGAGATTTCAGTTTCAAAATCTCTGTGAAAAAGCGTCAGAGAAGCTTCTCCGTTTAGAATCCAGCATATCTCACTGAACCGAAGAAGTGGTAGTTAGAAGGGAGTCAGAGCTGCAAGCAGTTTGGTTTGGGAAATTAGACGCGAAATGAAACTGCAAATGCCTTCCAACAGGCTTGGAAAAGTGTGTTCTATATCTCTGCCAAACAAACTCCCCGGAGGTTGAGCTTTCAGAAGCAAGTTTAACTCTAAGGGAGGAAGCAGCAGAATGTGCCTCTCACATCTAGCCTGTAGGAATTCAGGTTGGCAAGTTCTATGGGGAAGCCCATTGCTGCCTATGGTGGAAACGGCATGGGAGATTTCAGTTTCAAAATCTCTGTGAAAAAGCGTCAGAGAAGCTTCTCCGTTTAGAATCCAGCATATCTCACTGAACCGAAGAAGTGGTAGTTAGAAGGGAGTTAGAGCTGCAAGCAGTTTGGTTTGGGAAATTAGACGCGAAATGAAACTGCAAATGCCTTCCAACAGGCTTGGAAAAGTGTGTTCTATATCTCTGCCAAACAAACTCCCCGGAGGTTGAGCTTTCAGAAGCTAGTTAAACTCTAAGGGACGAAGCAGCAGAATGTGCCTCTCACATCTAGCCTGTAGGAATTCAGGTTGGCAAGTTCTATGGGGAAGCCCATTGGCGCCTTCGTTGGAAACGGGTTTGGAAATTTCAGTTTCAAAATCTCTGTGAAAAAGCGTCAGAGAAGCTTCTCCGTTTAGAATCCAGCATATCTCACTGAACCAAAGAAGTGGTAGTTAGATGGGAGTTAGAGCTGCAAGCAGTTTGGTTTGGGAAATTAGACGCGAAATGAAACTGCAAATGCCTTCCAACAGGCTTGGAAAAGTGTGTTCTATATCTCTGCCAAACAGAGTCCCCGGAGGTTGAGCTTTCAGAAGCAAGCTTAACTGTTAGGGAGGAAGCAGCAGAATGTGCCTCTCACATCTAGCCTGTGGGAATTCAGGTTGGCAAGTTCTATGGGGAAGCCCATTGCTGCCTATGGTGGAAACGGCATGGGAGATTTCAGTTTCAAAATCTCTGTGAAAAAGCGTCAGAGAAGCTTCTCCGTTTAGAATCCAGCATATCTCACTGAACCGAAGAAGTGGTAGTTAGAAGGGAGTTAGAGCTGCAAGCAGTTTGGTTTGGGAAATTAGACGCGAAATGAAACTGCAAATGCCTTAAAACAGGCTTGGAAAAGTGTGTTCTATATCTCTGCCAAACAGACTCCCCGGAGGTTGAGCTTTCAGAAGCTAGCTTAACTCTAAGGGAGGAAGCAGCAGAATGTGCCTCTCACATCTAGCCTGTAGGAATTCAGGTTGGCAAGTTCTATGGGGAAGCCCATAGGCGCCTTCGTTGGAAACGGGTTGGAAATTTCAGTTTCAAAATCTCTGTGAAAAAGCGTCAGAGAAGCTTCTCCGTTTAGAATCCAGCATATCTCACTGAACCGAAGAAGTGGTAGTTAGAAGGGAGTTAGAGCTGCAAGCAGTTTGGTTTGGGAAATTAGACGCGAAATGAAACTGCAAATGCCTTCCAACAGGCTTGGAAAAGTGTGTTCTATATCTCTGCCAAACAAACTCCCCGGAGGTTGAGCTTTCTGAAGCAAGTTTAACTCTAAGGGAGGAAGCAGCAGAATGTGCCTCTCACATCTAGCCTTTAGGAATTCAGGTTGGCAAGTTCTATGGGGAAGCCCATTGCTGCCTATGGTGGAAACGGCATGGGAGTTTTCAGTTTCAAAATCTCTGTGAAAAAGCGTCAGAGAAGCTTCTCCGTTTAGAATCCAGCATATCTCACTGAACCAAAGAAGTGGTAGTTAGAAGGGAGTTAGAGCTGCAAGCAGTTTGGTTTGGGAAATTAGATGCGAAATGACACTGCAAAGGCCTTGCAACAGGCTTGGAAAAGTGTGTTCTATATCTCTGCCAAACAGAGTCCCCGGAGGTTGAGCTTTCAGAAGCAAGCTTAACTGTTAGGGAGGGAGCAGCAGAATGTGCCTCTCACATCTAGCCTGTAGGAATTCAGGTTGGCAAGTTCTATGGGGAAGCCCATTGCTGCCTATGGTGGAAACGGCATGGGAGATTTCAGTTTCAAAATCTCTGTGAAAAAGCGTCAGAGAAGCTTCTCCGTTTAGAATCCAGCATATCTCACTGAACCGAAGAAGTGGTAGTTAGAAGGGAGTTAGAGCTGCAAGCAGTTTGGTTTGGGAAATTAGACGCGAAATGAAACTGCAAATGCCTTCCAACAGGCTTGGAAAAGTGTGTTCTATATCTCTGCCAAACAAACTCCCCGGAGGTTGAGCTTTCAGAAGCAAGTTTACCTCTAAGGGAGGAAGCAGCAGAATGTGCCTCTCACATCTAGCCAGTAGGAATTCAGGTTGGCAAGTTCCATGGGGAAGCCCATTGCTGCCTATGGTGGAAACGGCATGGGAGATTTCAGTTTCAAAATCTGTGTGAAAAAGCGTCAGAGAAGCTTCTCCGTTTAGAATCCAGCATATCTCACTGAACCGAAGAAGTTGTAGTTAGAAGGGAGTTAGAGCTGCAAGCAGTTTGGTTTGGGAAATTAGACGCGAAATGAAACTGCAAATGCCTTCCAACAGGCTTGGAAAAGTGTGTTCTATATCTCTGCCAAACAAACTCCCCGGAGGTTGAGCTTTCAGAAGCTAGTTTAACTCTAAGGGAGGAAGCAGCAGAATGTGCCTCTCACATCTAGCCTGTAGGAATTCAGGTTGGCACGTTCTATGGGGAAGCCCATTGGCGCCTTCGTTGGAAACGGGTTTGGAAATTTCAGTTTCAAAATCTCTGTGAAAAAGCGTCAGAGAAGCTTCTCCATTTAGAATCCAGCATATCTCACTGAACCGAAGAAGTGGTAGTTAGATGGGAGTTAGAGCTGCAAGCAGTTTGGTTTGGGAAATTAGACGCGAAATGAAACTGCAAATGCCTTCCAACAGGCTTGGAAAAGTGTGTTCTATATCTCTGCCAAACAGAGTCCCCGGAGGTTGAGCTTTCAGAAGCAAGCTTAACTGTTAGGGAGGAAGCAGCAGAATGTGCCTCTCACATCTAGCCTGTAGGAATTCAGGTTGGCAAGTTCTATGGGGAAGCCCATTGCTGCCTATGGTGGAAACGGCATGGGAGATTTCAGTTTCAAAATCTCTGTGAAAAAGCGTCAGAGAAGCTTCTCCGTTTAGAATCCAGCATATCTCACTGAACCAAAGAAGTGGTAGTTAGAAGGGAGTTAGAGCTGCAAGCAGTTTGGTTTGGGAAATTAGATGCGAAATGACACTGCAAAGGCCTTGCAACAGGCTTGGAAAAGTGTGTTCTATATCTCTGCCAAACAGAGTCCCCGGAGGTTGAGCTTTCAGAAGCAAGCTTAACTGTTAGGGAGGGAGCAGCAGAATGTGCCTCTCACATCTAGCCTGTAGGAATTCAGGTTGGCAAGTTCTATGGGGAAGCCCATTGCTGCCTATGGTGGAAACGGCATGGGAGATTTCAGTTTCAAAATCTCTGTGAAAAAGCGTCAGAGAAGCTTCTCCGTTTAGAATCCAGCATATCTCACTGAACCGAAGAAGTGGTAGTTAGAAGGGAGTTAGAGCTGCAAGCAGTTTGGTTTGGGAAATTAGACGCGAAATGAAACTGCAAATGCCTTCCAACAGGCTTGGAAAAGTGTGTTCTATATCTCTGCCAAACAAACTCCCCGGAGGTTGAGCTTTCTGAAGCAAGTTTAACTCTAAGGGAGGAAGCAGCAGAATGTGCCTCTCACATCTAGCCTGTAGGAATTCAGGTTGGCAAGTTCCATGGGGAAGCCCATTGCTGCCTACGGTGGAAACGGCATGGGAGATTTCAGTTTCAAAATCTCTGTGAAAAAGCGTCAGAGAAGCTTCTCCGTTTAGAATCCAGCATATCTCACTGAACCGAAGAAGTGGTAGTTAGAAGGGAGTTAGAGCTGCAAGCAGTTTGGTTCGGGAAATTAGATGCGAAATGACACTGCAAAGGCCTTCCAACAGGCTTGGAAAAGTGTGTTCTATATCTCTGCCAAACAGAGTCCCCGGAGGTTGAGCTTTCAGAAGCAAGCTTAACTGTTAGGGAGGAAGCAGCAGAATGTGCCTCTCACATCTAGCCTGTAGGAATTCAGGTTGGCAAGTTCTATGGGGAAGCCCATTGCTGCCTATGGTGGAAACGGCATGGGAGATTTCAGTTTCAAAATCTGTGTGAAAAAGCGTCAGAGAAGCTTCTCCGTTTAGAATCCAGCATATCTCACTGAACCGAAGAAGTGGTAGTTAGAAGGGAGTTAGAGCTGCAAGCAGTTTGGTTTGGGAAATTAGACGCGAAATGAAACTGCAAATTCCTTCCAACAGGCTTGGAAAAGTGTGTTCTATATCTCTGCCAAACAAACTCCCCGGAGGTTGAGCTTTCAGAAGCTAGTTTAACTCTAAGGGAGGAAGCAGCAGAATGTGCCTCTCACATCTAGCCTGTAGGAATTCAGGTTGGCAAGTTCTATGGAGAAGCCCATTGCTGCCTATGGTGAAAACGGCATGGGAAATTTCAGTTTCAAAATCTCTGTGAAAAAGCGTCAGAGAAGCTTCTCCGTTTAGAATCCAGCATATCTCACTGAACCGAAGAAGTGGTAGTTAGAAGGGAGTCAGAGCTGCAGGCAGTTTGGTTTGGGAAATTAGATGCGAAATGACACTGCAAAGGCCTTCCAACAGGCTTGGAAAAGTGTGTTCTATATCTCTGCCAAACAAACTCCCCGGAGGTTGAGCTTTCAGAAGCAAGTTTAACTCTAAGGGAGGAAGCAGCAGAATATGCCTCTCACATCTAGCCTGTAGGAATTCAGGTTGGCAAGTTCTATGGCGAAGCCCATTGCTGCCTATGGTGGAAACGGCATGGGAGATTTCAGTTTCAAAATCTCTGTGAAAAAGCGTCAGAGAAGCTTCTCCGTTTAGAATCCAGCATATCTCACTGAACCGAAGAAGTGGTAGTTAGAAGGGAGTTAGAGCTGCAAGCAGTTTGGTTTGGGAAATTAGACGCGAAATGAAACTGCAAATGCCTTCCAACAGGCTTAGAAAAGTGTGTTCTATATCTCTGCCAAACAGAGTCCCCGGAGGTTGAGAATTCAGAAGCAAGCTTAACTGTTAGGGAGGAAGCAGCAGAATGTGCCTCTCACATCTAGCCTGTAGGAATTCAGGTTGGCAAGTTCTATGGGGAAGCTCATTGGCATCTTCGTTGGAAACGGGTTTGGAAATTTCAGTTTCAAAATCTCTGTGAAAAAGCGTCAGAGAAGCTTCTCCGTTTAGAATCCAGCATATCTCACTGAACCGAAGAAGTGGTAGTTAGATGGGAGTTAGAGCTGCAAGCAGTTTGCTTTGGGAAATTAGATGCGAAATGAAACTGCAAATGCCTTCCAACAGGCTTGGAAAAGTGTGTTCTATATCTCTGCCAAACAAACTCCCCGGAGGTTGAGCTTTCAGAAGCAAGTTTAACTCTAAGGGAGGAAGCAGCAAAATGTGCCTCTCACATCTAGCCTGTAGGAATTCAGGTTGGCACGTTCTATGGGGAAGCCCATTGCTGCCTATGGTGGAAACGGCATGGGAGATTTCAGTTTCAAAATCTCTGTGAAAAAGCGTCAGAGAAGCTTCTCCGTTTAGAATCCAGCATATCTCACTGAACCGAAGAAGTGGTAGTTAGAAGGGAGTTAGAGCTGCAAGCAGATTGGTTTGGGAAATTAGACGCGAAATGAAACTGCAAATGCCTTCCAACAGGCTTGGAAAAGTGTGTTCTATATCTCTGCCAAACAAACTCCCCGGAGGTTGAGCTTTCAGAAGCAAGTTTAACTCTAAGGGAGGAAGCAGCAGAATGTGCCTCTCACATCTAGCCTGTAGGAATTCAGGTTGGCAAGTTCTATGGGGAAGCCCATTGCTGCCTATGGTGGAAACGGCATGGGAGATTTCAGTTTGAAAATCTGTGTGAAAAAGCGTCAGAGAAGCTTCTCCGTTTAGAATCCAGCATATCTCACTGAACCGAAGAAGTGGTAGTTAGATGGGAGTTAGAGCTGCAAGCAGTTTGGTTTGGGAAATTAGACGCGAAATGAAACTGCAAATGCCTTCCAACAGGCTTGGAAAAGTGTGTTCTATATCTCTGCCAAACAAACTCCCCGGAGGTTGAGCTTTCAGAAGCTAGCTTAACTCTAAGGGAGGAAGCAGCAGAATGTGCCTCTCACATCTAGCCTGTAGGAATTCAGGTTGGGAAGTTCTATGGGAAAGCCCATTGGCGCCTTCGTTGGAAACGGGTTTGGAAATTTCAGTTTCAAAATCTCTGTGAAAAAGCGTCAGAGAAGCTTCTCCGTTTACAATCCAGCATATCTCACTGAACTGAAGAAGTGGTAGTTAGAAGGGAGTTAGAGCTGCAAGCAGTTTGGTTTGGGAAATTAGACGCGAAATGAAACTGCAAATGCCTTAAAACAGGCTTGGAAAAGTGTGTTCTATATCTCTGCCAAACAGACTCCCCGGAGGTTGAGCTTTCAGAAGCTAGCTTAACTCTAAGGGACGAAGCAGCAGAATGTGCCTCTCACATCTAGCCTGTAGGAATTCAGGTTGGCAAGTTCTATGGGAAAGCCCATTGGCGCCTTCGTTGGAAACGGGTTTGGAAATTTCAGTTTCAAAATCTCTGTGAAAAAGCGTCAGAGAAGCTTCTCCGTTTAGAATCCAGCATATCTCACTGAACCGAAGAAGTGGTAGTTAGAAGGGAGTCAGAGCTGCAAGCAGTTTGGTTTGGGAAATTAGACGCGAAATGAAACTGCAAATGCCTTCCAACAGGCTTGGAAAAGTGTGTTCTATATCTCTGCCAAACAAACTCCCCGGAGGTTGAGCTTTCAGAAGCAAGTTTAACTCTAAGGGAGGAAGCAGCAGAATGTGCCTCTCACATCTAGCCTGTAGGAATTCAGGTTGGCAAGTTCTATGGGGAAGCCCATTGCTGCCTATGGTGGAAACGGCATGGGAGATTTCAGTTTCAAAATCTCTGTGAAAAAGCGTCAGAGAAGCTTCTCCGTTTAGAATCCAGCATATCTCACTGAACCGAAGAAGTGGTAGTTAGAAGGGAGTTAGAGCTGCAAGCAGTTTGGTTTGGGAAATTAGACGCGAAATGAAACTGCAAATGCCTTCCAACAGGCTTGGAAAAGTGTGTTCTATATCTCTGCCAAACAAACTCCCCGGAGGTTGAGCTTTCAGAAGCTAGTTTAACTCTAAGGGAGGAAGCAGCAGAATGTGCCTCTCACATCTAGCCTGTAGGAATTCAGGTTGGCAAGTTCTATGGGGAAGCCCATTGCTGCCTATGGTGAAAACGGCATGGGAAATTTCAGTTTCAAAATCTCTGTGAAAAAGCGTCAGAGAAGCTTCTCCGTTTAGAATCCAGCATATCTCACTGAACCGAAGAAGTGGTAGTTAGAAGGGAGTTAGAGCTGCAAGCAGTTTGGTTTGGGAAATTAGACGCGAAATGAAACTGCAAATGCCTTAAAACAGGCTTGGAAAAGTGTGTTCTATATCTGTGCCAAACAGACTCCCCGGAGGTTGAGCTTTCAGAAGCTAGCTTAACTCTAAGGGAGGAAGCAGCAGAATGTGCCTCTCACATCTAGCCTGTAGGAATTCAGGTTGGCAAGTTCTATGGGGAAGCCCATTGCTGCCTATGGTGGAAACGGCATGGGAGATTTCAGTTTCAAAATCTCTGTGAAAAAGCGTCAGAGAAGCTTCTCCGTTTAGAATCCAGCATATCTCACTGAACCGAAGAAGTGGTAGTTAGAAGGGAGTTAGAGCTGCAAGCAGTTTGGTTTGGGAAATTAGACGCGAAATGAAACTGCAAATGCCTTAAAACAGGCTTGGAAAAGTGTGTTCTATATCTCTGCCAAACAGAGTCCCCGGAGGTTGAGCTTTCAGAAGCAAGCTTAACTGTTAGGGAGGAAGCAGCAGAATGTGCCTCTCACATCTAGCCTGTAGGAATTCAGGTTGGCAAGTTCTATGGGGAAGCCCATTGCTGCCTATGGTGGAAACGGCATGGGAGATTTCAGTTTCAAAATCTCTGTGAAAAAGCGTCAGAGAAGCTTCTCCGTTTAGAATCCAGCATATCTCACTGAACCGAAGAAGTGGTAGTTAGAAGGGAGTTAGAGCTGCAAGCAGTTTGGTTTGGGAAATTAGACGCGAAATGAAACTGCAAATGCCTTCCAACAGGCTTGGAAAAGTGTGTTCTATATCTCTGCCAAACAAACTCCCCGGAGGTTGAGCTTTCAGAAGCTAGCTTAACTCTAAGGGAGGAAGCAGCAGAATGTGCCTCTCACATCTAGCCTGTAGGAATTCAGGTTGGCAAGTTCTATGGGGAAGCCCATTGCTGCCTATGGTGGAAACGGCATGGGAGATTTCAGTTTCAAAATCTCTGTGAAAAAGCGTCAGAGAAGCTTCTCCGTTTAGAATCCAGCATATCTCACTGAACCGAAGAAGTGGTAGTTAGAAGGGAGTTAGAGCTGCAAGCAGTTTGGTTTGGGAAATTAGACGCGAAATGAAACTGCAAATGCCTTCCAACAGGCTTGGAAAAGTGTGTTCTATATCTCTGCCAAACAAACTCCCCGGAGGTTGAGCTTTCAGAAGCTAGCTTAACTCTAAGGGAGGAAGCAGCAGAATGTGCCTCTCACATCTAGCCTGTAGGAATTCAGGTTGGCAAGTTCTATGGGGAAGCCCATTGCTGCCTATGGTGGAAACGGCATGGGAGATTTCAGTTTCAAAATCTCTGTGAAAAAGCGTCAGAGAAGCTTCTCCGTTTAGAATCCAGCATATCTCACTGAACCGAAGAAGTGGTAGTTAGAAGGGAGTTAGAGCTGCAAGCAGTTTGGTTTGGGAAATTAGATGCGAAATGACACTGCAAAGGCCTTGCAACAGGCTTGGAAAAGTGTGTTCTATATCTCTGCCAAACAAACTCCCCGGAGGTTGAGCTTTCAGAAGCAAGCTTAACTGTTAGGGAGGGAGCAGCAGAATGTGCCTCTCACATCTAGCCTGTAGGAATTCAGGTTGGCAAGTTCTATGGGGAAGCCCATTGCTGCCTATGGTGGAAACGGCATGGGAGATTTCAGTTTCAAAATCTCTGTGAAAAAGCGTCAGAGAAGCTTCTCCGTTTAGAATCCAGCATATCTCACTGAACCGAAGAAGTGGTAGTTAGAAGGGAGTTAGAGCTGCAAGCAGTTTGGTTTGGGAAATTAGACGCGAAATGAAACTGCAAATGCCTTCCAACAGGCTTGGAAAAGTGTGTTCTATATCTCTGCCAAACAAACTCCCCGGAGGTTGAGCTTTCAGAAGCAAGTTTAACTCTAAGGGAGGAAGCAGGAGAATGTGCCTCTCACATTTAGCCTGTAGGAATTCAGGTTGGCAAGTTCCATGGGGAAGCCCATTGCTGCCTACGGTGGAAACGGCATGGGAGATTTCAGTTTCAAAATCTCTCTGAAAAAGCGTCAGAGAAGCTTCTCCGTTTAGAATCCAGCATATCTCACTGAACCGAAGAAGTGGTAGTTAGAAGGGAGTTAGAGCTGCAAGCAGTTTGGTTTGGGAAATTAGATGCGAAATGACACTGCAAAGGCCTTCCAACAGGCTTGGAAAAGTGTGTTCTATATCTCTGCCAAACAGAGTCCCCGGAGGTTGAGCTTTCAGAAGCAAGCTTAACTGTTAGGGAGGAAGCAGCAGAATGTGCCTCTCACATCTAGCCTGTAGGAATTCAGGTTGGCAAGTTCTATGGGGAAGCCCATAGGCGCCTTCGTTGGAAACGGGTTGGAAATTTCAGTTTCAAAATCTCTGTGAAAAAGCGTCAGAGAAGCTTCTCCGTTTAGAATCCAGCATATCTCACTGAACCGAAGAAGTGGTAGTTAGAAGGGAGTTAGAGCTGCAAGCAGTTTGGTTTGGGAAATTAGACGCGAAATGAAACTGCAAATGCCTTCCAAAAGGCTTGGAAAAGTGTGTTCTATATCTCTGCCAAACAAACTCCCCGGAGGTTGAGCTTTCTGAAGCAAGTTTAACTCTAAGGGAGGAAGCAGCAGAATGTGCCTCTCACATCTAGCCTTTAGGAATTCAGGATGGCAAGCTCTATGGGGAAGCCCATTGCTGCCTATGGTGGAAACGGCATGGGAGATTTCAGTTTGAAAATCTGTGTGAAAAAGCGTCAGAGAAGCTTCTCCGTTTAGAATCCAGCATATCTCACTGAACCGAAGAAGTGGTAGTTAGAAGGCAGTTAGAGCTGCAAGCAGTTTGGTTTGGGAAATTAGACGCGAAATGAAACAGCAAATGCCTTCCAACAGGCTTGGAAAAGTGTGTTCTATATCTCTGCCAAACAAACTCCCCGGAGGTTGAGCTTTCAGAAGCTAGTTTAACTCTAAGGGAGGAAGCAGCAGAATGTGCCTCTCACATCTAGCCTGTAGGAATTCAGGTTGGCAAGTTCTATGGGGAAGCCCATTGGCGCCTTCGTTGGAAACGGGTTTGGAAATTTCAGTTTCAAAATCTCTGTGAAAAAGCGTCAGAGAAGCTTCTCCGTTTAGAATCCAGCATATCTCACTGAACCGAAGAAGTGGTAGTTAGATGGGAGTTAGAGCTGCAAGCAGTTTGCTTTGGGAAATTAGACGCGAAATGAAACTGCAAATGCCTTCCAACAGGCTTGGAAAAGTGTGTTCTATATCTCTGCCAAACAAACTCCCCGGAGGTTGAGCTTTCAGAAGCACGTTTAACTCTAAGGGAGGAAGCAGCAGAATGTGCCTCTCACATCTAGCCTGTAGGAATTCAGGTTGGCAAGTTCTATGGGGAAGCCCATTGCTCCCTATGGTGGAAACGGCATGGGAGATTTCAGTTTGAAAATCTGTGTGAAAAAGCGTCAGAGAAGCTTCTCCGTTTAGAATCCAGCATATCTCACTGAACCGAAGAAGTGGTAGTTAGATGGGAGTTAGAGCTGCAAGCAGTTTGGTTTGGGAAATTAGACGCGAAATGAAACTGCAAATGCCTTCCAACAGGCTTGGAAAAGTGTGTTCTATATCTCTGCCAAACAAACTCCCCGGAGGTTGAGCTTTCAGAAGCTAGCTTAACTCTAAGGGAGGAAGCAGCAGAATGTGCCTCTCACATCTAGCCTGTAGGAATTCAGGTTGGGAAGTTCTATGGGAAAGCCCATTGGCGCCTTCGTTGGAAACGGGTTTGGAAATTTCAGTTTCAAAATCTCTGTGAAAAAGCGTCAGAAAAGCTTCTCCGTTTACAATCCAGCATATCTCACTGAACTGAAGAAGTGGTAGTTAGAAGGGAGTTAGAGCTGCAAGCAGTTTGGTTTGGGAAATTAGACGCGAAATGAAACTGCAAATGCCTTAAAACAGGCTTGGAAAAGTGTGTTCTATATCTCTGCCAAACAGACTCCCCGGAGGTTGAGCTTTCAGAAGCTAGCTTAACTCTAAGGGACGAAGCAGCAGAATGTGCCTCTCACATCTAGCCTGTAGGAATTCAGGTTGGCAAGTTCTATGGGAAAGCCCATTGGCGCCTTCGTTGGAAACGGGTTTGGAAATTTCAGTTTCAAAATCTCTGTGAAAAAGCGTCAGAGAAGCTTCTCCGTTTAGAATCCAGCATATCTCACTGAACCGAAGAAGTGGTAGTTAGAAGGGAGTTAGAGCTGCAAGCAGTTTGGTTTGGGAAATTAGACGCGAAATGAAACTGCAAATGCCTTCCAACAGGCTTGGAAAAGTGTGTTCTATATCTCTGCCAAACAAACTCCCCGGAGGTTGAGCTTTCAGAAGCAAGTTTAACTCTAAGGGAGGAAGCAGCAGAATGTGCCTCTCACATCTAGCCTGTAGGAATTCAGGTTGGCAAGTTCTATGGGGAAGCCCATTGCTGCCTATGGTGGAAACGGCATGGGAGATTTCAGTTTCAAAATCTCTGTGAAAAAGCGTCAGAGAAGCTTCTCCGTTTAGAATCCAGCATATCTCACTGAACCGAAGAAGTGGTAGTTAGAAGGGAGTTAGAGCTGCAAGCAGTTTGGTTTGGGAAATTAGACGCGAAATGAAACTGCAAATGCCTTCCAACAGGCTTGGAAAAGTGTGTTCTATATCTCTGCCAAACAAACTCCCCGGAGGTTGAGCTTTCAGAAGCTAGTTTAACTCTAAGGGAGGAAGCAGCAGAATGTGCCTCTCACATCTAGCCTGTAGGAATTCAGGTTGGCAAGTTCTATGGGGAAGCCCATTGCTGCCTATGGTGAAAACGGCATGGGAAATTTCAGTTTCAAAATCTCTGTGAAAAAGCGTCAGAGAAGCTTCTCCGTTTAGAATCCAGCATATCTCACTGAACCGAAGAAGTGGTAGTTAGAAGGGAGTTAGAGCTGCAAGCAGTTTGGTTTGGGAAATTAGACGCGAAATGAAACTGCAAATGCCTTAAAACAGGCTTGGAAAAGTGTGTTCTATATCTCTGCCAAACAGAGTCCCCGGAGGTTGAGCTTTCAGAAGCAAGCTTAACTGTTAGGGAGGAAGCAGCAGAATGTGCCTCTCACATCTAGCCTGTAGGAATTCAGGTTGGCAAGTTCTATGGGGAAGCCCATTGCTGCCTATGGTGGAAACGGCATGGGAGATTTCAGTTTCAAAATCTCTGTGAAAAAGCGTCAGAGAAGCTTCTCCGTTTAGAATCCAGCATATCTCACTGAACCGAAGAAGTGGTAGTAAGAAGGGAGTTAGAGCTGCAAGCAGTTTGGTTTGGGAAATTAGACGCGAAATGAAACTGCAAATGCCTTAAAACAGGCTTGGAAAAGTGTGTTCTATATCTCTGCCAAACAAACTCCCCGGAGGTTGAGCTTTCAGAAGCTAGCTTAACTCTAAGGGAGGAAGCAGCAGAATGTGCCTCTCACATCTAGCCTGTAGTAATTCAGGTTGGCAAGTTCTATGGGGAAGCCCATTGCTGCCTATGGTGGAAACGGCATGGGAGATTTCAGTTTCAAAATCTCTGTGAAAAAGCGTCAGAGAAGCTTCTCCGTTTAGAATCCAGCATATCTCACTGAACCGAAGAAGTGGTAGTTAGAAGGGAGTTAGAGCTGCAAGCAGTTTGGTTTGGGAAATTAGATGCGAAATGACACTGCAAAGGCCTTGCAACAGGCTTGGAAAAGTGTGTTCTATATCTCTGCCAAACAAACTCCCCGGAGGTTGAGCTTTCAGAAGCAAGCTTAACTGTTAGGGAGGGAGCAGCAGAATGTGCCTCTCACATCTAGCCTGTAGGAATTCAGGTTGGCAAGTTCTATGGGGAAGCCCATTGCTGCCTATGGTGGAAACGGCATGGGAGATTTCAGTTTCAAAATCTCTGTGAAAAAGCGTCAGAGAAGCTTCTCCGTTTAGAATCCAGCATATCTCACTGAACCGAAGAAGTGGTAGTTAGAAGGGAGTTAGAGCTGCAAGCAGTTTGGTTTGGGAAATTAGACGCGAAATGAAACTGCAAATGCCTTCCAACAGGCTTGGAAAAGTGTGTTCTATATCTCTGCCAAACAAACTCCCCGGAGGTTGAGCTTTCAGAAGCAAGTTTAACTCTAAGGGAGGAAGCAGGAGAATGTGCCTCTCACATCTAGCCTGTAGGAATTCAGGTTGGCAAGTTCCATGGGGAAGCCCATTGCTGCCTACGGTGGAAACGGCATGGGAGATTTCAGTTTCAAAATCTCTCTGAAAAAGCGTCAGAGAAGCTTCTCCGTTTAGAATCCAGCATATCTCACTGAACCGAAGAAGTGGTAGTTAGAAGGGAGTTAGAGCTGCAAGCAGTTTGGTTTGGGAAATTAGATGCGAAATGACACTGCAAAGGCCTTCCAACAGGCTTGGAAAAGTGTGTTCTATATCTCTGCCAAACAGAGTCCCCGGAGGTTGAGCTTTCAGAAGCAAGCTTAACTGTTAGGGAGGAAGCAGCAGAATGTGCCTCTCACATCTAGCCTGTAGGAATTCAGGTTGGCAAGTTCTATGGGAAGCCCATAGGCGCCTTCGTTGGAAACGGGTTGGAAATTTCAGTTTCAAAATCTCTGTGAAAAAGCGTCAGAGAAGCTTCTCCGTTTAGAATCCAGCATATCTCACTGAACCGAAGAAGTGGTAGTTAGAAGGGAGTTAGAGCTGCAAGCAGTTTGGTTTGGGAAATTAGACGCGAAATGAAACTGCAAATGCCTTCCAACAGGCTTGGAAAAGTGTGTTCTATATCTCTGCCAAACAAACTCCCCGGAGGTTGAGCTTTCAGAAGCAAGTTTAACTCTAAGGGAGGAAGCAGCAGAATGTGCCTCTCACATCTAGCCTGTAGGAATTCAGGTTGGCAAGTTCTATGGGGAAGCCCATTGCTGCCTATGGTGGAAACGGCATGGGAGATTTCAGTTTCAAAATCTGTGTGAAAAAGCGTCAGAGAAGCTTCTCCGTTTAGAATCCAGCATATCTCACTGAACCGAAGAAGTGGTAGTTAGAAGGGAGTTAGAGCTGCAAGCAGTTTGGTTTGGGAAATTAGACGCGAAATGAAACTGCAAATGCCTTCCAACAGGCTTGGAAAAGTGTGTTCTATATCTCTGCCAAACAAACTCCCCGGAGGTTGAGCTTTCAGAAGCTAGTTTAACTCTAAGGGAGGAAGCAGCAGAATGTGCCTCTCACATCTAGCCTGTAGGAATTCAGGTTGGCAAGTTCTATGGGGAAGCCCATAGGCGCCTTCGTTGGAAACGGGTTTGGAAATTTCAGTTTCAAAATCTCTGTGAAAAAGCGTCAGAGAAGCTTCTCCGTTTAGAATCCAGCATATCTCACTGAACCGAAGAAGTGGTAGTTAGAAGGGAGTTAGAGCTGCAAGCAGTTTGGTTTGGGAAATTAGACGCGAAATGAAACTGCAAATGCCTTCCAACAGGCTTGGAAAACTGTGTTCTATATCTCTGCCAAACAAACTCCCCGGAGGTTGAGCTTTCAGAAGCAAGTTTAACTCTAAGGGAGGAAGCAGCAGAATGTGCCTCTCACATCTAGCCTGTAGGAATTCAGGTTGGCAAGTTCTATGGGGAAGCCCATTGCTGCCTATGGTGGAAACGGCATGGGAGATTTCAGTTTCAAAATCTGTGTGAAAAAGCGTCAGAGAAGCTTCTCCGTTTAGAATCCAGCATATCTCACTGAACCGAAGAAGTGGTAGTTAGAAGGGAGTTAGAGCTGCAAGCAGTTTGGTTTGGGAAATTAGACGCGAAATGAAACTGCAAATGCCTTCCAACAGGCTTGGAAAAGTGTGTTCTATATCTCTGCCAAACAAACTCCCCGGAGGTTGAGCTTTCAGAAGCTAGTTTAACTCTAAGGGAGGAAGCAGCAGAATGTGCCTCTCACATCTAGCCTGTAGGAATTCAGGTTGGCAAGTTCTATGGGGAAGCCCATAGGCGCCTTCGTTGGAAACGGGTTTGGAAATTTCAGTTTCAAAATCTCTGTGAAAAAGCGTCAGAGAAGCTTCTCCGTTTAGAATCCAGCATATCTCACTGAACCGAAGAAGTGGTAGTTAGAAGGGAGTTAGAGCTGCAAGCAGTTTGGTTTGGGAAATTAGACGCGAAATGAAACTGCAAATGCCTTCCAACAGGCTTGGAAAAGTGTGTTCTATATCTCTGCCAAACAAACTCCCCGGAGGTTGAGCTTTCTGAAGCAAGTTTAACTCTAAGGGAGGAAGCAGCAGAATGTGCCTCTCACATCTAGCCTTTAGGAATTCAGGATGGCAAGTTCTATGGGGAAGCCCATTGCTGCCTATGGTGGAAACGGCATGGGAGATTTCAGTTTCAAAATCTCTGTGAAAAAGCGTCAGAGAAGCTTCTCCGTTTAGAATCCAGCATATCTCACTGAACCGAAGAAGTGGTAGTTAGAAGGGAGTTAGAGCTGCAAGCAGTTTGGTTTGGGAAATTAGACGCGAAATGAAACTGCAAATGCCTTCCAGCAGGCTTGGAAAAGTGTGTTCTATATCTCTGCCAAACAAACTCCCCGGAGGTTGAGCTTTCAGAAGCTAGATTAACTCTAAGGGAGGAAGCAGCAGAATGTGCCTCTCACATCTAGCCTGTAGGAATTCAGGTTGGCAAGTTCTATGGGGAAGCCCATTGGCGCCTTCGTTGGAAACGGGTTTGGAAATTTCAGTTTCAAAATCCCTGTGAAAAAGCGTCAGAGAAGCTTCTCCGTTTAGAATCCAGCATATCTCACTGAACCGAAGAAGTGGTAGTTAGATGGGAGTTAGAGCTGCAAGCAGTTTGCTTTGGGAAATTAGACGCGAAATGAAACTGCAAATGCCTTCCAACAGGCTTGGAAAAGTGTGTTCTATATCTCTGCCAAACAAACTCCCCGGAGGTTGAGCTTTCAGAAGCAAGTTTAACTCTAAGGGAGGAAGCAGCAGAATGTGCCTCTCACATCTAGCCTGTAGGAATTCAGGTTGGCAAGTTCTATGGGGAAGCCCATTGCTGCCTATGGTGGAAACGGCATGGGAGATTTCAGTTTCAAAATCTGTGTGAAAAAGCGTCAGAGAAGCTTCTCCGTTTAGAATCCAGCATATCTCACTGAACCGAAGAAGTGGTAGTTAGAAGGGAGTTAGAGCTGCAAGCTGTTTGGTTTGGGAAATTAGACGCGAAATGAAACTGCAAATGCCTTCCAACAGGCTTGGAAAAGTGTGTTCTATATCTCTGCCAAACAGACTCCCCGGAGGTTGAGCTTTCCGAAGCTAGCTTAACTCTAAGGGAGGAAGCAGCAGAATGTGCCTCTCACATCTAGCCTGTAGGAATTCAGGTTGGCAAGTTCTATGGGAAAGCCCATTGGCGCCTTCGTTGGAAACGGGTTTGGAAATTTCAGTTTCAAAATCTGTGTGAAAAAGCGTCAGAGAAGCTTCTCCGTTTAGAATCCAGCATATCTCACTGAACCGAAGAAGTGGTAGTTAGAAGGGAGTTAGAGCTGCAAGCAGTTTGGTTTGGGAAATTAGACGCGAAATGAAACTGCAAATGCCTTCCAACAGGCTTGGAAAAGTGTGTTCTATATCTCTGCCAAACAAACTCCCCGGAGGTTGAGCTTTCAGAAGCTAGTTTAACTCTAAGGGAGGAAGCAGCAGAATGTGCCTCTCACATCTAGCCAGTAGGAATTCAGGTTGGCAAGTTCTATGGGGAAGCCCATTGCTGCCTATGGTGAAAACGGCATGGGAGATTTCAGTTTCAAAATCTCTGTGAAAAAGCGTCAGAGAAGCTTCTCCGTTTAGAATCCAGCATATCTCACTGAACCGAAGAAGTGGTAGTTAGAAGGGAGTTAGAGCTGCAAGCAGTTTGGTTTGGGAAATTAGACGCGAAATGAAACTGCAAATTCCTTCCAACAGGCTTGGAAAATTGTGTTCTATATCTCTGCCAAACAGAGTACCCGGAGGTTGAGCTTTCAGAAGCAAGCTTAACTGTTAGGGAGGAAGCAGCAGAATGTGCCTCTCACATCTAGCCTGTAGGAATTCAGGTTGGCAAGTTCTATGGGGAAGCCCATTGCTGCCTATGGTGGAAACGGCATGGGAGATTTCAGTTTCAAAATCTCTGTGAAAAAGCGTCAGAGAAGCTTCTCCGTTTAGAATCCAGCATATCTCACTGAACCGAAGAAGTGGTAGTTAGAAGGCAGTTAGAGCTGCAAGCAGTTTGGTTTGGGAAATTAGACGCGAAATGAAACTGCAAATGCCTTCCAACAGGCTTGGAAAAATGTGTTCTATATCTCTGCCAAACAGACTCCCCGGAGGTTGAGCTTACAGAAGCAAGTTTAACTCTAAGGGAGGAAGCAGCAGAATGTGCCTCTCACATCTAGCCTGTAGGAATTCAGGTTGGCAAGTTCTATGGGGAAGCCCATTGCTGCCTATGGTGAAAACGGCATGGGAAATTTCAGTTTCAAAATCTCTGTGAAAAAGCGTCAGAAAAGCTTCTCCGTTTACAATCCAGCATATCTCACTGAACTGAAGAAGTGGTAGTTAGAAGGGAGTTAGAGCTGCAAGCAGTTTGGTTTGGGAAATTAGACGCGAAATGAAACTGCAAATGCCTTAAAACAGCTTTGGAAAAGTGTGTTCTATATCTCTGCCAAACAGACTCCCCGGAGGTTGAGCTTTCAGAAGCTAGCTTAACTCTAAGGGAGGAAGCAGCAGAATGTGCCTCTCACATCTAGCCTGTAGGAATTCAGGTTGGCAAGTTCTATGGGAAAGCCCATTGGCGCCTTCGTTGGAAACGGGTTTGGAAATTTCAGTTTCAAAATCTCTGTGAAAAAGCGTCAGAGAAGCTTCTCCGTTTAGAATCCAGCATATCTCACTGAACCGAAGAAGTGGTAGTTAGAAGGGAGTCAGAGCTGCAAGCAGTTTGGTTTGGGAAATTAGACGCGAAATGAAACTGCAAATGCCTTCCAACAGGCTTGGAAAAGTGTGTTCTATATCTCTGCCAAACAAACTCCCCGGAGGTTGAGCTTTCAGAAGCAAGTTTAACTCTAAGGGAGGAAGCAGCAGAATGTGCCTCTCACATCTAGCCTGTAGGAATTCAGGTTGGCAAGTTCCATGGGGAAGCCCATTGCTGCCTACGGTGGAAACGGCATGGGAGATTTCAGTTTCAAAATCTCTGTGAAAAAGCGTCAGAGAAGCTTCTCCGTTTAGAATCCAGCATATCTCACTGAACCGAAGAAGTGGTAGTTAGAAGGGAGTTAGAGCTGCAAGCAGTTTGGTTTGGGAAATTAGATGCGAAATGACACTGCAAAGGCCTTCCAACAGGCTTGGAAAACTGTGTTCTATATCTCTGCCAAACAGAGTCCCCGGAGGTTGAGCTTTCAGAAGCAAGCTTAACTGTTAGGGAGGAAGCAGCAGAATGTGCCTCTCACATCTAGCCTGTAGGAATTCAGGTTGGCAAGTTCTATGGGGAAGCCCATTGCTGCCTATGGTGGAAACGGCATGGGAGATTTCAGTTTCAAAATCTCTGTGAAAAAGCGTCAGAGAAGCTTCTCCGTTTAGAATCCAGCATATCTCACTGAACCGAAGAAGTGGTAGTTAGAAGGGAGTTAGAGCTGCAAGCAGTTTGGTTTGGGAAATTAGACGCGAAATGAAACTGCAAATGCCTTAAAACAGGCTTGGAAAAGTGTGTTCTATATCTCTGCCAAACAGACTCCCCGGAGGTTGAGCTTTCAGAAGCTAGCTTAACTCTAAGGGAGGAAGCAGCAGAATGTTCCTCTCACATCTAGCCTGTAGGAATTCTGGAGGGCAAGTTCTATGGGGAAGCCCATTGCTGCCTATGGTGGAAACGGCATGGGAGATTTCAGTTTCAAAATCTCTGTGAAAAAGCGTCAGAGAAGCTTCTCCGTTTAGAATCCAGCATATCTCACTGAACCGAAGAAGTGGTAGTTAGAAGGGAGTTAGAGCTGCAAGCAGTTTGGTTTGGGAAATTAGACGCGAAATGAAACTGCAAATGCCTTAAAACAGGCTTGGAAAAGTGTGTTCTATATCTCTGCCAAACAGACTCCCCGGAGGTTGAGCTTTCAGAAGCTAGCTTAACTCTAAGGGAGGAAGCAGCAGAATGTGCCTCTCACATCTAGCCTGTAGGAATTCAGGTTGGCAAGTTCTATGGGGAAGCTCATGAGCATCTTCGTTGGAAACGGGTTTGGAAATTTCAGTTTCAAAATCTCTGTGAAAAAGCGTCAGAGAAGCTTCTCCGTTTAGAATCCAGCATATCTCACTGAACCGAAGAAGTGGTAGTTAGAAGGGAGTTAGAGCTGCAACCAGTTTGGTTTGGGAAATTAGACGCGAAATGAAACTGCAAATGCCTTCCAACAGGCTTGGAAAAGTGTGTTCTATATCTCTGCCAAACAGAGTCCCCGGAGGTTGAGCTTTCAGAAGCAAGCTTAACTGTTAGGGAGGAAGCAGCAGAATGTGCCTCTCACATCTAGCCTGTAGGAATTCAGGTTGGCAAGTTCTATGGGGAAGCCCATTGCTGCCTATGGTGGAAACGGCATGGGAGATTTCAGTTTCAAAATCTCTGTGAAAAAGCGTCAGAGAAGCTTCTCCGTTTAGAATCCAGCATATCTCACTGAACCGAAGAAGTGGTAGTTAGAAGGGAGTTAGAGCTGCAAGCAGTTTGGTTTGGGAAATTAGACGCGAAATGAAACTGCAAATGCCTTAAAACAGGCTTGGAAAAGTGTGTTCTATATCTCTGCCAAACAGACTCCCCGGAGGTTGAGCTTTCAGAAGCTAGCTTAACTCTAAGGGAGGAAGCAGCAGAATGTGCCTCTCACATCTAGCCTGTAGGAATTCAGGTTGGCAAGTTCTATGGGGAAGCCCATTGCTGCCTATGGTGGAAACGGCATGGGAGATTTCAGTTTCAAAATCTCTGTGAAAAAGCGTCAGAGAAGCTTCTCCGTTTAGAATCCAGCATATCTCACTGAACCGAAGAAGTGGTAGTTAGAAGGCAGTTAGAGCTGCAAGCAGTTTGGTTTGGGAAATTAGACGCGAAATGAAACTGCAAATGCCTTCCAACAGGCTTGGAAAAGTGTGTTCTATATCTCTGCCAAACAAACTCCCCGGAGGTAGAGCTTTCAGAAGCTAGTTTAACTCTAAGGGAGGAAGCAGCAGAATGTGCCTCTCACATCTAGCCTGTAGGAATTCAGGTTGGCAAGTTCTATGGGGAAGCCCATTGCTGCCTATGGTGGAAACGGCATGGGAGATTTCAGTTTCAAAATCTCTGTGAAAAAGCGTCAGAGAAGCTTCTCCGTTTAGAATCCAGCATATCTCACTGAACCGAAGAAGTGGTAGTTAGAAGGGAGTTAGAGCTGCAAGCTGTTTGGTTTGGGAAATTAGACGCGAAATGAAACTGCAAATGCCTTCCAACAGGCTTGGAAAAGTGTGTTCTATATCTCTGCCAAACAGACTCCCCGGAGGTTGAGCTTTCAGAAGCTAGCTTAACTCTAAGGGAGGAAGCAGCAGAATGTGCCTCTCACATCTAGCATGTAGGAATTCAGGTTGGCAAGTTCTATGGGAAAGCCCTTTGGCGCCTTCGTTGGAAACGGGTTTGGAAATTTCAGTTTCAAAATCTCTGTGAAAAAGCGTCAGAGAAGCTTCTCCGTTTAGAATCCAGCATATCTCACTGAACCGAAGAAGTGGTAGTTAGAAGGGAGTTAGAGCTGCAAGCAGTTGGTTTGGGAAATTAGACGCGAAATGAAACTGCAAATGCCTTCCAACAGGCTTGGAAAAGTGTGTTCTATATCTCTGCCAAACAAACTCCCCGGAGGTTGAGCTTTCAGAAGCAAGTTTAACTCTAAGGGAGGAAGCAGCAGAATGTGCCTCTCACATCTAGCCTGTAGGAATTCAGGTTGGCAAGTTCTATGGGGAAGCCCATTGCTGCCTATGGTGGAAACGGCATGGGAGATTTCAGTTTCAAAATCTCTGTGAAAAAGCGTCAGAGAAGCTTCTCCGTTTAGAATCCAGCATATCTCACTGAACCGAAGAAGTGGTAGTTAGAAGGGAGTTAGAGCTGCAAGCAGTTTGGTTTGGGAAATTAGACGCGAAATGAAACTGCAAATGCCTTCCAACAGGCTTGGAAAAGTGTGTTCTATATCTCTGCCAAACAAACTCCCCGGAGGTTGAGCTTTCAGAAGCTAGTTTAACTCTAAGGGAGGAAGCAGCAGAATGTGCCTCTCACATCTAGCCAGTAGGAATTCAGGTTGGCAAGTTCTATGGGGAAGCCCATTGCTGCCTATGGTGAAAACGGCATGGGAGATTTCAGTTTCAAAATCTCTGTGAAAAAGCGTCAGAGAAGCTTCTCCGTTTAGAATCCAGCATATCTCACTGAACCGAAGAAGTGGTAGTTAGAAGGGAGTTAGAGCTGCAAGCAGTTTGGTTTGGGAAATTAGACGCGAAATGAAACTGCAAATTCCTTCCAACAGGCTTGGAAAATTGTGTTCTATATCTCTGCCAAACAGAGTCCCCGGAGGTTGAGCTTTCAGAAGCAAGCTTAACTGTTAGGGAGGAAGCAGCAGAATGTGCCTCTCACATCTAGCCTGTAGGAATTCAGGTTGGCAAGTTCTATGGGGAAGCCCATTGCTGCCTATGGTGGAAACGGCATGGGAGATTTCAGTTTCAAAATCTCTGTGAAAAAGCGTCAGAGAAGCTTCTCCGTTTAGAATCCAGCATATCTCACTGAACCGAAGAAGTGGTAGTTAGAAGGCAGTTAGAGCTGCAAGCAGTTTGGTTTGGGAAATTAGACGCGAAATGAAACTGCAAATGCCTTCCAACAGGCTTGGAAAAATGTGTTCTATATCTCTGCCAAACAGACTCCCCGGAGGTTGAGCTTACAGAAGCAAGTTTAACTCTAAGGGAGGAAGCAGCAGAATGTGCCTCTCACATCTAGCCTGTAGGAATTCAGGTTGGCAAGTTCTATGGGGAAGCCCATTGCTGCCTATGGTGAAAACGGCATGGGAAATTTCAGTTTCAAAATCTCTGTGAAAAAGCGTCAGAGAAGCTTCTCCGTTTAGAATCCAGCATATCTCACTGAACCGAAGAAGTGGTAGTTAGAAGGGAGTTAGAGCTGCAAGCAGTTTGGTTTGGGAAATTAGACGCGAAATGAAACTGCAAATGCCTTAAAACAGGCTTGGAAAAGTGTGTTCTATATCTCTGCCAAACAGACTCCCCGGAGGTTGAGCTTTCAGAAGCTAGCTTAACTCTAAGGGAGGAAGCAGCAGAATGTGCCTCTCACATCTAGCCTGTAGGAATTCAGGTTGGGAAGTTCTATGGGAAAGCCCATTGGCGCCTTCGTTGGAAACGGGTTTGGAAATTTCAGTTTCAAAATCTCTGTGAAAAAGCGTCAGAGAAGCTTCTCCGTTTAGAATCCAGCATATCTCACTGAACCGAAGAAGTGGTAGTTAGAAGGGAGTTAGAGCTGCAAGCAGTTTGGTTTGGGAAATTAGACGCAAAATGAAACTGCAAATGCCTTCCAACAGGCTTGGAAAAGTGTGTTCTATATCTCTGCCAAACAAACTCCCCGGAGGTTGAGCTTTCAGAAGCAAGTTTAACTCTAAGGGAGGAAGCAGCAGAAGGTGCCTCTCACATCTAGCCTTTAGGAATTCAGGTTGGCAAGTTCTATGGGGTAGCCCATTGCTGCCTATGGTGGAAACGGCATGGGAGATTTCAGTTTCAAAATCTCTGTGAAAAAGCGTCAGAGAAGCTTCTCCGTTTAGAATCCAGCATATCTCACTGAACCGAAGAAGTGGTAGTTAGAAGGGAGTTAGAGCTGCAAGCAGTTTGGTTTGGGAAATTAGATGCGAAATGACACTGCAAAGGCCTTGCAACAGGCTTGGAAAAGTGTGTTCTATATCTCTGCCAAACAGAGTCCCCGGAGGTTGAGCTGTCAGAAGCAAGCTTAACTGTTAGGGAGGGAGCAGCAGAATGTGCCTCTCACATCTAGCCTGTAGGAATTCAGGTTGGCAAGTTCTATGGGGAAGCCCATTGCTGCCAATGGTAGAAACGGCATGGGAGATTTCAGTTTCAAAATCTCTGTGAAAAAGCGTCAGAGAAGCTTCTCCGTTTAGAATCCAGCATATCTCACTGAACCGAAGAAGTGGTAGTTAGAAGGGAGTTAGAGCTGCAAGCAGTTTGGTTTGGGAAATTAGACGCGAAATGAAACTCCAAATGCCTTCCAACAGGCTTGGAAAAGTGTGTTCTATATCTTTGCCAAACAGACTCCCCGGAGGTTGAGCTTTCAGAAGCAAGTTTAACTCTAAGGGAGGAAGCAGCAGAATGTGCCTCTCACATCTAGCCTGTAGGAATTCAGGTTGGCAAGTTCTATGGGGAAGCCCATTGCTGCCTATGGTGAAAACGGCATGGGAAATTTCAGTTTCAAAATCTCTGTGAAAAAGCGTCAGAGAAGCTTCTCCGTTTACAATCCAGCATATCTCACTGAACTGAAGAAGTGGTAGTTAGAAGGGAGTTAGAGCTGCAAGCAGTTTGGTTTGGGAAATTAGACGCGAAATGAAACTGCAAATGCCTTAAAACAGCTTTGGAAAAGTGTGTTCTATATCTCTGCCAAACAGACTCCCCGGAGGTTGAGCTTTCAGAAGCTAGCTTAACTCTAAGGGAGGAAGCAGCAGAATGTGCCTCTCACATCTAGCCTGTAGGAATTCAGGTTGGCAAGTTCTATGGGACAGCCCATTGGCGCCTTCGTTGGAAACGGGTTTGGAAATTTCAGTTTCAAAATCTCTGTGAAAAAGCGTCAGAGAAGCTTCTCCGTTTAGAATCCAGCATATCTCACTGAACCGAAGAAGTGGTAGTTAGAAGGGAGTTAGAGCTGCAAGCAGTTTGGTTTGGGAAATTAGACGCGAAATGAAACTGCAAATGCCTTCCAACAGGCTTGGAAAAGTGTGTTCTATATCTCTGCCAAACAAACTCCCCGGAGGTTGAGCTTTCTGAAGCAAGTTTAACTCTAAGGGAGGAAGCAGCAGAATGTGCCTCTCACATCTAGCCTTTAGGAATTCAGGATGGCAAGTTCTATGGGGAAGCCCATTGCTGCCTATGGTGGAAACGGCATGGGAGATTTCAGTTTCAAAATCTCTGTGAAAAAGCGTCAGAGAAGCTTCTCCGTTTAGAATCCAGCATATCTCACTGAACCGAAGAAGTGGTAGTTAGAAGGGAGTTAGAGCTGCAAGCAGTTTGGTTTGGGAAATTAGACGCGAAATGAAACTGCAAATGCCTTCCAGCAGGCTTGGAAAAGTGTGTTCAATATCTCTGCCAAACAAACTCCCCGGAGGTTGAGCTTTCAGAAGCTAGATTAACTCTAAGGGAGGAAGCAGCAGAATGTGCCTCTCACATCTAGCCTGTAGGAATTCAGGTTGGCAAGTTCTATGGGGAAGCCCATTGGCGCCTTCGTTGGAAACGGGTTTGGAAATTTCAGTTTCAAAATCCCTGTGAAAAAGCGTCAGAGAAGCTTCTCCGTTTAGAATCCAGCATATCTCACTGAACCGAAGAAGTGGTAGTTAGATGGGAGTTAGAGCTGCAAGCAGTTTGCTTTGGGAAATTAGACGCGAAATGAAACTGCAAATGCCTTCCAACAGGCTTGGAAAAGTGTGTTCTATATCTCTGCCAAACAAACTCCCCGGAGGTTGAGCTTTCAGAAGCAAGTTTAACTCTAAGGGAGGAAGCAGCAGAATGTGCCTCTCACATCTAGCCTGTAGGAATTCAGGTTGGCAAGTTCTATGGGGAAGCCCATTGCTGCCTATGGTGGAAACGGCATGGGAGATTTCAGTTTCAAAATCTGTGTGAAAAAGCGTCAGAGAAGCTTCTCCGTTTAGAATCCAGCATATCTCACTGAACCGAAGAAGTGGTAGTTAGAAGGGAGTTAGAGCTGCAAGCTGTTTGGTTTGGGAAATTAGACGCGAAATGAAACTGCAAATGCCTTCCAACAGGCTTGGAAAAGTGTGTTCTATATCTCTGCCAAACAGACTCCCCGGAGGTTGAGCTTTCCGAAGCTAGCTTAACTCTAAGGGAGGAAGCAGCAGAATGTGCCTCTCACATCTAGCCTGTAGGAATTCAGGTTGGCAAGTTCTATGGGAAAGCCCATTGGCGCCTTCGTTGGAAACGGGTTTGGAAATTTCAGTTTCAAAATCTGTGTGAAAAAGCGTCAGAGAAGCTTCTCCGTTTAGAATCCAGCATATCTCACTGAACCGAAGAAGTGGTAGTTAGAAGGGAGTTAGAGCTGCAAGCAGTTTGGTTTGGGAAATTAGACGCGAAATGAAACTGCAAATGCCTTCCAACAGGCTTGGAAAAGTGTGTTCTATATCTCTGCCAAACAAACTCCCCGGAGGTTGAGCTTTCAGAAGCTAGTTTAACTCTAAGGGAGGAAGCAGCAGAATGTGCCTCTCACATCTAGCCAGTAGGAATTCAGGTTGGCAAGTTCTATGGGGAAGCCCATTGCTGCCTATGGTGAAAACGGCATGGGAGATTTCAGTTTCAAAATCTCTGTGAAAAAGCGTCAGAGAAGCTTCTCCGTTTAGAATCCAGCATATCTCACTGAACCGAAGAAGTGGTAGTTAGAAGGGAGTTAGAGCTGCAAGCAGTTTGGTTTGGGAAATTAGACGCGAAATGAAACTGCAAATTCCTTCCAACAGGCTTGGAAAATTGTGTTCTATATCTCTGCCAAACAGAGTACCCGGAGGTTGAGCTTTCAGAAGCAAGCTTAACTGTTAGGGAGGAAGCAGCAGAATGTGCCTCTCACATCTAGCCTGTAGGAATTCAGGTTGGCAAGTTCTATGGGGAAGCCCATTGCTGCCTATGGTGGAAACGGCATGGGAGATTTCAGTTTCAAAATCTCTGTGAAAAAGCGTCAGAGAAGCTTCTCCGTTTAGAATCCAGCATATCTCACTGAACCGAAGAAGTGGTAGTTAGAAGGCAGTTAGAGCTGCAAGCAGTTTGGTTTGGGAAATTAGACGCGAAATGAAACTGCAAATGCCTTCCAACAGGCTTGGAAAAATGTGTTCTATATCTCTGCCAAACAGACTCCCCGGAGGTTGAGCTTACAGAAGCAAGTTTAACTCTAAGGGAGGAAGCAGCAGAATGTGCCTCTCACATCTAGCCTGTAGGAATTCAGGTTGGCAAGTTCTATGGGGAAGCCCATTGCTGCCTATGGTGAAAACGGCATGGGAAATTTCAGTTTCAAAATCTCTGTGAAAAAGCGTCAGAAAAGCTTCTCCGTTTACAATCCAGCATATCTCACTGAACTGAAGAAGTGGTAGTTAGAAGGGAGTTAGAGCTGCAAGCAGTTTGGTTTGGGAAATTAGACGCGAAATGAAACTGCAAATGCCTTAAAACAGCTTTGGAAAAGTGTGTTCTATATCTCTGCCAAACAGACTCCCCGGAGGTTGAGCTTTCAGAAGCTAGCTTAACTCTAAGGGAGGAAGCAGCAGAATGTGCCTCTCACATCTAGCCTGTAGGAATTCAGGTTGGCAAGTTCCATGGGGAAGCCCATTGCTGCCTACGGTGGAAACGGCATGGGAGATTTCAGTTTCAAAATCTCTGTGAAAAAGCGTCAGAGAAGCTTCTCCGTTTAGAATCCAGCATATCTCACTGAACCGAAGAAGTGGTAGTTAGAAGGGAGTTAGAGCTGCAAGCAGTTTGGTTTGGGAAATTAGACGCGAAATGAAACTGCAAATGCCTTAAAACAGGCTTGGAAAAGTGTGTTCTATATCTCTGCCAAACAGACTCCCCGGAGGTTGAGCTTTCAGAAGCTAGCTTAACTCTTAGGGAGGAAGCAGCAGAATGTGCCTCTCACATCTAGCCTGTAGGAATTCAGGTTGGCAAGTTCTATGGGGAAGCTCATGAGCATCTTCGTTGGAAACGGGTTTGGAAATTTCAGTTTCAAAATCTCTGTGAAAAAGCGTCAGAGAAGCTTCTCCGTTTAGAATCCAGCATATCTCACTGAACCGAAGAAGTGGTAGTTAGAAGGGAGTTAGAGCTGCAAGCAGTTTGGTTTGGGAAATTAGACGCGAAATGAAACTGCAAATGCCTTCCAACAGGCTTGGAAAAGTGTGTTCTATATCTCTGCCAAACAGAGTCCCCGGAGGTTGAGCTTTCAGAAGCAAGCTTAACTGTTAGGGAGGAAGCAGCAGAATGTGCCTCTCACATCTAGCCTGTAGGAATTCAGGTTGGCAAGTTCTATGGGGAAGCCCATTGCTGCCTATGGTGGAAACGGCATGGGAGATTTCAGTTTCAAAATCTCTGTGAAAAAGCGTCAGAGAAGCTTCTCCGTTTAGAATCCAGCATATCTCACTGAACCGAAGAAGTGGTAGTTAGAAGGGAGTTAGAGCTGCAAGCAGTTTGGTTTGGGAAATTAGACGCGAAATGAAACTGCAAATGCCTTAAAACAGGCTTGGAAAAGTGTGTTCTATATCTCTGCCAAACAGACTCCCCGGAGGTTGAGCTTTCAGAAGCTGGCTTAACTCTAAGGGAGGAAGCAGCAGAATGTGCCTCTCACATCTAGCCTGTAGGAATTCAGGTTGGCAAGTTCTATGGGGAAGCCCATTGCTGCCTATGGTGGAAACGGCATGGGAGATTTCAGTTTCAAAATCTCTGTGAAAAAGCGTCAGAGAAGCTTCTCCGTTTAGAATCCAGCATATCTCACTGAACCGAAGAAGTGGTAGTTAGAAGGCAGTTAGAGCTGCAAGCAGTTTGGTTTGGGAAATTAGACGCGAAATGAAACTGCAAATGCCTTCCAACAGGCTTGGAAAAGTGTGTTCTATATCTCTGCCAAACAAACTCCCCGGAGGTTGAGCTTTCAGAAGCTAGTTTAACTCTAAGGGAGGAAGCAGCAGAATGTGCCTCTCACATCTAGCCTGTAGGAATTCAGGTTGGCAAGTTCTATGGGGAAGCCCATTGCTGCCTATGGTGGAAACGGCATGGGAGATTTCAGTTTCAAAATCTCTGTGAAAAAGCGTCAGAGAAGCTTCTCCGTTTAGAATCCAGCATATCTCACTGAACCGAAGAAGTGGTAGTTAGAAGGGAGTTAGAGCTGCAAGCTGTTTGGTTTGGGAAATTAGACGCGAAATGAAACTGCAAATGCCTTCCAACAGGCTTGGAAAAGTGTGTTCTATATCTCTGCCAAACAGACTCCCCGGAGGTTGAGCTTTCAGAAGCTAGCTTAACTCTAAGGGAGGAAGCAGCAGAATGTGCCTCTCACATCTAGCATGTAGGAATTCAGGTTGGCAAGTTCTATGGGAAAGCCCTTTGGCGCCTTCGTTGGAAACGGGTTTGGAAATTTCAGTTTCAAAATCTCTGTGAAAAAGCGTCAGAGAAGCTTCTCCGTTTAGAATCCAGCATATCTCACTGAACCGAAGAAGTGGTAGTTAGAAGGGAGTTAGAGCTGCAAGCAGTTGGTTTGGGAAATTAGACGCGAAATGAAACTGCAAATGCCTTCCAACAGGCTTGGAAAAGTGTGTTCTATATCTCTGCCAAACAAACTCCCCGGAGGTTGAGCTTTCAGAAGCAAGTTTAACTCTAAGGGAGGAAGCAGCAGAATGTGCCTCTCACATCTAGCCTGTAGGAATTCAGGTTGGCAAGTTCTATGGGGAAGCCCATTGCTGCCTATGGTGGAAACGGCATGGGAGATTTCAGTTTCAAAATCTCTGTGAAAAAGCGTCAGAGAAGCTTCTCCGTTTAGAATCCAGCATATCTCACTGAACCGAAGAAGTGGTAGTTAGAAGGGAGTTAGAGCTGCAAGCAGTTTGGTTTGGGAAATTAGACGCGAAATGAAACTGCAAATGCCTTCCAACAGGCTTGGAAAAGTGTGTTCTATATCTCTGCCAAACAAACTCCCCGGAGGTTGAGCTTTCAGAAGCTAGTTTAACTCTAAGGGAGGAAGCAGCAGAATGTGCCTCTCACATCTAGCCAGTAGGAATTCAGGTTGGCAAGTTCTATGGGGAAGCCCATTGCTGCCTATGGTGAAAACGGCATGGGAGATTTCAGTTTCAAAATCTCTGTGAAAAAGCGTCAGAGAAGCTTCTCCGTTTAGAATCCAGCATATCTCACTGAACCGAAGAAGTGGTAGTTAGAAGGGAGTTAGAGCTGCAAGCAGTTTGGTTTGGGAAATTAGACGCGAAATGAAACTGCAAATTCCTTCCAACAGGCTTGGAAAATTGTGTTCTATATCTCTGCCAAACAGAGTCCCCGGAGGTTGAGCTTTCAGAAGCAAGCTTAACTGTTAGGGAGGAAGCAGCAGAATGTGCCTCTCACATCTAGCCTGTAGGAATTCAGGTTGGCAAGTTCTATGGGGAAGCCCATTGCTGCCTATGGTGGAAACGGCATGGGAGATTTCAGTTTCAAAATCTCTGTGAAAAAGCGTCAGAGAAGCTTCTCCGTTTAGAATCCAGCATATCTCACTGAACCGAAGAAGTGGTAGTTAGAAGGCAGTTAGAGCTGCAAGCAGTTTGGTTTGGGAAATTAGACGCGAAATGAAACTGCAAATGCCTTCCAACAGGCTTGGAAAAATGTGTTCTATATCTCTGCCAAACAGACTCCCCGGAGGTTGAGCTTACAGAAGCAAGTTTAACTCTAAGGGAGGAAGCAGCAGAATGTGCCTCTCACATCTAGCCTGTAGGAATTCAGGTTGGCAAGTTCTATGGGGAAGCCCATTGCTGCCTATGGTGAAAACGGCATGGGAAATTTCAGTTTCAAAATCTCTGTGAAAAAGCGTCAGAGAAGCTTCTCCGTTTAGAATCCAGCATATCTCACTGAACCGAAGAAGTGGTAGTTAGAAGGGAGTTAGAGCTGCAAGCAGTTTGGTTTGGGAAATTAGACGCGAAATGAAACTGCAAATGCCTTAAAACAGGCTTGGAAAAGTGTGTTCTATATCTCTGCCAAACAGACTCCCCGGAGGTTGAGCTTTCAGAAGCTAGCTTAACTCTAAGGGAGGAAGCAGCAGAATGTGCCTCTCACATCTAGCCTGTAGGAATTCAGGTTGGGAAGTTCTATGGGAAAGCCCATTGGCGCCTTCGTTGGAAACGGGTTTGGAAATTTCAGTTTCAAAATCTCTGTGAAAAAGCGTCAGAGAAGCTTCTCCGTTTAGAATCCAGCATATCTCACTGAACCGAAGAAGTGGTAGTTAGAAGGGAGTTAGAGCTGCAAGCAGTTTGGTTTGGGAAATTAGACGCAAAATGAAACTGCAAATGCCTTCCAACAGGCTTGGAAAAGTGTGTTCTATATCTCTGCCAAACAAACTCCCCGGAGGTTGAGCTTTCAGAAGCAAGTTTAACTCTAAGGGAGGAAGCAGCAGAAGGTGCCTCTCACATCTAGCCTTTAGGAATTCAGGTTGGCAAGTTCTATGGGGTAGCCCATTGCTGCCTATGGTGGAAACGGCATGGGAGATTTCAGTTTCAAAATCTCTGTGAAAAAGCGTCAGAGAAGCTTCTCCGTTTAGAATCCAGCATATCTCACTGAACCGAAGAAGTGGTAGTTAGAAGGGAGTTAGAGCTGCAAGCAGTTTGGTTTGGGAAATTAGATGCGAAATGACACTGCAAAGGCCTTGCAACAGGCTTGGAAAAGTGTGTTCTATATCTCTGCCAAACAGAGTCCCCGGAGGTTGAGCTGTCAGAAGCAAGCTTAACTGTTAGGGAGGGAGCAGCAGAATGTGCCTCTCACATCTAGCCTGTAGGAATTCAGGTTGGCAAGTTCTATGGGGAAGCCCATTGCTGCCAATGGTAGAAACGGCATGGGAGATTTCAGTTTCAAAATCTCTGTGAAAAAGCGTCAGAGAAGCTTCTCCGTTTAGAATCCAGCATATCTCACTGAACCGAAGAAGTGGTAGTTAGAAGGGAGTTAGAGCTGCAAGCAGTTTGGTTTGGGAAATTAGACGCGAAATGAAACTCCAAATGCCTTCCAACAGGCTTGGAAAAGTGTGTTCTATATCTTTGCCAAACAGACTCCCCGGAGGTTGAGCTTTCAGAAGCAAGTTTAACTCTAAGGGAGGAAGCAGCAGAATGTGCCTCTCACATCTAGCCTGTAGGAATTCAGGTTGGCAAGTTCTATGGGGAAGCCCATTGCTGCCTATGGTGAAAACGGCATGGGAAATTTCAGTTTCAAAATCTCTGTGAAAAAGCGTCAGAGAAGCTTCTCCGTTTACAATCCAGCATATCTCACTGAACTGAAGAAGTGGTAGTTAGAAGGGAGTTAGAGCTGCAAGCAGTTTGGTTTGGGAAATTAGACGCGAAATGAAACTGCAAATGCCTTAAAACAGCTTTGGAAAAGTGTGTTCTATATCTCTGCCAAACAGACTCCCCGGAGGTTGAGCTTTCAGAAGCTAGCTTAACTCTAAGGGAGGAAGCAGCAGAATGTGCCTCTCACATCTAGCCTGTAGGAATTCAGGTTGGCAAGTTCTATGGGACAGCCCATTGGCGCCTTCGTTGGAAACGGGTTTGGAAATTTCAGTTTCAAAATCTCTGTGAAAAAGCGTCAGAGAAGCTTCTCCGTTTAGAATCCAGCATATCTCACTGAACCGAAGAAGTGGTAGTTAGAAGGGAGTCAGAGCTGCAAGCAGTTTGGTTTGGGAAATTAGACGCGAAATGAAACTGCAAATGCCTTCCAACAGGCTTGGAAAAGTGTGTTCTATATCTCTGCCAAACAAACTCCCCGGAGGTTGAGCTTTCAGAAGCAAGTTTAACTCTAAGGGAGGAAGCAGCAGAATGTGCCTCTCACATCTAGCCTGTAGGAATTCAGGTTGGCAAGTTCCATGGGGAAGCCCATTGCTGCCTACGGTGGAAACGGCATGGGAGATTTCAGTTTCAAAATCTCTGTGAAAAAGCGTCAGAGAAGCTTCTCCGTTTAGAATCCAGCATATCTCACTGAACCGAAGAAGTGGTAGTTAGAAGGGAGTTAGAGCTGCAAGCAGTTTGGTTTGGGAAATTAGATGCGAAATGACACTGCAAAGGCCTTCCAACAGGCTTGGAAAACTATGTTCTATATCTCTGCCAAACAGAGTCCCCGGAGGTTGAGCTTTCAGAAGCAAGCTTAACTGTTAGGGAGGAAGCAGCAGAATGTGCCTCTCACATCTAGCCTGTAGGAATTCAGGTTGGCAAGTTCTATGGGGAAGCCCATTGCTGCCTATGGTGGAAACGGCATGGGAGATTTCAGTTTCAAAATCTCTGTGAAAAAGCGTCAGAGAAGCTTCTCCGTTTAGAATCCAGCATATCTCACTGAACCGAAGAAGTGGTAGTTAGAAGGGAGTTAGAGCTGCAAGCAGTTTGGTTTGGGAAATTAGACGCGAAATGAAACTGCAAATGCCTTAAAACAGGCTTGGAAAAGTGTGTTCTATATCTCTGCCAAACAGACTCCCCGGAGGTTGACCTTTCAGAAGCTAGCTTAACTCTAAGGGAGGAAGCAGCAGAATGTGCCTCTCACATCTAGCCTGTAGGAATTCAGGTTGGCAAGTTCTATGGGGAAGCTCATGAGCATCTTCGTTGGAAACGGGTTTGGAAATTTCAGTTTCAAAATCTCTGTGAAAAAGCGTCAGAGAAGCTTCTCCGTTTAGAATCCAGCATATCTCACTGAACCGAAGAGGTGGTAGTTAGAAGGGAGTTAGAGCTGCAAGCAGTTTGGTTTGGGAAATTAGACGCGAAATGAAACTGCAAATGCCTTCCAACAGGCTTGGAAAAGTGTGTTCTATATCTCTGCCAAACAGAGTCCCCGGAGGTTGAGAATTCAGAAGCAAGCTTAACTGTTAGGGAGGACGCAGCAGAATGTGCCTCTCACATCTAGCCTGTAGGAATTCAGGTTGGCAAGTTCTATGGGGAAGCCCATTGCTGCCTATGGTGGAAACGGCATGGGAGATTTCAGTTTCAAAATCTCTGTGAAAAAGCGTCAGAGAAGCTTCTCCGTTTAGAATCCAGCATATCTCACTGAACCGAAGAAGTGGTAGTTAGAAGGGAGTTAGAGCTGCAAGCAGTTTGGTTTGGGAAATTAGACGCGAAATGAAACTGCAAATGCCTTAAAACAGGCTTGGAAAAGTGTGTTCTATATCTCTGCCAAACAGACTCCCCGGAGGTTGAGCTTTCAGAAGCTAGCTTAACTCTAAGGGAGGAAGCAGCAGAATGTGCCTCTCACATCTAGCCTGTAGGAATTCAGGTTGGCAAGTTCTATGGGAAAGCCCATTGGCGCCTTCGTTGGAAACGGGTTTGGAAATTTCAGTTTCAAAATCTCTGTGAAAAAGCGTCAGAGAAGCTTCTCCGTTTAGAATCCAGCATATCTCACTGAACCGAAGAAGTGGTAGTTAGAAGGGAGTTAGAGCTGCAAGCAGTTGGTTTGGGAAATTAGACGCGAAATGAAACTGCAAATGCCTTCCAACAGGCTTGGAAAAGTGTGTTCTATATCTCTGCCAAACAAACTCCCCGGAGGTTGAGCTTTCAGAAGCAAGTTTAACTCTAAGGGAGGAAGCAGCAGAATGTGCCTCTCACATCTAGCCTGTAGGAATTCAGGTTGGCAAGTTCTATGGGGAAGCCCATTGCTGCCTATGGTGGAAACGGCATGGGAGATTTCAGTTTCAAAATCTGTGTGAAAAAGCGTCAGAGAAGCTTCTCCGTTTAGAATCCAGCATATCTCACTGAACCGAAGAAGTGGTAGTTAGAAGGGAGTTAGAGCTGCAAGCAGTTTGGTTTGGGAAATTAGACGCGAAATGAAACTGCAAATGCCTTCCAACAGGCTTGGAAAAGTGTGTTCTATATCTCTGCCAAACAAACTCCCCGGAGGTTGAGCTTTCAGAAGCTAGTTTAACTCTAAGGGAGGAAGCAGCAGAATGTGCCTCTCACATCTAGCCTGTAGGAATTCAGGTTGGCAAGTTCTATGGGGAAGCCCATTGCTGCCTATGGTGGAAACGGCATGGGAGATTTCAGTTTCAAAATCTCTGTGAAAAAGCGTCAGAGAAGCTTCTCCGTTTAGAATCCAGCATATCTCACTGAACCGAAGAAGTGGTAGTTAGAAGGGAGTTAGAGCTGCAAGCTGTTTGGTTTGGGAAATTAGACGCGAAATGAAACTGCAAATGCCTTCCAACAGGCTTGGAAAAGTGTGTTCTATATCTCTGCCAAACAGACTCCCCGGAGGTTGAGCTTTCAGAAGCTAGCTTAACTCTAAGGGAGGAAGCAGCAGAATGTGCCTCTCACATCTAGCATGTAGGAATTCAGGTTGGCAAGTTCTATGGGAAAGCCCTTTGGCGCCTTCGTTGGAAACGGGTTTGGAAATTTCAGTTTCAAAATCTCTGTGAAAAAGCGTCAGAGAAGCTTCTCCGTTTAGAATCCAGCATATCTCACTGAACCGAAGAAGTGGTAGTTAGAAGCGAGTTAGAGCTGCAAGCAGTTGGTTTGGGAAATTAGACGCGAAATGAAACTGCAAATGCCTTCCAACAGGCTTGGAAAAGTGTGTTCTATATCTCTGCCAAACAAACTCCCCGGAGGTTGAGCTTTCAGAAGCAAGTTTAACTCTAAGGGAGGAAGCAGCAGAATGTGCCTCTCACATCTAGCCTGTAGGAATTCAGGTTGGCAAGTTCTATGGGGAAGCCCATTGCTGCCTATGGTGGAAACGGCATGGGAGATTTCAGTTTCAAAATCTGTGTGAAAAAGCGTCAGAGAAGCTTCTCCGTTTAGAATCCAGCATATCTCACTGAACCGAAGAAGTGGTAGTTAGAAGGGAGTTAGAGCTGCAAGCAGTTTGGTTTGGGAAATTAGACGCGAAATGAAACTGCAAATGCCTTCCAACAGGCTTGGAAAAGTGTGTTCTATATCTCTGCCAAACAAACTCCCCGGAGGTTGAGCTTTCAGAAGCTAGTTTAACTCTAAGGGAGGAAGCAGCAGAATGTGCCTCTCACATCTAGCCAGTAGGAATTCAGGTTGGCAAGTTCTATGGGGAAGCCCATTGCTGCCTATGGTGAAAACGGCATGGGAGATTTCAGTTTCAAAATCTCTGTGAAAAAGCGTCAGAGAAGCTTCTCCGTTTAGAATCCAGCATATCTCACTGAACCGAAGAAGTGGTAGTTAGAAGGGAGTTAGAGCTGCAAGCAGTTTGGTTTGGGAAATTAGACGCGAAATGAAACTGCAAATTCCTTCCAACAGGCTTGGAAAATTGTGTTCTATATCTCTGCCAAACAGAGTCCCCGGAGGTTGAGCTTTCAGAAGCAAGCTTAACTGTTAGGGAGGAAGCAGCAGAATGTGCCTCTCACATCTAGCCTGTAGGAATTCAGGTTGGCAAGTTCTATGGGGAAGCCCATTGCTGCCTATGGTGGAAACGGCATGGGAGATTTCAGTTTCAAAATCTCTGTGAAAAAGCGTCAGAGAAGCTTCTCCGTTTAGAATCCAGCATATCTCACTGAACCGAAGAAGTGGTAGTTAGAAGGCAGTTAGAGCTGCAAGCAGTTTGGTTTGGGAAATTAGACGCGAAATGAAACTGCAAATGCCTTAAAACAGGCTTGGAAAAGTGTGTTCTATATCTCTGCCAAACAGACTCCCCGGAGGTTGAGCTTTCAGAAGCTAGCTTAACTCTAAGGGAGGAAGCAGCAGAATGTGCCTCTCACATCTAGCCTGTAGGAATTCAGGTTGGGAAGTTCTATGGGGAAGCCCATTGCTGCCAATGGTAGAAACGGCATGGGAGATTTCAGTTTCAAAATCTCTGTGAAAAAGCGTCAGAGAAGCTTCTCCGTTTAGAATCCAGCATATCTCACTGAACCGAAGAAGTGGTAGTTAGAAGGGAGTTAGAGCTGCAAGCAGTTTGGTTTGGGAAATTAGACGCGAAATGAAACTCCAAATGCCTTCCAACAGGCTTGGAAAAGTGTGTTCTATATCTTTGCCAAACAGACTCCCCGGAGGTTGAGCTTTCAGAAGCAAGTTTAACTCTAAGGGAGGAAGCAGCAGAATGTGCCTCTCACATCTAGCCTGTAGGAATTCAGGTTGGCAAGTTCTATGGGGAAGCCCATTGCTGCCTATGGTGAAAACGGCATGGGAAATTTCAGTTTCAAAATCTCTGTGAAAAAGCGTCAGAGAAGCTTCTCCGTTTACAATCCAGCATATCTCACTGAACTGAAGAAGTGGTAGTTAGAAGGGAGTTAGAGCTGCAAGCAGTTTGGTTTGGGAAATTAGACGCGAAATGAAACTGCAAATGCCTTAAAACAGCTTTGGAAAAGTGTGTTCTATATCTCTGCCAAACAGACTCCCCGGAGGTTGAGCTTTCAGAAGCTAGCTTAACTCTAAGGGAGGAAGCAGCAGAATGTGCCTCTCACATCTAGCCTGTAGGAATTCAGGTTGGCAAGTTCTATGGGACAGCCCATTGGCGCCTTAGTTGGAAACGGGTTTGGAAATTTCAGTTTCAAAATCTCTGTGAAAAAGCGTCAGAGAAGCTTCTCCGTTTAGAATCCAGCATATCTCACTGAACCGAAGAAGTGGTAGTTAGAAGGGAGTCAGAGCTGCAAGCAGTTTGGTTTGGGAAATTAGACGCGAAATGAAACTGCAAATGCCTTCCAACAGGCTTGGAAAAGTGTGTTCTATATCTCTGCCAAACAAACTCCCCGGAGGTTGAGCTTTCAGAAGCAAGTTTAACTCTAAGGGAGGAAGCAGCAGAATGTGCCTCTCACATCTAGCCTGTAGGAATTCAGGTTGGCAAGTTCCATGGGGAAGCCCATTGCTGCCTACGGTGGAAACGGCATGGGAGATTTCAGTTTCAAAATCTCTGTGAAAAAGCGTCAGAGAAGCTTCTCCGTTTAGAATCCAGCATATCTCACTGAACCGAAGAAGTGGTAGTTAGAAGGGAGTTAGAGCTGCAAGCAGTTTGGTTTGGGAAATTAGATGCGAAATGACACTGCAAAGGCCTTCCAACAGGCTTGGAAAACTGTGTTCTATATCTCTGCCAAACAGAGTCCCCGGAGGTTGAGCTTTCAGAAGCAAGCTTAACTGTTAGGGAGGAAGCAGCAGAATGTGCCTCTCACATCTAGCCTGTAGGAATTCAGGTTGGCAAGTTCTATGGGGAAGCCCATTGCTGCCTATGGTGGAAACGGCATGGGAGATTTCAGTTTCAAAATCTCTGTGAAAAAGCGTCAGAGAAGCTTCTCCGTTTAGAATCCAGCATATCTCACTGAACCGAAGAAGTGGTAGTTAGAAGGGAGTTAGAGCTGCAAGCAGTTTGGTTTGGGAAATTAGACGCGAAATGAAACTGCAAATGCCTTAAAACAGGCTTGGAAAAGTGTGTTCTATATCTCTGCCAAACAGACTCCCCGGAGGTTGACCTTTCAGAAGCTAGCTTAACTCTAAGGGAGGAAGCAGCAGAATGTGCCTCTCACATCTAGCCTGTAGGAATTCAGGTTGGCAAGTTCTATGGGGAAGCTCATGAGCATCTTCGTTGGAAACGGGTTTGGAAATTTCAGTTTCAAAATCTCTGTGAAAAAGCGTCAGAGAAGCTTCTCCGTTTAGAATCCAGCATATCTCACTGAACCGAAGAGGTGGTAGTTAGAAGGGAGTTAGAGCTGCAAGCAGTTTGGTTTGGGAAATTAGACGCGAAATGAAACTGCAAATGCCTTCCAACAGGCTTGGAAAAGTGTGTTCTATATCTCTGCCAAACAGAGTCCCCGGAGGTTGAGAATTCAGAAGCAAGCTTAACTGTTAGGGAGGACGCAGCAGAATGTGCCTCTCACATCTAGCCTGTAGGAATTCAGGTTGGCAAGTTCTATGGGGAAGCCCATTGCTGCCTATGGTGGAAACGGCATGGGAGATTTCAGTTTCAAAATCTCTGTGAAAAAGCGTCAGAGAAGCTTCTCCGTTTAGAATCCAGCATATCTCACTGAACCGAAGAAGTGGTAGTTAGAAGGGAGTTAGAGCTGCAAGCAGTTTGGTTTGGGAAATTAGACGCGAAATGAAACTGCAAATGCCTTAAAACAGGCTTGGAAAAGTGTGTTCTATATCTCTGCCAAACAGACTCCCCGGAGGTTGAGCTTTCAGAAGCTAGCTTAACTCTAAGGGAGGAAGCAGCAGAATGTGCCTCTCACATCTAGCCTGTAGGAATTCAGGTTGGCAAGTTCTATGGGAAAGCCCATTGGCGCCTTCGTTGGAAACGGGTTTGGAAATTTCAGTTTCAAAATCTCTGTGAAAAAGCGTCAGAGAAGCTTCTCCGTTTAGAATCCAGCATATCTCACTGAACCGAAGAAGTGGTAGTTAGAAGGGAGTTAGAGCTGCAAGCAGTTGGTTTGGGAAATTAGACGCGAAATGAAACTGCAAATGCCTTCCAACAGGCTTGGAAAAGTGTGTTCTATATCTCTGCCAAACAAACTCCCCGGAGGTTGAGCTTTCAGAAGCAAGTTTAACTCTAAGGGAGGAAGCAGCAGAATGTGCCTCTCACATCTAGCCTGTAGGAATTCAGGTTGGCAAGTTCTATGGGGAAGCCCATTGCTGCCTATGGTGGAAACGGCATGGGAGATTTCAGTTTCAAAATCTGTGTGAAAAAGCGTCAGAGAAGCTTCTCCGTTTAGAATCCAGCATATCTCACTGAACCGAAGAAGTGGTAGTTAGAAGGGAGTTAGAGCTGCAAGCAGTTTGGTTTGGGAAATTAGACGCGAAATGAAACTGCAAATGCCTTCCAACAGGCTTGGAAAAGTGTGTTCTATATCTCTGCCAAACAAACTCCCCGGAGGTTGAGCTTTCAGAAGCTAGTTTAACTCTAAGGGAGGAAGCAGCAGAATGTGCCTCTCACATCTAGCCTGTAGGAATTCAGGTTGGCAAGTTCTATGGGGAAGCCCATTGCTGCCTATGGTGGAAACGGCATGGGAGATTTCAGTTTCAAAATCTCTGTGAAAAAGCGTCAGAGAAGCTTCTCCGTTTAGAATCCAGCATATCTCACTGAACCGAAGAAGTGGTAGTTAGAAGGGAGTTAGAGCTGCAAGCTGTTTGGTTTGGGAAATTAGACGCGAAATGAAACTGCAAATGCCTTCCAACAGGCTTGGAAAAGTGTGTTCTATATCTCTGCCAAACAGACTCCCCGGAGGTTGAGCTTTCAGAAGCTAGCTTAACTCTAAGGGAGGAAGCAGCAGAATGTGCCTCTCACATCTAGCATGTAGGAATTCAGGTTGGCAAGTTCTATGGGAAAGCCCTTTGGCGCCTTCGTTGGAAACGGGTTTGGAAATTTCAGTTTCAAAATCTCTGTGAAAAAGCGTCAGAGAAGCTTCTCCGTTTAGAATCCAGCATATCTCACTGAACCGAAGAAGTGGTAGTTAGAAGGGAGTTAGAGCTGCAAGCAGTTGGTTTGGGAAATTAGACGCGAAATGAAACTGCAAATGCCTTCCAACAGGCTTGGAAAAGTGTGTTCTATATCTCTGCCAAACAAACTCCCCGGAGGTTGAGCTTTCAGAAGCAAGTTTAACTCTAAGGGAGGAAGCAGCAGAATGTGCCTCTCACATCTAGCCTGTAGGAATTCAGGTTGGCAAGTTCTATGGGGAAGCCCATTGCTGCCTATGGTGGAAACGGCATGGGAGATTTCAGTTTCAAAATCTGTGTGAAAAAGCGTCAGAGAAGCTTCTCCGTTTAGAATCCAGCATATCTCACTGAACCGAAGAAGTGGTAGTTAGAAGGGAGTTAGAGCTGCAAGCAGTTTGGTTTGGGAAATTAGACGCGAAATGAAACTGCAAATGCCTTCCAACAGGCTTGGAAAAGTGTGTTCTATATCTCTGCCAAACAAACTCCCCGGAGGTTGAGCTTTCAGAAGCTAGTTTAACTCTAAGGGAGGAAGCAGCAGAATGTGCCTCTCACATCTAGCCAGTAGGAATTCAGGTTGGCAAGTTCTATGGGGAAGCCCATTGCTGCCTATGGTGAAAACGGCATGGGAGATTTCAGTTTCAAAATCTCTGTGAAAAAGCGTCAGAGAAGCTTCTCCGTTTAGAATCCAGCATATCTCACTGAACCGAAGAAGTGGTAGTTAGAAGGGAGTTAGAGCTGCAAGCAGTTTGGTTTGGGAAATTAGACGCGAAATGAAACTGCAAATTCCTTCCAACAGGCTTGGAAAATTGTGTTCTATATCTCTGCCAAACAGAGTCCCCGGAGGTTGAGCTTTCAGAAGCAAGCTTAACTGTTAGGGAGGAAGCAGCAGAATGTGCCTCTCACATCTAGCCTGTAGGAATTCAGGTTGGCAAGTTCTATGGGGAAGCCCATTGCTGCCTATGGTGGAAACGGCATGGGAGATTTCAGTTTCAAAATCTCTGTGAAAAAGCGTCAGAGAAGCTTCTCCGTTTAGAATCCAGCATATCTCACTGAACCGAAGAAGTGGTAGTTAGAAGGCAGTTAGAGCTGCAAGCAGTTTGGTTTGGGAAATTAGACGCGAAATGAAACTGCAAATGCCTTCCAACAGGCTTTGAAAAATGTGTTCTATATCTCTGCCAAACAGACTCCCCGGAGGTTGAGCTTACAGAAGCAAGTTTAACTCTAAGGGAGGAAGCAGCAGAATGTGCCTCTCACATCTAGCCTGTAGGAATTCAGGTTGGCAAGTTCTATGGGGAAGCCCATTGCTGCCTATGGTGAAAACGGCATGGGAAATTTCAGTTTCAAAATCTCTGTGAAAAAGCGTCAGAGAAGCTTCTCCGTTTAGAATCCAGCATATCTCACTGAACCGAAGAAGTGGTAGTTAGAAGGCAGTTAGAGCTGCAAGCAGTTTGGTTTGGGAAATTAGACGCGAAATGAAACTGCAAATGCCTTCCAACAGGCTTGGAAAAATGTGTTCTATATCTCTGCCAAACAGACTCCCCGGAGGTTGAGCTTACAGAAGCAAGTTTAACTCTAAGGGAGGAAGCAGCAGAATGTGCCTCTCACATCTAGCCTGTAGGAATTCAGGTTGGCAAGTTCTATGGGGAAGCCCATTGCTGCCTATGGTGAAAACGGCATGGGAAATTTCAGTTTCAAAATCTCTGTGAAAAAGCGTCAGAGAAGCTTCTCCGTTTAGAATCCAGCATATCTCACTGAACCGAAGAAGTGGTAGTTAGAAGGGAGTTAGAGCTGCAAGCAGTTTGGTTTGGGAAATTAGACGCGAAATGAAACTGCAAATGCCTTAAAACAGGCTTGGAAAAGTGTGTTCTATATCTCTGCCAAACAGACTCCCCGGAGGTTGAGCTTTCAGAAGCTAGCTTAACTCTAAGGGAGGAAGCAGCAGAATGTGCCTCTCACATCTAGCCTGTAGGAATTCAGGTTGGGAAGTTCTATGGGAAAGCCCATTGGCGCCTTCGTTGGAAACGGGTTTGGAAATTTCAGTTTCAAAATCTCTGTGAAAAAGCGTCAGAGAAGCTTCTCCGTTTAGAATCCAGCATATCTCACTGAACCGAAGAAGTGGTAGTTAGAAGGGAGTTAGAGCTGCAAGCAGTTTGGTTTGGGAAATTAGACGCAAAATGAAACTGCAAATGCCTTCCAACAGGCTTGGAAAATTGTTTTCTATATCTCTGCCAAACAAACTCCCCGGAGGTTGAGCTTTCAGAAGCAAGTTTAACTCTAAGGGAGGAAGCAGCAGAAGGTGCCTCTCACATCTAGCCTTTAGGAATTCAGGTTGGCAAGTTCTATGGGGTAGCCCATTGCTGCCTATGGTGGAAACGGCATGGGAGATTTCAGTTTCAAAATCTCTGTGAAAAAGCGTCAGAGAAGCTTCTCCGTTTAGAATCCAGCATATCTCACTGAACCGAAGAAGTGGTAGTTAGAAGGGAGTTAGAGCTGCAAGCAGTTTGGTTTGGGAAATTAGATGCGAAATGACACTGCAAAGGCCTTGCAACAGGCTTGGAAAAGTGTGTTCTATATCTCTGCCAAACAGAGTCCCCGGAGGTTGAGCTGTCAGAAGCAAGCTTAACTGTTAGGGAGGGAGCAGCAGAATGTGCCTCTCACATCTAGCCTGTAGGAATTCAGGTTGGCAAGTTCTATGGGGAAGCCCATTGCTGCCAATGGTAGAAACGGCATGGGAGATTTCAGTTTCAAAATCTCTGTGAAAAAGCGTCAGAGAAGCTTCTCCGTTTAGAATCCAGCATATCTCACTGAACCGAAGAAGTGGTAGTTAGAAGGGAGTTAGAGCTGCAAGCAGTTTGGTTTGGGAAATTAGACGCGAAATGAAACTCCAAATGCCTTCCAACAGGCTTGGAAAAGTGTGTTCTATATCTTTGCCAAACAGACTCCCCGGAGGTTGAGCTTTCAGAAGCAAGTTTAACTCTAAGGGAGGAAGCAGCAGAATGTGCCTCTCACATCTAGCCTGTAGGAATTCAGGTTGGCAAGTTCTATGGGGAAGCCCATTGCTGCCTATGGTGAAAACGGCATGGGAAATTTCAGTTTCAAAATCTCTGTGAAAAAGCGTCAGAGAAGCTTCTCCGTTTACAATCCAGCATATCTCACTGAACTGAAGAAGTGGTAGTTAGAAGGGAGTTAGAGCTGCAAGCAGTTTGGTTTGGGAAATTAGACGCGAAATGAAACTGCAAATGCCTTAAAACAGCTTTGGAAAAGTGTGTTCTATATCTCTGCCAAACAGACTCCCCGGAGGTTGAGCTTTCAGAAGCTAGCTTAACTCTAAGGGAGGAAGCAGCAGAATGTGCCTCTCACATCTAGCCTGTAGGAATTCAGGTTGGCAAGTTCTATGGGACAGCCCATTGGCGCCTTCGTTGGAAACGGGTTTGGAAATTTCAGTTTCAAAATCTCTGTGAAAAAGCGTCAGAGAAGCTTCTCCGTTTAGAATCCAGCATATCTCACTGAACCGAAGAAGTGGTAGTTAGAAGGGAGTCAGAGCTGCAAGCAGTTTGGTTTGGGAAATTAGACGCGAAATGAAACTGCAAATGCCTTCCAACAGGCTTGGAAAAGTGTGTTCTATATCTCTGCCAAACAAACTCCCCGGAGGTTGAGCTTTCAGAAGCAAGTTTAACTCTAAGGGAGGAAGCAGCAGAATGTGCCTCTCACATCTAGCCTGTAGGAATTCAGGTTGGCAAGTTCCATGGGGAAGCCCATTGCTGCCTACGGTGGAAACGGCATGGGAGATTTCAGTTTCAAAATCTCTGTGAAAAAGCGTCAGAGAAGCTTCTCCGTTTAGAATCCAGCATATCTCACTGAACCGAAGAAGTGGTAGTTAGAAGGGAGTTAGAGCTGCAAGCAGTTTGGTTTGGGAAATTAGATGCGAAATGACACTGCAAAGGCCTTCCAACAGGCTTGGAAAACTGTGTTCTATATCTCTGCCAAACAGAGTCCCCGGAGGTTGAGCTTTCAGAAGCAAGCTTAACTGTTAGGGAGGAAGCAGCAGAATGTGCCTCTCACATCTAGCCTGTAGGAATTCAGGTTGGCAAGTTCTATGGGGAAGCTCATGAGCATCTTCGTTGGAAACGGGTTTGGAAATTTCAGTTTCAAAATCTCTGTGAAAAAGCGTCAGAGAAGCTTCTCCGTTTAGAATCCAGCATATCTCACTGAACCGAAGAGGTGGTAGTTAGAAGGGAGTTAGAGCTGCAAGCAGTTTGGTTTGGGAAATTAGACGCGAAATGAAACTGCAAATGCCTTCCAACAGGCTTGGAAAAGTGTGTTCTATATCTCTGCCAAACAGAGTCCCCGGAGGTTGAGAATTCAGAAGCAAGCTTAACTGTTAGGGAGGACGCAGCAGAATGTGCCTCTCACATCTAGCCTGTAGGAATTCAGGTTGGCAAGTTCTATGGGGAAGCCCATTGCTGCCTATGGTGGAAACGGCATGGGAGATTTCAGTTTCAAAATCTCTGTGAAAAAGCGTCAGAGAAGCTTCTCCGTTTAGAATCCAGCATATCTCACTGAACCGAAGAAGTGGTAGTTAGAAGGGAGTTAGAGCTGCAAGCAGTTTGGTTTGGGAAATTAGACGCGAAATGAAACTGCAAATGCCTTAAAACAGGCTTGGAAAAGTGTGTTCTATATCTCTGCCAAACAGACTCCCCGGAGGTTGAGCTTTCAGAAGCTAGCTTAACTCTAAGGGAGGAAGCAGCAGAATGTGCCTCTCACATCTAGCCTGTAGGAATTCAGGTTGGCAAGTTCTATGGGAAAGCCCATTGGCGCCTTCGTTGGAAACGGGTTTGGAAATTTCAGTTTCAAAATCTCTGTGAAAAAGCGTCAGAGAAGCTTCTCCGTTTAGAATCCAGCATATCTCACTGAACCGAAGAAGTGGTAGTTAGAAGGGAGTTAGAGCTGCAAGCAGTTGGTTTGGGAAATTAGACGCGAAATGAAACTGCAAATGCCTTCCAACAGGCTTGGAAAAGTGTGTTCTATATCTCTGCCAAACAAACTCCCCGGAGGTTGAGCTTTCAGAAGCAAGTTTAACTCTAAGGGAGGAAGCAGCAGAATGTGCCTCTCACATCTAGCCTGTAGGAATTCAGGTTGGCAAGTTCTATGGGGAAGCCCATTGCTGCCTATGGTGGAAACGGCATGGGAGATTTCAGTTTCAAAATCTGTGTGAAAAAGCGTCAGAGAAGCTTCTCCGTTTAGAATCCAGCATATCTCACTGAACCGAAGAAGTGGTAGTTAGAAGGGAGTTAGAGCTGCAAGCAGTTTGGTTTGGGAAATTAGACGCGAAATGAAACTGCAAATGCCTTCCAACAGGCTTGGAAAAGTGTGTTCTATATCTCTGCCAAACAAACTCCCCGGAGGTTGAGCTTTCAGAAGCTAGTTTAACTCTAAGGGAGGAAGCAGCAGAATGTGCCTCTCACATCTAGCCTGTAGGAATTCAGGTTGGCAAGTTCTATGGGGAAGCCCATTGCTGCCTATGGTGGAAACGGCATGGGAGATTTCAGTTTCAAAATCTCTGTGAAAAAGCGTCAGAGAAGCTTCTCCGTTTAGAATCCAGCATATCTCACTGAACTGAAGAAGTGGTAGTTAGAAGGGAGTTAGAGCTGCAAGCAGTTTGGTTTGGGAAATTAGACGCGAAATGAAACTGCAAATGCCTTAAAACAGGCTTGGAAAAGTGTGTTCTATATCTCTGCCAAACAGACTCCCCAGAGGTTGAGCTTTCAGAAGCTAGCTTAACTCTAAGGGAGGAAGCAGCAGAATGTGCCTCTCACATCTAGCCTGTAGGAATTCAGGTTGGCAAGTTCTATGGGAAAGCCCATTGGCGCCTTCGTTGGAAACGGGTTTGGAAATTTCAGTTTCAAAATCTCTGTGAAAAAGCGTCAGAGAAGCTTCTCCGTTTAGAATCCAGCATATCTCACTGAACCGAAGAAGTGGTAGTTAGAAGGGAGTTAGAGCTGCAAGCAGTTGGTTTGGGAAATTAGACGCGAAATGAAACTGCAAATGCCTTCCAACAGGCTTGGAAAAATGTGTTCTATATCTCTGCCAAACAGACTCCCCGGAGGTTGAGCTTACAGAAGCAAGTTTAACTCTAAGGGAGGAAGCAGCAGAATGTGCCTCTCACATCTAGCCTGTAGGAATTCAGGTTGGCAAGTTCTATGGGGAAGCCCATTGCTGCCTATGGTGAAAACGGCATGGGAAATTTCAGTTTCAAAATCTCTGTGAAAAAGCGTCAGAGAAGCTTCTCCGTTTAGAATCCAGCATATCTCACTGAACCGAAGAAGTGGTAGTTAGAAGGGAGTTAGAGCTGCAAGCAGTTTGGTTTGGGAAATTAGACGCGAAATGAAACTGCAAATGCCTTAAAACAGGCTTGGAAAAGTGTGTTCTATATCTCTGCCAAACAGACTCCCCGGAGGTTGAGCTTTCAGAAGCTAGCTTAACTCTAAGGGAGGAAGCAGCAGAATGTGCCTCTCACATCTAGCCTGTAGGAATTCAGGTTGGGAAGTTCTATGGGAAAGCCCATTGGCGCCTTCGTTGGAAACGGGTTTGGAAATTTCAGTTTCAAAATCTCTGTGAAAAAGCGTCAGAGAAGCTTCTCCGTTTAGAATCCAGCATATCTCACTGAACCGAAGAAGTGGTAGTTAGAAGGGAGTTAGAGCTGCAAGCAGTTTGGTTTGGGAAATTAGACGCAAAATGAAACTGCAAATGCCTTCCAACAGGCTTGGAAAATTGTTTTCTATATCTCTGCCAAACAAACTCCCCGGAGGTTGAGCTTTCAGAAGCAAGTTTAACTCTAAGGGAGGAAGCAGCAGAAGGTGCCTCTCACATCTAGCCTTTAGGAATTCAGGTTGGCAAGTTCTATGGGGTAGCCCATTGCTGCCTATGGTGGAAACGGCATGGGAGATTTCAGTTTCAAAATCTCTGTGAAAAAGCGTCAGAGAAGCTTCTCCGTTTAGAATCCAGCATATCTCACTGAACCGAAGAAGTGGTAGTTAGAAGGGAGTTAGAGCTGCAAGCAGTTTGGTTTGGGAAATTAGATGCGAAATGACACTGCAAAGGCCTTGCAACAGGCTTGGAAAAGTGTGTTCTATATCTCTGCCAAACAGAGTCCCCGGAGGTTGAGCTGTCAGAAGCAAGCTTAACTGTTAGGGAGGGAGCAGCAGAATGTGCCTCTCACATCTAGCCTGTAGGAATTCAGGTTGGCAAGTTCTATGGGGAAGCCCATTGCTGCCAATGGTAGAAACGGCATGGGAGATTTCAGTTTCAAAATCTCTGTGAAAAAGCGTCAGAGAAGCTTCTCCGTTTAGAATCCAGCATATCTCACTGAACCGAAGAAGTGGTAGTTAGAAGGGAGTTAGAGCTGCAAGCAGTTTGGTTTGGGAAATTAGACGCGAAATGAAACTCCAAATGCCTTCCAACAGGCTTGGAAAAGTGTGTTCTATATCTTTGCCAAACAGACTCCCCGGAGGTTGAGCTTTCAGAAGCAAGTTTAACTCTAAGGGAGGAAGCAGCAGAATGTGCCTCTCACATCTAGCCTGTAGGAATTCAGGTTGGCAAGTTCTATGGGGAAGCCCATTGCTGCCTATGGTGAAAACGGCATGGGAAATTTCAGTTTCAAAATCTCTGTGAAAAAGCGTCAGAGAAGCTTCTCCGTTTACAATCCAGCATATCTCACTGAACTGAAGAAGTGGTAGTTAGAAGGGAGTTAGAGCTGCAAGCAGTTTGGTTTGGGAAATTAGACGCGAAATGAAACTGCAAATGCCTTAAAACAGCTTTGGAAAAGTGTGTTCTATATCTCTGCCAAACAGACTCCCCGGAGGTTGAGCTTTCAGAAGCTAGCTTAACTCTAAGGGAGGAAGCAGCAGAATGTGCCTCTCACATCTAGCCTGTAGGAATTCAGGTTGGCAAGTTCTATGGGACAGCCCATTGGCGCCTTCGTTGGAAACGGGTTTGGAAATTTCAGTTTCAAAATCTCTGTGAAAAAGCGTCAGAGAAGCTTCTCCGTTTAGAATCCAGCATATCTCACTGAACCGAAGAAGTGGTAGTTAGAAGGGAGTCAGAGCTGCAAGCAGTTTGGTTTGGGAAATTAGACGCGAAATGAAACTGCAAATGCCTTCCAACAGGCTTGGAAAAGTGTGTTCTATATCTCTGCCAAACAAACTCCCCGGAGGTTGAGCTTTCAGAAGCAAGTTTAACTCTAAGGGAGGAAGCAGCAGAATGTGCCTCTCACATCTAGCCTGTAGGAATTCAGGTTGGCAAGTTCCATGGGGAAGCCCATTGCTGCCTACGGTGGAAACGGCATGGGAGATTTCAGTTTCAAAATCTCTGTGAAAAAGCGTCAGAGAAGCTTCTCCGTTTAGAATCCAGCATATCTCACTGAACCGAAGAAGTGGTAGTTAGAAGGGAGTTAGAGCTGCAAGCAGTTTGGTTTGGGAAATTAGATGCGAAATGACACTGCAAAGGCCTTCCAACAGGCTTGGAAAACTGTGTTCTATATCTCTGCCAAACAGAGTCCCCGGAGGTTGAGCTTTCAGAAGCAAGCTTAACTGTTAGGGAGGAAGCAGCAGAATGTGCCTCTCACATCTAGCCTGTAGGAATTCAGGTTGGCAAGTTCTATGGGGAAGCTCATGAGCATCTTCGTTGGAAACGGGTTTGGAAATTTCAGTTTCAAAATCTCTGTGAAAAAGCGTCAGAGAAGCTTCTCCGTTTAGAATCCAGCATATCTCACTGAACCGAAGAGGTGGTAGTTAGAAGGGAGTTAGAGCTGCAAGCAGTTTGGTTTGGGAAATTAGACGCGAAATGAAACTGCAAATGCCTTCCAACAGGCTTGGAAAAGTGTGTTCTATATCTCTGCCAAACAGAGTCCCCGGAGGTTGAGAATTCAGAAGCAAGCTTAACTGTTAGGGAGGACGCAGCAGAATGTGCCTCTCACATCTAGCCTGTAGGAATTCAGGTTGGCAAGTTCTATGGGGAAGCCCATTGCTGCCTATGGTGGAAACGGCATGGGAGATTTCAGTTTCAAAATCTCTGTGAAAAAGCGTCAGAGAAGCTTCTCCGTTTAGAATCCAGCATATCTCACTGAACCGAAGAAGTGGTAGTTAGAAGGGAGTTAGAGCTGCAAGCAGTTTGGTTTGGGAAATTAGACGCGAAATGAAACTGCAAATGCCTTAAAACAGGCTTGGAAAAGTGTGTTCTATATCTCTGCCAAACAGACTCCCCGGAGGTTGAGCTTTCAGAAGCTAGCTTAACTCTAAGGGAGGAAGCAGCAGAATGTGCCTCTCACATCTAGCCTGTAGGAATTCAGGTTGGCAAGTTCTATGGGAAAGCCCATTGGCGCCTTCGTTGGAAACGGGTTTGGAAATTTCAGTTTCAAAATCTCTGTGAAAAAGCGTCAGAGAAGCTTCTCCGTTTAGAATCCAGCATATCTCACTGAACCGAAGAAGTGGTAGTTAGAAGGGAGTTAGAGCTGCAAGCAGTTGGTTTGGGAAATTAGACGCGAAATGAAACTGCAAATGCCTTCCAACAGGCTTGGAAAAGTGTGTTCTATATCTCTGCCAAACAAACTCCCCGGAGGTTGAGCTTTCAGAAGCAAGTTTAACTCTAAGGGAGGAAGCAGCAGAATGTGCCTCTCACATCTAGCCTGTAGGAATTCAGGTTGGCAAGTTCTATGGGGAAGCCCATTGCTGCCTATGGTGGAAACGGCATGGGAGATTTCAGTTTCAAAATCTGTGTGAAAAAGCGTCAGAGAAGCTTCTCCGTTTAGAATCCAGCATATCTCACTGAACCGAAGAAGTGGTAGTTAGAAGGGAGTTAGAGCTGCAAGCAGTTTGGTTTGGGAAATTAGACGCGAAATGAAACTGCAAATGCCTTCCAACAGGCTTGGAAAACTGTGTTCTATATCTCTGCCAAACAAACTCCCCGGAGGTTGAGCTTTCAGAAGCTAGTTTAACTCTAAGGGAGGAAGCAGCAGAATGTGCCTCTCACATCTAGCCTGTAGGAATTCAGGTTGGCAAGTTCTATGGGGAAGCCCATTGCTGCCTATGGTGGAAACGGCATGGGAGATTTCAGTTTCAAAATCTCTGTGAAAAAGCGTCAGAGAAGCTTCTCCGTTTAGAATCCAGCATATCTCACTGAACTGAAGAAGTGGTAGTTAGAAGGGAGTTAGAGCTGCAAGCAGTTTGGTTTGGGAAATTAGACGCGAAATGAAACTGCAAATGCCTTAAAACAGGCTTGGAAAAGTGTGTTCTATATCTCTGCCAAACAGACTCCCCAGAGGTTGAGCTTTCAGAAGCTAGCTTAACTCTAAGGGAGGAAGCAGCAGAATGTGCCTCTCACATCTAGCCTGTAGGAATTCAGGTTGGCAAGTTCTATGGGAAAGCCCATTGGCGCCTTCGTTGGAAACGGGTTTGGAAATTTCAGTTTCAAAATCTCTGTGAAAAAGCGTCAGAGAAGCTTCTCCGTTTAGAATCCAGCATATCTCACTGAACCGAAGAAGTGGTAGTTAGAAGGGAGTTAGAGCTGCAAGCAGTTGGTTTGGGAAATTAGACGCGAAATGAAACTGCAAATGCCTTCCAACAGGCTTGGAAAAGTGTGTTCTATATCTCTGCCAAACAAACTCCCCGGAGGTTGAGCTTTCAGAAGCAAGTTTAACTCTAAGGGAGGAAGCAGCAGAATGTGCCTCTCACATCTAGCCTGTAGGAATTCAGGTTGGCAAGTTCTATGGGGAAGCCCATTGCTGCCTATGGTGGAAACGGCATGGGAGATTTCAGTTTCAAAATCTGTGTGAAAAAGCGTCAGAGAAGCTTCTCCGTTTAGAATCCAGCATATCTCACTGAACCGAAGAAGTGGTAGTTAGAAGGGAGTTAGAGCTGCAAGCAGTTTGGTTTGGGAAATTAGACGCGAAATGAAACTGCAAATGCCTTCCAACAGGCTTGGAAAAGTGTGTTCTATATCTCTGCCAAACAAACTCCCCGGAGGTTGAGCTTTCAGAAGCTAGTTTAACTCTAAGGGAGGAACCAGCAGAATGTGCCTCTCACATCTAGCCAGTAGGAATTCAGGTTGGCAAGTTCTATGGGGAAGCCCATTGCTGCCTATGGTGAAAACGGCATGGGAGATTTCAGTTTCAAAATCTCTGTGAAAAAGCGTCAGAGAAGCTTCTCCGTTTAGAATCCAGCATATCTCACTGAACCGAAGAAGTGGTAGTTAGAAGGGAGTTAGAGCTGCAAGCAGTTTGGTTTGGGAAATTAGACGCGAAATGAAACTGCAAATTCCTTCCAACAGGCTTGGAAAATTGTGTTCTATATCTCTGCCAAACAGAGTCCCCGGAGGTTGAGCTTTCAGAAGCAAGCTTAACTGTTAGGGAGGAAGCAGCAGAATGTGCCTCTCACATCTAGCCTGTAGGAATTCAGGTTGGCAAGTTCTATGGGGAAGCCCATTGCTGCCTATGGTGGAAACGGCATGGGAGATTTCAGTTTCAAAATCTCTGTGAAAAAGCGTCAGAGAAGCTTCTCCGTTTAGAATCCAGCATATGTCACTGAACCGAAGAAGTGGTAGTTAGAAGGCAGTTAGAGCTGCAAGCAGTTTGGTTTGGGAAATTAGACGCGAAATGAAACTGCAAATGCCTTCCAACAGGCTTGGAAAAATGTGTTCTATATCTCTGCCAAACAGACTCCCCGGAGGTTGAGCTTACAGAAGCAAGTTTAACTCTAAGGGAGGAAGCAGCAGAATGTGCCTCTCACATCTAGCCTGTAGGAATTCAGGTTGGCAAGTTCTATGGGGAAGCCCATTGCTGCCTATGGTGAAAACGGCATGGGAAATTTCAGTTTCAAAATCTCTGTGAAAAAGCGTCAGAGAAGCTTCTCCGTTTAGAATCCAGCATATCTCACTGAACCGAAGAAGTGGTAGTTAGAAGGGAGTTAGAGCTGCAAGCAGTTTGGTTTGGGAAATTAGACGCGAAATGAAACTGCAAATGCCTTAAAACAGGCTTGGAAAAGTGTGTTCTATATCTCTGCCAAACAGACTCCCCGGAGGTTGAGCTTTCAGAAGCTAGCTTAACTCTAAGGGAGGAAGCAGCAGAATGTGCCTCTCACATCTAGCCTGTAGGAATTCAGGTTGGGAAGTTCTATGGGAAAGCCCATTGGCGCCTTCGTTGGAAACGGGTTTGGAAATTTCAGTTTCAAAATCTCTGTGAAAAAGCGTCAGAGAAGCTTCTCCGTTTAGAATCCAGCATATCTCACTGAACCGAAGAAGTGGTAGTTAGAAGGGAGTTAGAGCTGCAAGCAGTTTGGTTTGGGAAATTAGACGCGAAATGAAACTGCAAATGCCTTCCAACAGGCTTGGAAAAGTGTGTTCTATATCTCTGCCAAACAAACTCCCCGGAGGTTGAGCTTTCAGAAGCAAGTTTAACTCTAAGGGAGGAAGCAGCAGAAGGTGCCTCTCACATCTAGCCTTTAGGAATTCAGGTTGGCAAGTTCTATGGGGTAGCCCATTGCTGCATATGGTGGAAACGGCATGGGAGATTTCAGTTTCAAAATCTCTGTGAAAAAGCGTCAGAGAAGCTTCTCCGTTTAGAATCCAGCATATCTCACTGAACCGAAGAAGTGGTAGTTAGAAGGGAGTTAGAGCTGCAAGCAGTTTGGTTTGGGAAATTAGATGCGAAATGACACTGCAAAGGCCTTGCAACAGGCTTGGAAAAGTGTGTTCTATATCTCTGCGAAACAGAGTCCCCGGAGGTTGAGCTGTCAGAAGCAAGCTTAACTGTTAGGGAGGGAGCAGCAGAATGTGCCTCTCACATCTAGCCTGTAGGAATTCAGGTTGGCAAGTTCTATGGGGAAGCCCATTGCTGCCAATGGTAGAAACGGCATGGGAGATTTCAGTTTCAAAATCTCTGTGAAAAAGCGTCAGAGAAGCTTCTCCGTTTAGAATCCAGCATATCTCACTGAACCGAAGAAGTGGTAGTTAGAAGGGAGTTAGAGCTGCAAGCAGTTTGGTTTGGGAAATTAGACGCGAAATGAAACTCCAAATGCCTTCCAACAGGCTTGGAAAAGTGTGTTCTATATCTTTGCCAAACAGACTCCCCGGAGGTTGAGCTTTCAGAAGCAAGTTTAACTCTAAGGGAGGAAGCAGCAGAATGTGCCTCTCACATCTAGCCTGTAGGAATTCAGGTTGGCAAGTTCTATGGGGAAGCCCATTGCTGCCTATGGTGAAAACGGCATGGGAAATTTCAGTTTCAAAATCTCTGTGAAAAAGCGTCAGAGAAGCTTCTCCGTTTACAATCCAGCATATCTCACTGAACTGAAGAAGTGGTAGTTAGAAGGGAGTTAGAGCTGCAAGCAGTTTGGTTTGGGAAATTAGACGCGAAATGAAACTGCAAATGCCTTAAAACAGCTTTGGAAAAGTGTGTTCTATATCTCTGCCAAACAGACTGCCCGGAGGTTGAGCTTTCAGAAGCTAGCTTAACTCTAAGGGAGGAAGCAGCAGAATGTGCCTCTCACATCTAGCCTGTAGGAATTCAGGTTGGCAAGTTCTATGGGAAAGCCCATTGGCGCCTTCGTTGGAAACGGGTTTGGAAATTTCAGTTACAAAATCTCTGTGAAAAAGCGTCAGAGAAGCTTCTCCGTTTAGAATCCAGCATATCTCACTGAACCGAAGAAGTGGTAGTTAGAAGGGAGTCAGAGCTGCAAGCAGTTTGGTTTGAGAAATTAGACGCGAAATGAAACTGCAAATGCCTTCCAACAGGCTTGGAAAAGTGTGTTCTATATCTCTGCCAAACAAACTCCCCGGAGGTTGAGCTTTCAGAAGCAAGTTTATCTCTAAGGGAGGAAGCAGCAGAATGTGCCTCTCACATCTAGCCTGTAGGAATTCAGGTTGGCAAGTTCCATGGGGAAGCCCATTGCTGCCTACGGTGGAAACGGCATGGGAGATTTCAGTTTCAAAATCTCTGTGAAAAAGCGTCAGAGAAGCTTCTCCGTTTAGAATCCAGCATATCTCACTGAACCGAAGAAGTGGTAGTTAGAAGGGAGTTAGAGCTGCAAGCAGTTTGGTTTGGGAAATTAGATGCGAAATGACACTGCAAAGGCCTTCCAACAGGCTTGGAAAACTGTGTTCTATATCTCTGCCAAACAGAGTCCCCGGAGGTTGAGCTTTCAGAAGCAAGCTTAACTGTTAGGGAGGAAGCAGCAGAATGTGCCTCTCACATCTAGCCTGTAGGAATTCAGGTTGGCAAGTTCTATGGGGAAGCCCATTGCTGCCTATGGTGGAAACGGCATGGGAGATTTCAGTTTCAAAATCTCTGTGAAAAAGCGTCAGAGAAGCTTCTCCGTTTAGAATCCAGCATATCTCACTGAACCGAAGAAGTGGTAGTTAGAAGGGAGTTAGAGCTGCAAGCAGTTTGGTTTGGGAAATTAGACGCGAAATGAAACTGCAAATGCCTTAAAACAGGCTTGGAAAAGTGTGTTCTATATCTCTGCCAAACAGACTCCCCGGAGGTTGAGCTTTCAGAAGCTAGCTTAACTCTAAGGGAGGAAGCAGCAGAATGTGCCTCTCACATCTAGCCTGTAGGAATTCTGGTTGGCAAGTTCTATGGGGAAGCCCATTGCTGCCTATGGTGGAAACGGCATGGGAGATTTCAGTTTCAAAATCTCTGTGAAAAAGCGTCAGAGAAGCTTCTCCGTTTAGAATCCAGCATATCTCACTGAACCGAAGAAGTGGTAGTTAGAAGGGAGTTAGAGCTGCAACCAGTTTGGTTTGGGAAATTAGACGCGAAATGAAACTGCAAATGCCTTAAAACAGGCTTGGAAAAGTGTGTTCTATATCTCTGCCAAACAGACTCCCCGGAGGTTGAGCTTTCAGAAGCTAGCTTAACTCTAAGGGAGGAAGCAGCAGAATGTGCCTCTCACATCTAGCCTGTAGGAATTCAGGTTGGCAAGTTCTATGGGGAAGCCCATGAGCATCTTCGTTGGAAACGGGTTTGGAAATTTCAGTTTCAAAATCTCTGTGAAAAAGCGTCAGAGAAGCTTCTCCGTTTAGAATCCAGCATATCTCACTGAACCGAAGAAGTGGTAGTTAGAAGGGAGTTAGAGCTGCAAGCAGTTTGGTTTGGGAAATTAGACGCGAAATGAAACTGCAAATGCCTTCCAACAGGCTTGGAAAAGTGTGTTCTATATCTCTGCCAAACAGAGTCCCCGGAGGTTGAGCTTTCAGAAGCAAGCTTAACTGTTAGGGAGGAAGCAGCAGAATGTGCCTCTCACATCTAGCCTGTAGGAATTCAGGTTGGCAAGTTCTATGGGGAAGCCCATTGCTGCCTATGGTGGAAACGGCATGGGAGATTTCAGTTTCAAAATCTCTGTGAAAAAGCGTCAGAGAAGCTTCTCCGTTTAGAATCCAGCATATCTCACTGAACCGAAGAAGTGGTAGTTAGAAGGGAGTTAGAGCTGCAAGCAGTTTGGTTTGGGAAATTAGACGCGAAATGAAACTGCAAATGCCTTAAAACAGGCTTGGAAAAGTGTGTTCTATATCTCTGCCAAACAGACTCCCCGGAGGTTGAGCTTTCAGAAGCTAGCTTAACTCTAAGGGAGGAAGCAGCAGAATGTGCCTTTCACATCTAGCCTGTAGGAATTCAGGTTGGCAAGTACTATGGGGAAGCCCATTGCTGCCTATGGTGGAAACGGCATGGGAGATTTCAGTTTCAAAATCTCTGTGAAAAAGCGTCAGAGAAGCTTCTCCGTTTAGAATCCAGCATATCTCACTGAACCGAAGAAGTGGTAGTTAGAAGGGAGTTAGAGCTGCAAGCAGTTTGGTTTGGGAAATTAGATGCGAAATGACACTGCAAAGGCCTTGCAACAGGCTTGGAAAAGTGTGTTCTATATCTCTGCCAAACAAACTCCCCGGAGGTTGAGCTTTCAGAAGCAAGTTTAACTGTTAGGGAGGGAGCAGCAGAATGTGCCTCTCACATCTAGCCTTTAGGAATTCAGGTTGGCAAGTTCTATGGGGAAGCCCATTGCTGCCTATGGTGGAAACGGCATGGGAGATTTCAGTTTCAAAATCTCTGTGAAAAAGCGTCAGAGAAGCTTCTCCGTTTAGAATCCAGCATATCTCACTGAACCGAAGAAGTGGTAGTTAGAAGGGAGTTAGAGCTGCAAGCAGTTTGGTTTGGGAAATTAGACGCGAAATGAAACTGCAAATGCCTTCCAACAGGCTTGGAAAAGTGTGTTCTATATCTCTGCCAAACAAACTCCCCGGAGGTTGAGCTTTCAGAAGCAAGTTTAACTCTAAGGGAGGAAGCAGGAGAATGTGCCTCTCACATCTAGCCTGTAGGAATTCTGGTTGGCAAGTTCCATGGGGAAGCCCATTGCTGCCTACGGTGGAAACGGCATGGGAGATTTCAGTTTCAAAATCTCTGTGAAAAAGCGTCAGAGAAGCTTCTCCGTTTAGAATCCAGCATATCTCACTGAACCGAAGAAGTGGTAGTTAGAAGGGAGTTAGAGCTGCAAGCAGTTTGGTTTGGGAAATTAGACGCGAAATGAAACTGCAAATGCCTTCCAACAGGCTTGGAAAAGTGTGTTCGATATCTCTGCCAAACAAACTCCCCGGAGGTTGAGCTTTCTGAAGCAAGTTTAACTCTAAGGGAGGAAGCAGCAGAATGTGCCTCTTACATCTAGCCTTTAGGAATTCAGGATGGCAAGCTCTATGGGGAAGCCCATTGCTGCCTATGGTGGAAACGGCATGGGAGATTTCAGTTTCAAAATCTCTGTGAAAAAGCGTCAGAGAAGCTTCTCCGTTTAGAATCCAGCATATCTCACTGAACCGAAGAAGTGGTAGTTAGAAGGGAGTTAGAGCTGCAAGCAGTTTGGTTTGGGAAATTAGACGCGAAATGAAACTGAAAATGCCTTCCAACAGGCTTGGAAAAGTGTGTTCTATATCTCTGCCAAACAAACTCCCCGGAGGTTGAGCTTTCAGAAGCTAGTTTAACTCTAAGGGAGGAAGCAGCAGAATGTGCCTCTCACATCTAGCCTGTAGGAATTCAGGTTGGCAAGTTCTATGGGGAAGCCCATTGGCGCCTTCGTTGGAAACGGGTTTCGAAATTTCAGTTTCAAAATCTCTGTGAAAAAGCGTCAGAGAAGCTTCTCCGTTTAGAATCCAGCATATCTCACTGAACCGAAGAAGTGGTAGTTAGATGGGAGTTAGAGCTGCAAGCAGTTTGCTTTGGGAAATTAGACGCGAAATGAAACTGCAAATGCCTTCCAACAGGCTTGGAAAAGTGTGTTCTATATCTCTGCCAAACAAACTCCCCGGAGGTTGAGCTTTCAGAAGCAAGTTTAACTCTAAGGGAGGAAGCAGCAGAATGTGCCTCTCACATCTAGCCTGTAGGAATTCAGGTTGGCAAGTTCTATGGGGAAGCCCATTGCTGCCTATGGTGGAAACGGCATGGGAGATTTCAGTTTCAAAATCTCTGTGAAAAAGCGTCAGAGAAGCTTCTCCGTTTAGAATCCAGCATATCTCACTGAACCGAAGAAGTGGTAGTTAGAAGGGAGTTAGAGCTGCAAGCAGTTTGGTTTGGGTAATTAGACGCGAAATGAAACTGCAAATGCCTTCCAACAGGCTTGGAAAAGTGTGTTCTATATCTCTGCCAAACAGACTCCCCGGAGGTTGAGCTTTCAGAAGCTAGCTTAACTCTAAGGGAGGAAGCAGCAGAATGTGCCTCTCACATCTAGCCTGTAGGAATTCAGGTTGGCAAGTTCTATGGGAAAGCCCATTGGCGCCTTCGTTGGAAACGGGTTTGGAAATTTCAGTTTCAAAATCTCTGTGAAAAAGCGTCAGAGAAGCTTCTCCGTTTAGAATCCAGCATATCTCACTGAACCGAAGAAGTGGTAGTTAGAAGGGAGTTAGAGCTGCAAGCAGTTGGTTTGGGAAATTAGACGCGAAATGAAACTGCAAATGCCTTCCAACAGGCTTGGAAAAGTGTGTTCTATATCTCTGCCAAACAAACTCCCCGGAGGTTGAGCTTTCAGAAGCAAGTTTAACTCTAAGGGAGGAAGCAGCAGAATGTGCCTCTCACATCTAGCCTGTAGGAATTCAGGTTGGCAAGTTCTATGGGGAAGCCCATTGCTGCCTATGGTGGAAACGGCATGGGAGATTTCAGTTTCAAAATCTGTGTGAAAAAGCGTCAGAGAAGCTTCTCCGTTTAGAATCCAGCATATCTCACTGAACCGAAGAAGTGGTAGTTAGAAGGGAGTTAGAGCTGCAAGCAGTTTGGTTTGGGAAATTAGACGCGAAATGAAACTGCAAATGCCTTCCAACAGGCTTGGAAAAGTGTGTTCTATATCTCTGCCAAACAAACTCCCCGGAGGTTGAGCTTTCAGAAGCTAGTTTAACTCTAAGGGAGGAAGCAGCAGAATGTGCCTCTCACATCTAGCCAGTAGGAATTCAGGTTGGCAAGTTCTATGGGGAAGCCCATTGCTGCCTATGGTGAAAACGGCATGGGAGATTTCAGTTTCAAAATCTCTGTGAAAAAGCGTCAGAGAAGCTTCTCCGTTTAGAATCCAGCATATCTCACTGAACCGAAGAAGTGGTAGTTAGAAGGGAGTTAGAGCTGCAAGCAGTTTGGTTTGGGAAATTAGACGCGAAATGAAACTGCAAATTCCTTCCAACAGGCTTGGAAAATTGTGTTCTATATCTCTGCCAAACAGAGTCCCCGGAGGTTGAGCTTTCAGAAGCAAGCTGAACTGTTAGGGAGGAAGCAGCAGAATGTGCCTCTCACATCTAGCCTGTAGGAATTCAGGTTGGCAAGTTCTATGGGGAAGCCCATTGCTGCCTATGGTGGAAACGGCATGGGAGATTTCAGTTTCAAAATCTCTGTGAAAAAGCGTCAGAGAAGCTTCTCCGTTTAGAATCCAGCATATCTCACTGAACCGAAGAAGTGGTAGTTAGAAGGCAGTTAGAGCTGCAAGCAGTTTGGTTTGGGAAATTAGACGCGAAATGAAACTGCAAATGCCTTCCAACAGGCTTGGAAAAATGTGTTCTATATCTCTGCCAAACAGACTCCCCGGAGGTTGAGCTTACAGAAGCAAGTTTAACTCTAAGGGAGGAAGCAGCAGAATGTGCCTCTCACATCTAGCCTGTAGGAATTCAGGTTGGCAAGTTCTATGGGGAAGCCCATTGCTGCCTATGGTGAAAACGGCATGGGAAATTTCAGTTTCAAAATCTCTGTGAAAAAGCGTCAGAGAAGCTTCTCCGTTTAGAATCCAGCATATCTCACTGAACCGAAGAAGTGGTAGTTAGAAGGGAGTTAGAGCTGCAAGCAGTTTGGTTTGGGAAATTAGACGCGAAATGAAACTGCAAATGCCTTAAAACAGGCTTGGAAAAGTGTGTTCTATATCTCTGCCAAACAGACTCCCCGGAGGTTGAGCTTTCAGAAGCTAGCTTAACTCTAAGGGAGGAAGCAGCAGAATGTGCCTCTCACATCTAGCCTGTAGGAATTCAGGTTGGCAAGTTCTATGGGAAGCCCATTGCTGCCTATGGTGGAAACGGCATGGGAGATTTCAGTTTCAAAATCTCTGTGAAAAAGCGTCAGAGAAGCTTCTCCGTTTAGAATCCAGCATATCTCACTGAACCGAAGAAGTGGTAGTTAGAAGGGAGTTAGAGCTGCAAGCAGTTTGGTTTGGGAAATTAGACGCGAAATGAAACTGCAAATGCCTTCCAACAGGCTTGGAAAAGTGTGTTCTATATCTCTGCCAAACAAACTCCCCGGAGGTTGAGCTTTCAGAAGGTAGTTTAACTCTAAGTGAGGAAGCAGCAGAATGTGCCTCTCACATCTAGCCTGTAGGAATTCAGGTTGGCAAGTTCTATGGGGAAGCCCATTGCTGCCTATGGTGGAAACGGCATGGGAGATTTCAGTTTCAAAATCTCTGTGAAAAAGCGTCAGAGAAGCTTCTCCGTTTAGAATCCAGCATATCTCACTGAACCGAAGAAGTGGTAGTTAGAAGGGAGTTAGAGCTGCAAGCAGTTTGGTTTGGGAAATTAGACGCGAAATGAAACTGCAAATGCCTTAAAACAGGCTTGGAAAAGTGTGTTCTATATCTCTGCCAAACAGACTCCCCGGAGGTGAGCTTTCAGAAGCTAGCTTAACTCTAAGGGAGGAAGCAGCAGAATGTGCCTCTCACATCTAGCCTGTAGGAATTCAGGTTGGCAAGTTCTATGGGGAAGCTCATGAGCATCTTCGTTGGAAACGGGTTTGGAAATTTCAGTTTCAAAATCTCTGTGAAAAAGCGTCAGAGAAGCTTCTCCGTTTAGAATCCAGCATATCTCACTGAACCGAAGAAGTGGTAGTTAGAAGGGAGTTAGAGCTGCAAGCAGTTTGGTTTGGGAAATTAGACGCGAAATGAAACTGCAAATGCCTTCCAACAGGCTTGGAAAAGTGTGTTCTATATCTCTGCCAAACAAACTCCCCGGAGGTTGAGCTTTCTGAAGCAAGTTTAACTCTAAGGGAGGAAGCAGCAGAATGTGCCTCTCACATCTAGCCTTTAGGAATTCAGGTTGGCAAGTTCTATGGGGAAGCCCATTGCTGCCTATGGTGGAAACGGCATGGGAGATTTCAGTTTCAAAATCTCTGTGAAAAAGCGTCAGAGAAGCTTCTCCGTTTAGAATCCAGCATATCTCACTGAACCAAAGAAGTGGTAGTTAGAAGGGAGTTAGAGCTGCAAGCAGTTTGGTTTGGGAAATTAGATGCGAAATGACACTGCAAAGGCCTTGCAACAGGCTTGGAAAAGTGTGTTCTATATCTCTGCCAAACAGAGTCCCCGGAGGTTGAGCTTTCAGAAGCAAGCTTAACTGTTAGGGAGGGAGCAGCAGAATGTGCCTCTCACATCTAGCCTGTAGGAATTCAGGTTGGCAAGTTCTATGGGGAAGCCCATTGCTGCCTATGGTGGAAACGGCATGGGAGATTTCAGTTTCAAAATCTCTGTGAAAAAGCGTCAGAGAAGCTTCTCCGTTTAGAATCCAGCATATCTCACTGAACCGAAGAAGTGGTAGTTAGAAGGGAGTTAGAGCTGCAAGCAGTTTGGTTTGGGAAATTAGACGCGAAATGAAACTGCAAATGCCTTCCAACAGGCTTGGAAAAGTGTGTTCTATATCTCTGCCAAACAAACTCCCCGGAGGTTGAGCTTTCAGAAGCAAGTTTACCTCTAAGGGAGGAAGCAGCAGAATGTGCCTCTCACATCTAGCCTGTAGGAATTCAGTTTGGCAAGTTCCATGGGGAAGCCCATTGCTGCCTATGGTGGAAACGGCATGGGAGATTTCAGTTTCAAAATCTGTGTGAAAAAGCGTCAGAGAAGCTTCTCCGTTTAGAATCCAGCATATCTCACTGAACCGAAGAAGTTGTAGTTAGAAGGGAGTTAGAGCTGCAAGCAGTTTGGTTTGGGAAATTAGACGCGAAATGAAACTGCAAATGCCTTCCAACAGGCTTGGAAAAGTGTGTTCTATATCTCTGCCAAACAAACTCCCCGGAGGTTGAGCTTTCAGAAGCTAGTTTAACTCTAAGGGAGGAAGCAGCAGAATGTGCCTCTCACATCTAGCCTGTAGGAATTCAGGTTGGCACGTTCTATGGGGAAGCCCATTGGCGCCTTCGTTGGAAACGGGTTTGGAAATTTCAGTTTCAAAATCTCTGTGAAAAAGCGTCAGAGAAGCTTCTCCGTTTAGAATCCAGCATATCTCACTGAACCAAAGTAGTGGTAGTTAGAAGGGAGTTAGAGCTGCAAGCAGTTTGGTTTGGGAAATTAGACGCGAAATGAAACTGCAAATGCCTTCCAACAGGCTTGGAAAAGTGTGTTCTATATCTCTGCCAAACAGAGTCCCCGGAGGTTGAGCTTTCAGAAGCAAGCTGAACTGTTAGGGAGGAAGCAGCAGAATGTGCCTCTCACATCTAGCCTGTAGGAATTCAGGTTGGCAAGTTCTATGGGGAAGCCCATTGCTGCCTATGGTGGAAACGGCATGGGAGATTTCAGTTTCAAAATCTCTGTGAAAAAGCGTCAGAGAAGCTTCTCCGTTTAGAATCCAGCATATCTCACTGAACCGAAGAAGTGGTAGTTAGAAGGGAGTTAGAGCTGCAAGCAGTTTGGTTTGGGAAATTAGACGCGAAATGAAACTGCAAATGCCTTAAAACAGGCTTGGAAAAGTGTGTTCTATATCTCTGCCAAACAGACTCCCCGGAGGTTGAGCTTTCAGAAGCTAGCTGAACTCTAAGGGAGGAAGCAGCAGAATGTGCCTCTCACATCTAGCCTGTAGGAATTCAGGTTGGCAAGTTCTATGGGGAAGCCCATTGCTGCCTATGGTGGAAACGGCATGGGAGATTTCAGTTTCAAAATCTCTGTGAAAAAGCGTCAGAGAAGCTTCTCCGTTTAGAATCCAGCATATCTCACTGAACCAAAGAAGTGGTAGTTAGAAGGGAGTTAGAGCTGCAAGCAGTTTGGTTTGGGAAATTAGATGCGAAATGACACTGCAAAGGCCTTGCAACAGGCTTGGAAAAGTGTGTTCTATATCTCTGCCAAACAGAGTCCCCGGAGGTTGAGCTTTCAGAAGCAAGCTTAACTGTTAGGGAGGGAGCAGCAGAATGTGCCTCTCACATCTAGCCTGTAGGAATTCAGGTTGGCAAGTTCTATGGGGAAGCCCATTGCTGCCTATGGTGGAAACGGCATGGGAGATTTCAGTTTCAAAATCTCTGTGAAAAAGCGTCAGAGAAGCTTCTCCGTTTAGAATCCAGCATATCTCACTGAACCGAAGAAGTGGTAGTTAGAAGGGAGTTAGAGCTGCAAGCAGTTTGGTTTGGGAAATTAGACGCGAAATGAAACTGCAAATGCCTTCCAACAGGCTTGGAAAAGTGTGTTCTATATCTCTGCCAAACAAACTCCCCGGAGGTTGAGCTTTCTGAAGCAAGTTTAACTCTAAGGGAGGAAGCAGCAGAATGTGCCTCTCACATCTAGCCTGTAGGAATTCAGGTTGGCAAGTTCCATGGGGAAGCCCATTGCTGCCTACGGTGGAAACGGCATGGGAGATTTCAGTTTCAAAATCTCTGTGAAAAAGCGTCAGAGAAGCTTCTCCGTTTAGAATCCAGCATATCTCACTGAACCGAAGAAGTGGTAGTTAGAAGGGAGTTAGAGCTGCAAGCAGTTTGGTTCGGGAAATTAGATGCGAAATGACACTGCAAAGGCCTTCCAACAGGCTTGGAAAAGTGTGTTCTATATCTCTGCCAAACAGAGTCCCCGGAGGTTGAGCTTTCAGAAGCAAGCTTAACTGTTAGGGAGGAAGCAGCAGAATGTGCCTCTCACATCTAGCCTGTAGGAATTCAGGTTGGCAAGTTCTATGGGGAAGCCCATTGCTGCCTATGGTGGAAACGGCATGGGAGATTTCAGTTTCAAAATCTCTGTGAAAAAGCGTCAGAGAAGCTTCTCCGTTTAGAATCCAGCATATCTCACTGAACCGAAGAAGTGGTAGTTAGAAGGGAGTTAGAGCTGCAAGCAGTTTGGTTTGGGAAATTAGACGCGAAATGAAACTGCAAATGCCTTCCAACAGGCTTGGAAAAGTGTGTTCTATATCTCTGCCAAACAAACTCCCCGGAGGTTGAGCTATCAGAAGCTAGTTTAACTCTAAGGGAGGAAGCAGCAGAATGTGCCTCTCACATCTAGCCTGTAGGAATTCAGGTTGGCAAGTTCTATGGAGAAGCCCATTGCTGCCTATGGTGAAAACGGCATGGGAAATTTCAGTTTCAAAATCTCTGTGAAAAAGCGTCAGAGAAGCTTCTCCGTTTAGAATCCAGCATATCTCACTGAACCAAAGAAGTGGTAGTTAGAAGGGAGTTAGAGCTGCAAGCAGTTTGGTTTGGGAAATTAGATGCGAAATGACACTGCAAAGGCCTTGCAACAGGCTTGGAAAAGTGTGTTCTATATCTCTGCCAAACAGAGTCCCCGGAGGTTGAGCTTTCAGAAGCAAGCTTAACTGTTAGGGAGGGAGCAGCAGAATGTGCCTCTCACATCTAGCCTGTAGGAATTCAGGTTGGCAAGTTCTATGGGGAAGCCCATTGCTGCCTATGGTGGAAACGGCATGGGAGATTTCAGTTTCAAAATCTCTGTGAAAAAGCGTCAGAGAAGCTTCTCCGTTTAGAATCCAGCATATCTCACTGAACCGAAGAAGTGGTAGTTAGAAGGGAGTTAGAGCTGCAAGCAGTTTGGTTTGGGAAATTAGACGCGAAATGAAACTGCAAATGCCTTCCAACAGGCTTGGAAAAGTGTGTTCTATATCTCTGCCAAACAAACTCCCCGGAGGTTGAGCTTTCTGAAGCAAGTTTAACTCTAAGGGAGGAAGCAGCAGAATGTGCCTCTCACATCTAGCCTGTAGGAATTCAGGTTGGCAAGTTCCATGGGGAAGCCCATTGCTGCCTACGGTGGAAACGGCATGGGAGATTTCAGTTTCAAAATCTCTGTGAAAAAGCGTCAGAGAAGCTTCTCCGTTTAGAATCCAGCATATCTCACTGAACCGAAGAAGTGGTAGTTAGAAGGGAGTTAGAGCTGCAAGCAGTTTGGTTCGGGAAATTAGATGCGAAATGACACTGCAAAGGCCTTCCAACAGGCTTGGAAAAGTGTGTTCTATATCTCTGCCAAACAGAGTCCCCGGAGGTTGAGCTTTCAGAAGCAAGCTTAACTGTTAGGGAGGAAGCAGCAGAATGTGCCTCTCACATCTAGCCTGTAGGAATTCAGGTTGGCAAGTTCTATGGGGAAGCCCATTGCTGCCTATGGTGGAAACGGCATGGGAGATTTCAGTTTCAAAATCTCTGTGAAAAAGCGTCAGAGAAGCTTCTCCGTTTAGAATCCAGCATATCTCACTGAACCGAAGAAGTGGTAGTTAGAAGGGAGTTAGAGCTGCAAGCAGTTTGGTTTGGGAAATTAGACGCGAAATGAAACTGCAAATGCCTTCCAACAGGCTTGGAAAAGTGTGTTCTATATCTCTGCCAAACAAACTCCCCGGAGGTTGAGCTATCAGAAGCTAGTTTAACTCTAAGGGAGGAAGCAGCAGAATGTGCCTCTCACATCTAGCCTGTAGGAATTCAGGTTGGCAAGTTCTATGGAGAAGCCCATTGCTGCCTATGGTGAAAACGGCATGGGAAATTTCAGTTTCAAAATCTCTGTGAAAAAGCGTCAGAGAAGCTTCTCCGTTTAGAATCCAGCATATCTCACTGAACCGAAGAAGTGGTAGTTAGAAGGGAGTTAGAGCTGCAAGCAGTTTGGTTTGGGAAATTAGATGCGAAATTACACTGCAAAGGCCTTCCAACAGGCTTGGAAAAGTGTGTTCTATATCTCTGCCAAACAGATTCCCCGGAGGTTGAGCTTTCAGAAGCAAGCTTAACTCTTAGGGAGGAAGCAGCCGAATGTGCCTCTCACATCTAGCCTGTAGGAATTCAGGTTGGCAAGTTCTATGGGGAAGCCCATTGCTGCCTATGGTGGAAACGGCATGGGAGATTTCAGTTTCAAAATCTCTGTGAAAAAGCGTCAGAGAAGCTTCTCCGTTTAGAATCCAGCATATCTCACTGAACCGAAGAAGTGGTAGTTAGAAGGCAGTTAGAGCTGCAAGCAGTTTGGTTTGGGAAATTAGACGCGAAATGAAACTGCAAATGCCTTCCAACAGGCTTGGAAAAGTGTGTTCTATATCTCTGCCAAACAGACTCCCCGGAGTTTGAGCTTTCAGAAGCTAGTTTAACTCTAAGGGAGGAAGCAGCAGAATGTGCCTCTCACATCTAGCCTGTAGGAATTCAGGTTGGCAAGTTCTATGGGGAAGCCCATTGGCGCCTTCGTTGGAAACGGGTTTGGAAATTTCAGTTTCAAAATCTCTGTGAAAAAGCGTCAGAGAAGCTTCTCCGTTTAGAATCCAGCATATCTCACTGAACCGAAGAAGTGGTAGTTAGATGGGAGTTAGAGCTGCAAGCAGTTTGGTTTGGGAAATTAGACGCAAAATGAAACTGCAAATGCCTTCCAACAGGCTTGGAAAAGTGTGTTCTATATCTCTGCCAAACAAACTCCCCGGAGGTTGAGCTTTCAGAAGCAAGTTTAACTCTAAGGGAGGAAGCAGCAGAATGTGCCTCTCACATCTAGCCTGTAGGAATTCAGGTTGGCAAGTTCTATGGGGAAGCCCATTGCTGCCTATGGTGGAAACGGCATGGGAGATTTCAGTTTCAAAATCTCTGTGAAAAAGCGTCAGAGAAGCTTCTCCGTTTAGAATCCAGCATATCTCACTGAACCGAAGAAGTGGTAGTTAGAAGGGAGTTAGAGCTGCAAGCAGTTTGGTTTGGGAAATTAGACGCGAAATGAAACTGCAAATGCCTTCCAACAGGCTTGGAAAAGTGTGTTCTATATCTCTGCCAAACAAACTCCCCGGAGGTTGAGCTTTCAGAAGCTAGTTTAACTCTAAGGGAGGAAGCAGCAGAATGTGCCTCTCACATCTACCCTGTAGGAATTCAGGTTGGCAAGTTCTATGGGGAAGCCCATAGGCGCCTTCGTTGGAAACGGGTTTGGAAATTTCAGTTTCAAAATCTCTGTGAAAAAGCGTCAGAGAAGCTTCTCCGTTTAGAATCCAGCATATCTCACTGAACCGAAGAAGTGGTAGTTAGATGGGAGTTAGAGCTGCAAGCAGTTTGGTTTGGGAAATTAGACGCGAAATGAAACTGCAAATGCCTTCCACCAGGCTTGGAAAAGTGTGTTCTATATCTCTGCCAAACAAACTCCCCGGAGGTTGAGCTTTCAGAAGCAAGTTTAACTCTAAGGGAGGAAGCAGCAGAATGTGCCTCTCACATCTAGCCTGTAGGAATTCAGGTTGGCAAGTTCTATGGGGAAGCCCATTGCTGCCTATGGTGGAAACGGCATGGGAGATTTCAGTTCCAAAATCTCTGTGAAAAAGCGTCAGAGAAGCTTCTCCGTTTAGAATCCAGGATATCTCACTGAACCGAAGAAGTGGTAGTTAGAAGGGAGTTAGAGCTGCAAGCAGTTTGGTTTGGGAAATTAGACGCGAAATGAAACTGCAAATGCCTTCCAACAGGCTTGGAAAAGTGTGTTCGATATCTCTGCCAAACAAACTCCCCGGAGGTTGAGCTTTCTGAAGCAAGTTTAACTCTAAGGGAGGAAGCAGCAGAATGTGCCTCTTACATCTAGCCTTTAGGAATTCAGGATGGCAAGCTCTATGGGGAAGCCCATTGCTGCCTATGGTGGAAACGGCATGGGAGATTTCAGTTTCAAAATCTCTGTGAAAAAGCGTCAGAGAAGCTTCTCCGTTTAGAATCCAGCATATCTCACTGAACCGAAGAAGTGGTAGTTAGAAGGGAGTTAGAGCTGCAAGCAGTTTGGTTTGGGAAATTAGACGCGAAATGAAACTGAAAATGCCTTCCAACAGGCTTGGAAAAGTGTGTTCTATATCTCTGCCAAACAAACTCCCCGGAGGTTGAGCTTTCAGAAGCTAGTTTAACTCTAAGGGAGGAAGCAGCAGAATGTGCCTCTCACATCTAGCCTGTAGGAATTCAGGTTGGCAAGTTCTATGGGGAAGCCCATTGGCGCCTTCGTTGGAAACGGGTTTCGAAATTTCAGTTTCAAAATCTCTGTGAAAAAGCGTCAGAGAAGCTTCTCCGTTTAGAATCCAGCATATCTCACTGAACCGAAGAAGTGGTAGTTAGATGGGAGTTAGAGCTGCAAGCAGTTTGCTTTGGGAAATTAGACGCGAAATGAAACTGCAAATGCCTTCCAACAGGCTTGGAAAAGTGTGTTCTATATCTCTGCCAAACAAACTCCCCGGAGGTTGAGCTTTCAGAAGCAAGTTTAACTCTAAGGGAGGAAGCAGCAGAATGTGCCTCTCACATCTAGCCTGTAGGAATTCAGGTTGGCAAGTTCTATGGGGAAGCCCATTGCTGCCTATGGTGGAAACGGCATGGGAGATTTCAGTTTCAAAATCTCTGTGAAAAAGCGTCAGAGAAGCTTCTCCGTTTAGAATCCAGCATATCTCACTGAACCGAAGAAGTGGTAGTTAGAAGGGAGTTAGAGCTGCAAGCAGTTTGGTTTGGGTAATTAGACGCGAAATGAAACTGCAAATGCCTTCCAACAGGCTTGGAAAAGTGTGTTCTATATCTCTGCCAAACAGACTCCCCGGAGGTTGAGCTTTCAGAAGCTAGCTTAACTCTAAGGGAGGAAGCAGCAGAATGTGCCTCTCACATCTAGCCTGTAGGAATTCAGGTTGGCAAGTTCTATGGGAAAGCCCATTGGCGCCTTCGTTGGAAACGGGTTTGGAAATTTCAGTTTCAAAATCTCTGTGAAAAAGCGTCAGAGAAGCTTCTCCGTTTAGAATCCAGCATATCTCACTGAACCGAAGAAGTGGTAGTTAGAAGGGAGTTAGAGCTGCAAGCAGTTGGTTTGGGAAATTAGACGCGAAATGAAACTGCAAATGCCTTCCAACAGGCTTGGAAAAGTGTGTTCTATATCTCTGCCAAACAAACTCCCCGGAGGTTGAGCTTTCAGAAGCAAGTTTAACTCTAAGGGAGGAAGCAGCAGAATGTGCCTCTCACATCTAGCCTGTAGGAATTCAGGTTGGCAAGTTCTATGGGGAAGCCCATTGCTGCCTATGGTGGAAACGGCATGGGAGATTTCAGTTTCAAAATCTGTGTGAAAAAGCGTCAGAGAAGCTTCTCCGTTTAGAATCCAGCATATCTCACTGAACCGAAGAAGTGGTAGTTAGAAGGGAGTTAGAGCTGCAAGCAGTTTGGTTTGGGAAATTAGACGCGAAATGAAACTGCAAATGCCTTCCAACAGGCTTGGAAAAGTGTGTTCTATATCTCTGCCAAACAAACTCCCCGGAGGTTGAGCTTTCAGAAGCTAGTTTAACTCTAAGGGAGGAAGCAGCAGAATGTGCCTCTCACATCTAGCCAGTAGGAATTCAGGTTGGCAAGTTCTATGGGGAAGCCCATTGCTGCCTATGGTGAAAACGGCATGGGAGATTTCAGTTTCAAAATCTCTGTGAAAAAGCGTCAGAGAAGCTTCTCCGTTTAGAATCCAGCATATCTCACTGAACCGAAGAAGTGGTAGTTAGAAGGGAGTTAGAGCTGCAAGCAGTTTGGTTTGGGAAATTAGACGCGAAATGAAACTGCAAATTCCTTCCAACAGGCTTGGAAAATTGTGTTCTATATCTCTGCCAAACAGAGTCCCCGGAGGTTGAGCTTTCAGAAGCAAGCTGAACTGTTAGGGAGGAAGCAGCAGAATGTGCCTCTCACATCTAGCCTGTAGGAATTCAGGTTGGCAAGTTCTATGGGGAAGCCCATTGCTGCCTATGGTGGAAACGGCATGGGAGATTTCAGTTTCAAAATCTCTGTGAAAAAGCGTCAGAGAAGCTTCTCCGTTTAGAATCCAGCATATCTCACTGAACCGAAGAAGTGGTAGTTAGAAGGCAGTTAGAGCTGCAAGCAGTTTGGTTTGGGAAATTAGACGCGAAATGAAACTGCAAATGCCTTCCAACAGGCTTGGAAAAATGTGTTCTATATCTCTGCCAAACAGACTCCCCGGAGGTTGAGCTTACAGAAGCAAGTTTAACTCTAAGGGAGGAAGCAGCAGAATGTGCCTCTCACATCTAGCCTGTAGGAATTCAGGTTGGCAAGTTCTATGGGGAAGCCCATTGCTGCCTATGGTGAAAACGGCATGGGAAATTTCAGTTTCAAAATCTCTGTGAAAAAGCGTCAGAGAAGCTTCTCCGTTTAGAATCCAGCATATCTCACTGAACCGAAGAAGTGGTAGTTAGAAGGGAGTTAGAGCTGCAAGCAGTTTGGTTTGGGAAATTAGACGCGAAATGAAACTGCAAATGCCTTAAAACAGGCTTGGAAAAGTGTGTTCTATATCTCTGCCAAACAGACTCCCCGGAGGTTGAGCTTTCAGAAGCTAGCTTAACTCTAAGGGAGGAAGCAGCAGAATGTGCCTCTCACATCTAGCCTGTAGGAATTCAGGTTGGCAAGTTCTATGGGAAGCCCATTGCTGCCTATGGTGGAAACGGCATGGGAGATTTCAGTTTCAAAATCTCTGTGAAAAAGCGTCAGAGAAGCTTCTCCGTTTAGAATCCAGCATATCTCACTGAACCGAAGAAGTGGTAGTTAGAAGGGAGTTAGAGCTGCAAGCAGTTTGGTTTGGGAAATTAGACGCGAAATGAAACTGCAAATGCCTTCCAACAGGCTTGGAAAAGTGTGTTCTATATCTCTGCCAAACAAACTCCCCGGAGGTTGAGCTTTCAGAAGGTAGTTTAACTCTAAGTGAGGAAGCAGCAGAATGTGCCTCTCACATCTAGCCTGTAGGAATTCAGGTTGGCAAGTTCTATGGGGAAGCCCATTGCTGCCTATGGTGGAAACGGCATGGGAGATTTCAGTTTCAAAATCTCTGTGAAAAAGCGTCAGAGAAGCTTCTCCGTTTAGAATCCAGCATATCTCACTGAACCGAAGAAGTGGTAGTTAGAAGGGAGTTAGAGCTGCAAGCAGTTTGGTTTGGGAAATTAGACGCGAAATGAAACTGCAAATGCCTTAAAACAGGCTTGGAAAAGTGTGTTCTATATCTCTGCCAAACAGACTCCCCGGAGGTGAGCTTTCAGAAGCTAGCTTAACTCTAAGGGAGGAAGCAGCAGAATGTGCCTCTCACATCTAGCCTGTAGGAATTCAGGTTGGCAAGTTCTATGGGGAAGCTCATGAGCATCTTCGTTGGAAACGGGTTTGGAAATTTCAGTTTCAAAATCTCTGTGAAAAAGCGTCAGAGAAGCTTCTCCGTTTAGAATCCAGCATATCTCACTGAACCGAAGAAGTGGTAGTTAGAAGGGAGTTAGAGCTGCAAGCAGTTTGGTTTGGGAAATTAGACGCGAAATGAAACTGCAAATGCCTTCCAACAGGCTTGGAAAAGTGTGTTCTATATCTCTGCCAAACAAACTCCCCGGAGGTTGAGCTTTCTGAAGCAAGTTTAACTCTAAGGGAGGAAGCAGCAGAATGTGCCTCTCACATCTAGCCTTTAGGAATTCAGGTTGGCAAGTTCTATGGGGAAGCCCATTGCTGCCTATGGTGGAAACGGCATGGGAGATTTCAGTTTCAAAATCTCTGTGAAAAAGCGTCAGAGAAGCTTCTCCGTTTAGAATCCAGCATATCTCACTGAACCAAAGAAGTGGTAGTTAGAAGGGAGTTAGAGCTGCAAGCAGTTTGGTTTGGGAAATTAGATGCGAAATGACACTGCAAAGGCCTTGCAACAGGCTTGGAAAAGTGTGTTCTATATCTCTGCCAAACAGAGTCCCCGGAGGTTGAGCTTTCAGAAGCAAGCTTAACTGTTAGGGAGGGAGCAGCAGAATGTGCCTCTCACATCTAGCCTGTAGGAATTCAGGTTGGCAAGTTCTATGGGGAAGCCCATTGCTGCCTATGGTGGAAACGGCATGGGAGATTTCAGTTTCAAAATCTCTGTGAAAAAGCGTCAGAGAAGCTTCTCCGTTTAGAATCCAGCATATCTCACTGAACCGAAGAAGTGGTAGTTAGAAGGGAGTTAGAGCTGCAAGCAGTTTGGTTTGGGAAATTAGACGCGAAATGAAACTGCAAATGCCTTCCAACAGGCTTGGAAAAGTGTGTTCTATATCTCTGCCAAACAAACTCCCCGGAGGTTGAGCTTTCAGAAGCAAGTTTACCTCTAAGGGAGGAAGCAGCAGAATGTGCCTCTCACATCTAGCCTGTAGGAATTCAGTTTGGCAAGTTCCATGGGGAAGCCCATTGCTGCCTATGGTGGAAACGGCATGGGAGATTTCAGTTTCAAAATCTGTGTGAAAAAGCGTCAGAGAAGCTTCTCCGTTTAGAATCCAGCATATCTCACTGAACCGAAGAAGTTGTAGTTAGAAGGGAGTTAGAGCTGCAAGCAGTTTGGTTTGGGAAATTAGACGCGAAATGAAACTGCAAATGCCTTCCAACAGGCTTGGAAAAGTGTGTTCTATATCTCTGCCAAACAAACTCCCCGGAGGTTGAGCTTTCAGAAGCTAGTTTAACTCTAAGGGAGGAAGCAGCAGAATGTGCCTCTCACATCTAGCCTGTAGGAATTCAGGTTGGCACGTTCTATGGGGAAGCCCATTGGCGCCTTCGTTGGAAACGGGTTTGGAAATTTCAGTTTCAAAATCTCTGTGAAAAAGCGTCAGAGAAGCTTCTCCGTTTAGAATCCAGCATATCTCACTGAACCAAAGTAGTGGTAGTTAGAAGGGAGTTAGAGCTGCAAGCAGTTTGGTTTGGGAAATTAGACGCGAAATGAAACTGCAAATGCCTTCCAACAGGCTTGGAAAAGTGTGTTCTATATCTCTGCCAAACAGAGTCCCCGGAGGTTGAGCTTTCAGAAGCAAGCTGAACTGTTAGGGAGGAAGCAGCAGAATGTGCCTCTCACATCTAGCCTGTAGGAATTCAGGTTGGCAAGTTCTATGGGGAAGCCCATTGCTGCCTATGGTGGAAACGGCATGGGAGATTTCAGTTTCAAAATCTCTGTGAAAAAGCGTCAGAGAAGCTTCTCCGTTTAGAATCCAGCATATCTCACTGAACCGAAGAAGTGGTAGTTAGAAGGGAGTTAGAGCTGCAAGCAGTTTGGTTTGGGAAATTAGACGCGAAATGAAACTGCAAATGCCTTAAAACAGGCTTGGAAAAGTGTGTTCTATATCTCTGCCAAACAGACTCCCCGGAGGTTGAGCTTTCAGAAGCTAGCTGAACTCTAAGGGAGGAAGCAGCAGAATGTGCCTCTCACATCTAGCCTGTAGGAATTCAGGTTGGCAAGTTCTATGGGGAAGCCCATTGCTGCCTATGGTGGAAACGGCATGGGAGATTTCAGTTTCAAAATCTCTGTGAAAAAGCGTCAGAGAAGCTTCTCCGTTTAGAATCCAGCATATCTCACTGAACCAAAGAAGTGGTAGTTAGAAGGGAGTTAGAGCTGCAAGCAGTTTGGTTTGGGAAATTAGATGCGAAATGACACTGCAAAGGCCTTGCAACAGGCTTGGAAAAGTGTGTTCTATATCTCTGCCAAACAGAGTCCCCGGAGGTTGAGCTTTCAGAAGCAAGCTTAACTGTTAGGGAGGGAGCAGCAGAATGTGCCTCTCACATCTAGCCTGTAGGAATTCAGGTTGGCAAGTTCTATGGGGAAGCCCATTGCTGCCTATGGTGGAAACGGCATGGGAGATTTCAGTTTCAAAATCTCTGTGAAAAAGCGTCAGAGAAGCTTCTCCGTTTAGAATCCAGCATATCTCACTGAACCGAAGAAGTGGTAGTTAGAAGGGAGTTAGAGCTGCAAGCAGTTTGGTTTGGGAAATTAGACGCGAAATGAAACTGCAAATGCCTTCCAACAGGCTTGGAAAAGTGTGTTCTATATCTCTGCCAAACAAACTCCCCGGAGGTTGAGCTTTCTGAAGCAAGTTTAACTCTAAGGGAGGAAGCAGCAGAATGTGCCTCTCACATCTAGCCTGTAGGAATTCAGGTTGGCAAGTTCCATGGGGAAGCCCATTGCTGCCTACGGTGGAAACGGCATGGGAGATTTCAGTTTCAAAATCTCTGTGAAAAAGCGTCAGAGAAGCTTCTCCGTTTAGAATCCAGCATATCTCACTGAACCGAAGAAGTGGTAGTTAGAAGGGAGTTAGAGCTGCAAGCAGTTTGGTTCGGGAAATTAGATGCGAAATGACACTGCAAAGGCCTTCCAACAGGCTTGGAAAAGTGTGTTCTATATCTCTGCCAAACAGAGTCCCCGGAGGTTGAGCTTTCAGAAGCAAGCTTAACTGTTAGGGAGGAAGCAGCAGAATGTGCCTCTCACATCTAGCCTGTAGGAATTCAGGTTGGCAAGTTCTATGGGGAAGCCCATTGCTGCCTATGGTGGAAACGGCATGGGAGATTTCAGTTTCAAAATCTCTGTGAAAAAGCGTCAGAGAAGCTTCTCCGTTTAGAATCCAGCATATCTCACTGAACCGAAGAAGTGGTAGTTAGAAGGGAGTTAGAGCTGCAAGCAGTTTGGTTTGGGAAATTAGACGCGAAATGAAACTGCAAATGCCTTCCAACAGGCTTGGAAAAGTGTGTTCTATATCTCTGCCAAACAAACTCCCCGGAGGTTGAGCTATCAGAAGCTAGTTTAACTCTAAGGGAGGAAGCAGCAGAATGTGCCTCTCACATCTAGCCTGTAGGAATTCAGGTTGGCAAGTTCTATGGAGAAGCCCATTGCTGCCTATGGTGAAAACGGCATGGGAAATTTCAGTTTCAAAATCTCTGTGAAAAAGCGTCAGAGAAGCTTCTCCGTTTAGAATCCAGCATATCTCACTGAACCAAAGAAGTGGTAGTTAGAAGGGAGTTAGAGCTGCAAGCAGTTTGGTTTGGGAAATTAGATGCGAAATGACACTGCAAAGGCCTTGCAACAGGCTTGGAAAAGTGTGTTCTATATCTCTGCCAAACAGAGTCCCCGGAGGTTGAGCTTTCAGAAGCAAGCTTAACTGTTAGGGAGGGAGCAGCAGAATGTGCCTCTCACATCTAGCCTGTAGGAATTCAGGTTGGCAAGTTCTATGGGGAAGCCCATTGCTGCCTATGGTGGAAACGGCATGGGAGATTTCAGTTTCAAAATCTCTGTGAAAAAGCGTCAGAGAAGCTTCTCCGTTTAGAATCCAGCATATCTCACTGAACCGAAGAAGTGGTAGTTAGAAGGGAGTTAGAGCTGCAAGCAGTTTGGTTTGGGAAATTAGACGCGAAATGAAACTGCAAATGCCTTCCAACAGGCTTGGAAAAGTGTGTTCTATATCTCTGCCAAACAAACTCCCCGGAGGTTGAGCTTTCTGAAGCAAGTTTAACTCTAAGGGAGGAAGCAGCAGAATGTGCCTCTCACATCTAGCCTGTAGGAATTCAGGTTGGCAAGTTCCATGGGGAAGCCCATTGCTGCCTACGGTGGAAACGGCATGGGAGATTTCAGTTTCAAAATCTCTGTGAAAAAGCGTCAGAGAAGCTTCTCCGTTTAGAATCCAGCATATCTCACTGAACCGAAGAAGTGGTAGTTAGAAGGGAGTTAGAGCTGCAAGCAGTTTGGTTCGGGAAATTAGATGCGAAATGACACTGCAAAGGCCTTCCAACAGGCTTGGAAAAGTGTGTTCTATATCTCTGCCAAACAGAGTCCCCGGAGGTTGAGCTTTCAGAAGCAAGCTTAACTGTTAGGGAGGAAGCAGCAGAATGTGCCTCTCACATCTAGCCTGTAGGAATTCAGGTTGGCAAGTTCTATGGGGAAGCCCATTGCTGCCTATGGTGGAAACGGCATGGGAGATTTCAGTTTCAAAATCTCTGTGAAAAAGCGTCAGAGAAGCTTCTCCGTTTAGAATCCAGCATATCTCACTGAACCGAAGAAGTGGTAGTTAGAAGGGAGTTAGAGCTGCAAGCAGTTTGGTTTGGGAAATTAGACGCGAAATGAAACTGCAAATGCCTTCCAACAGGCTTGGAAAAGTGTGTTCTATATCTCTGCCAAACAAACTCCCCGGAGGTTGAGCTATCAGAAGCTAGTTTAACTCTAAGGGAGGAAGCAGCAGAATGTGCCTCTCACATCTAGCCTGTAGGAATTCAGGTTGGCAAGTTCTATGGAGAAGCCCATTGCTGCCTATGGTGAAAACGGCATGGGAAATTTCAGTTTCAAAATCTCTGTGAAAAAGCGTCAGAGAAGCTTCTCCGTTTAGAATCCAGCATATCTCACTGAACCGAAGAAGTGGTAGTTAGAAGGGAGTTAGAGCTGCAAGCAGTTTGGTTTGGGAAATTAGATGCGAAATTACACTGCAAAGGCCTTCCAACAGGCTTGGAAAAGTGTGTTCTATATCTCTGCCAAACAGATTCCCCGGAGGTTGAGCTTTCAGAAGCAAGCTTAACTCTTAGGGAGGAAGCAGCCGAATGTGCCTCTCACATCTAGCCTGTAGGAATTCAGGTTGGCAAGTTCTATGGGGAAGCCCATTGCTGCCTATGGTGGAAACGGCATGGGAGATTTCAGTTTCAAAATCTCTGTGAAAAAGCGTCAGAGAAGCTTCTCCGTTTAGAATCCAGCATATCTCACTGAACCGAAGAAGTGGTAGTTAGAAGGCAGTTAGAGCTGCAAGCAGTTTGGTTTGGGAAATTAGACGCGAAATGAAACTGCAAATGCCTTCCAACAGGCTTGGAAAAGTGTGTTCTATATCTCTGCCAAACAGACTCCCCGGAGTTTGAGCTTTCAGAAGCTAGTTTAACTCTAAGGGAGGAAGCAGCAGAATGTGCCTCTCACATCTAGCCTGTAGGAATTCAGGTTGGCAAGTTCTATGGGGAAGCCCATTGGCGCCTTCGTTGGAAACGGGTTTGGAAATTTCAGTTTCAAAATCTCTGTGAAAAAGCGTCAGAGAAGCTTCTCCGTTTAGAATCCAGCATATCTCACTGAACCGAAGAAGTGGTAGTTAGATGGGAGTTAGAGCTGCAAGCAGTTTGGTTTGGGAAATTAGACGCAAAATGAAACTGCAAATGCCTTCCAACAGGCTTGGAAAAGTGTGTTCTATATCTCTGCCAAACAAACTCCCCGGAGGTTGAGCTTTCAGAAGCAAGTTTAACTCTAAGGGAGGAAGCAGCAGAATGTGCCTCTCACATCTAGCCTGTAGGAATTCAGGTTGGCAAGTTCTATGGGGAAGCCCATTGCTGCCTATGGTGGAAACGGCATGGGAGATTTCAGTTTCAAAATCTCTGTGAAAAAGCGTCAGAGAAGCTTCTCCGTTTAGAATCCAGCATATCTCACTGAACCGAAGAAGTGGTAGTTAGAAGGGAGTTAGAGCTGCAAGCAGTTTGGTTTGGGAAATTAGACGCGAAATGAAACTGCAAATGCCTTCCAACAGGCTTGGAAAAGTGTGTTCTATATCTCTGCCAAACAAACTCCCCGGAGGTTGAGCTTTCAGAAGCTAGTTTAACTCTAAGGGAGGAAGCAGCAGAATGTGCCTCTCACATCTACCCTGTAGGAATTCAGGTTGGCAAGTTCTATGGGGAAGCCCATAGGCGCCTTCGTTGGAAACGGGTTTGGAAATTTCAGTTTCAAAATCTCTGTGAAAAAGCGTCAGAGAAGCTTCTCCGTTTAGAATCCAGCATATCTCACTGAACCGAAGAAGTGGTAGTTAGATGGGAGTTAGAGCTGCAAGCAGTTTGGTTTGGGAAATTAGACGCGAAATGAAACTGCAAATGCCTTCCACCAGGCTTGGAAAAGTGTGTTCTATATCTCTGCCAAACAAACTCCCCGGAGGTTGAGCTTTCAGAAGCAAGTTTAACTCTAAGGGAGGAAGCAGCAGAATGTGCCTCTCACATCTAGCCTGTAGGAATTCAGGTTGGCAAGTTCTATGGGGAAGCCCATTGCTGCCTATGGTGGAAACGGCATGGGAGATTTCAGTTCCAAAATCTCTGTGAAAAAGCGTCAGAGAAGCTTCTCCGTTTAGAATCCAGGATATCTCACTGAACCGAAGAAGTGGTAGTTAGAAGGGAGTTAGAGCTGCAAGCAGTTTGGTTTGGGAAATTAGACGCGAAATGAAACTGCAAATGCCTTCCAACAGGCTTGGAAAAGTGTGTTCTATATCTCTGCCAAACAAACTCCCCGGAGGTTGAGCTTTCAGAAGCAAGTTTAACTCTAAGGGAGGAAGCAGCAGAATGTGCCTCTCACATCTAGCCTGTAGGAATTCAGGTTGGCAAGTTCTATGGGGACGCCCATTGCTGCCTATGGTGGAAACGGCATGGGAGATTTCAGTTTCAAAATCTCTGTGAAAAAGCGTCAGAGAAGCTTCTCCGTTTAGAATCCAGCATATCTCACTGAACCGAAGAAGTGGTAGTTAGAAGGGAGTTAGAGCTGCAAGCAGTTTGGTTTGGGAAATTAGACGCGAAATGAAACTGCAAATGCCTTCCAACAGGCTTGGAAAAGTGTGTTCTATATCTCTGCCAAACAAACTCCCCGGAGGTTGAGCTTTCAGAAGCTAGTTTAACTCTAAGGGAGGAAGCAGCAGAATGTGCCTCTCACATCTAGCCTGTAGGAATTCAGGTTGGCAAGTTCTATGGGGAAGCCCATAGGCGCCTTCGTTGGAAACGGGTTTGGAAGTTTCAGTTTCAAAATCTCTGTGAAAAAGCGTCAGAGAAGCTTCTCCGTTTAGAATCCAGCATATCTCACTGAACCGAAGAAGTGGTAGTTAGAAGGGAGTTAGAGCTGCAAGCAGTTTGGTTTGGGAAATTAGACGCGAAATGAAACTGCAAATGCCTTCCAACAGGCTTGGAAAAGTGTGTTCTATATCTCTGCCAAACAAACTCCCCGGAGGTTGAGCTTTCTGAAGCAAGTTTAACTCTAAGGGAGGAAGCAGCAGAATGTGCCTCTCACATCTAGCCTTTAGGAATTCAGGTTGGCAAGTTCTATGGGGAAGCCCATTGCTGCCTATGGTGGAAACGGCATGGGAGATTTCAGTTTCAAAATCTCTGTGAAAAAGCGTCAGAGAAGCTTCTCCGTTTAGAATCCAGCATATCTCACTGAACCAAAGAAGTGGTAGTTAGAAGGGAGTTAGAGCTGCAAGCAGTTTGGTTTGGGAAATTAGATGCGAAATGACACTGCAAAGGCCTTGCAACAGGCTTGGAAAAGTGTGTTCTATATCTCTGCCAAACAGAGTCCCCGGAGGTTGAGCTTTCAGAAGCAAGCTTAACTGTTAGGGAGGGAGCAGCAGAATGTGCCTCTCACATCTAGCCTGTAGGAATTCAGGTTGGCAAGTTCTATGGGGAAGCCCATTGCTGCCTATGGTGGAAACGGCATGGGAGATTTCAGTTTCAAAATCTCTGTGAAAAAGCGTCAGAGAAGCTTCTCCGTTTAGAATCCAGCATATCTCACTGAACCGAAGAAGTGGTAGTTAGAAGGGAGTTAGAGCTGCAAGCAGTTTGGTTTGGGAAATTAGACGCGAAATGAAACTGCAAATGCCTTCCAACAGGCTTGGAAAAGTGTGTTCTATATCTCTGCCAAACAAACTCACCGGAGGTTGAGCTTTCAGAAGCAAGTTTACCTCTAAGGGAGGAAGCAGCAGAATGTGCCTCTCACATCTAGCCTGTAGGAATTCAGGTTGGCAAGTTCCATGGGGAAGCCCATTGCTGCCTATGGTGGAAACGGCATGGGAGATTTCAGTTTCAAAATCTCTGTGAAAAAGCGTCAGAGAAGCTTCTCCGTTTAGAATCCAGCATATCTCACTGAACCGAAGAAGTGGTAGTTAGAAGGGAGTTAGAGCTGCAAGCAGTTTGGTTTGGGAAATTAGACGCGAAATGAAACTGCAAATGCCTTCCACCAGGCTTGGAAAAGTGTGTTCTATATCTCTGCCAAACAAACTCCCCGGAGGTTGAGCTTTCAGAAGCTAGTTTAACTCTAAGGGAGGAAGCAGCAGAATGTGCCTCTCACATCTAGCCTGTAGGAATTCAGGTTGGCAAGTTCTATGGGGAAGCCCATAGGCGCCTTCGTTGGAAACGGGTTTGGAAATTTCAGTTTCAAAATCTCTGTGAAAAAGCGTCAGAGAAGCTTCTCCGTTTAGAATCCAGCATATCTCACTGAACCGAAGAAGTGGTAGTTAGAAGGGAGTTAGAGCTGCAAGCAGTTTGGTTTGGGAAATTAGACGCGAAATGAAACTGCAAATGCCTCCCAACAGGCTTGGAAAAGTGTGTTCTATATCTCTGCCAAACAAACTCCCCGGAGGTTGAGCTTTCTGAAGCAAGTTTAACTCTAAGGGAGGAAGCAGCAGAATGTGCCTCTCACATCTAGCCTTTAGGAATTCAGGTTGGCAAGTTCTATGGGGAAGCCCATTGCTGCCTATGGTGGAAACGGCATGGGAGATTTCAGTTTCAAAATCTCTGTGAAAAAGCGTCAGAGAAGCTTCTCCGTTTAGAATCCAGCATATCTCACTGAACCAAAGAAGTGGTAGTTAGAAGGGAGTTAGAGCTGCAAGCAGTTTGGTTTGGGAAATTAGATGCGAAATGACACTGCAAAGGCCTTGCAACAGGCTTGGAAAAGTGTGTTCTATATCTCTGCCAAACAGAGTCCCCGGAGGTTGAGCTTTCAGAAGCAAGCTTAACTGTTAGGGAGGGAGCAGCAGAATGTGCCTCTCACATCTAGCCTGTAGGAATTCAGGTTGGCAAGTTCTATGGGGAAGCCCATTGCTGCCTATGGTGGAAACGGCATGGGAGATTTCAGTTTCAAAATCTCTGTGAAACAGCGTCAGAGAAGCTTCTCCGTTTAGAATCCAGCATATCTCACTGAACCGAAGAAGTGGTAGTTAGAAGGGAGTTAGAGCTGCAAGCAGTTTGGTTTGGGAAATTAGACGCGAAATGAAACTGCAAATGCCTTCCAACAGGCTTGGAAAAGTGTGTTCTATATCTCTGCCAAACAAACTCCCCGGAGGTTGAGCTTTCAGAAGCAAGTTTACCTCTAAGGGAGGAAGCAGCAGAATGTGCCTCTCACATCTAGCCTGTAGGAATTCAGGTTGGCAAGTTCCATGGGGAAGCCCATTGCTGCCTATGGTGGAAACGGCATGGGAGATTTCAGTTTCAAAATCTCTGTGAAAAAGCGTCAGAGAAGCTTCTCCGTTTAGAATCCAGCATATCTCACTGAACCGAAGAAGTGGTAGTTAGAAGGGAGTTAGAGCTGCAAGCAGTTTGGTTTGGGAAATTAGACGCGAAATGAAACTGCAAATGCCTTCCAACAGGCTTGGAAAAGTGTGTTCTATATCTCTGCCAAACAAACTCCCCGGAGGTTGAGCTTTCAGAAGCTAGTTTAACTCTAAGGGAGGAAGCAGCAGAATGTGCCTCTCACATCTAGCCTGTAGGAATTCAGGTTGGCAAGTTCTATGGGGAAGCCCATTGGCGCCTTCGTTGGAAACGGGTTTGGAAATTTCAGTTTCAAAATCTCTGTGAAAAAGCGTCAGAGAAGCTTCTCCGTTTAGAATCCAGCATATCTCACTGAACCGAAGAAGTGGTAGTTAGATGGGAGTTAGAGCTGCAAGCAGTTTGGTTTGGGAAATTAGACGCGAAATGAAACTGCAAATGCCTTCCAACAGGCTTGGAAAATTGTGTTCTATATCTCTGCCAAACAGAGTCCCCGGAGGTTGAGCTTTCAGAAGCAAGCTTAACTGTTAGGGAGGAAGCAGCAGAATGTGCCTCTCACATCTAGCCTGTGGGAATTCAGGTTGGCAAGTTCTATGGGGAAGCCCATTGCTGCCTATGGTGGAAACGGCATGGGAGATTTCAGTTTCAAAATCTCTGTGAAAAAGCGTCAGAGAAGCTTCTCCGTTTAGAATCCAGCATATCTCACTGAACCGAAGAAGTGGTAGTTAGAAGGGAGTTAGAGCTGCAAGCAGTTTGGTTTGGGAAATTAGACGCGAAATGAAACTGCAAATGCCTTAAAACAGGCTTGGAAAAGTGTGTTCTATATCTCTGCCAAACAGACTCCCCGGAGGTTGAGCTTTCAGAAGCTAGCTTAACTCTAAGGGAGGAAGCAGCAGAATGTGCCTCTCACATCTAGCCTGTAGGAATTCAGGTTGGCAAGTTCTATGGGGAAGCCCATAGGCGCCTTCGTTGGAAACGGGTTTGGAAATTTCAGTTTCAAAATCTCTGTGAAAAAGCGTCAGAGAAGCTTCTCCGTTTAGAATCCAGCATATCTCACTGAACCGAAGAAGTGGTAGTTAGAAGGGAGTTAGAGCTGCAAGCAGTTTGGTTTGGGAAATTAGACGCGAAATGAAACTGCAAATGCCTTCCAACAGGCTTGGAAAAGTGTGTTCTACATCTCTGCCAAACAAACTCCCCGGAGGTTGAGCTTTCTGAAGCAAGTTTAACTCTAAGGGAGGAAGCAGCAGAATGTGCCTCTCACATCTAGCCTTTAGGAATTCAGGTTGGCAAGTTCTATGGGGAAGCCCATTGCTGCCTATGGTGGAAACGGCATGGGAGATTTCAGTTTCAAAATCTCTGTGAAAAAGCGTCAGAGAAGCTTCTCCGTTTAGAATCCAGCATATCTAACTGAACCAAAGAAGTGGTAGTTAGAAGGGAGTTAGAGCTGCAAGCAGTTTGGTTTGGGAAATTAGATGCGAAATGACACTGCAAAGGCCTTGCAACAGGCTTGGAAAAGTGTGTTCTATATCTCTGCCAAACAGAGTCCCCGGAGGTTGAGCTTTCAGAAGCAAGCTTAACTGTTAGGGAGGGAGCAGCAGAATGTGCCTCTCACATCTAGCCTGTAGGAATTCAGGTTGGCAAGTTCTATGGGGAAGCCCATTGCTGCCTATGGTGGAAACGGCATGGGAGATTTCAGTTTCAAAATCTCTGTGAAAAAGCGTCAGAGAAGCTTCTCCGTTTAGAATCCAGCATATCTCACTGAACCGAAGAAGTGGTAGTTAGAAGGGAGTTAGAGCTGCAAGCAGTTTGGTTTGGGAAATTAGACGCGAAATGAAACTGCAAATGCCTTCCAACAGGCTTGGAAAAGTGTGTTCTATATCTCTGCCAAACAAACTCCCCGGAGGTTGAGCTTTCAGAAGCAAGTTTACCTCTAAGGGAGGAAGCAGCAGAATGTGCCTCTCACATCTAGCCTGTAGGAATTCAGGTTGGCAAGTTCCATGGGGAAGCCCATTGCTGCCTATGGTGGAAACGGCATGGGAGATTTCAGTTTCAAAATCTGTGTGAAAAAGCGTCAGAGAAGCTTCTCCGTTTAGAATCCAGCATATCTCACTGAACCGAAGAAGTTGTAGTTAGAAGGGAGTTAGAGCTGCAAGCAGTTTGGTTTGGGAAATTAGACGCGAAATGAAACTGCAAATGCCTTCCAACAGGCTTGGAAAAGTGTGTTCTATATCTCTGCCAAACAAACTCCCCGGAGGTTGAGCTTTCAGAAGCTAGTTTAACTCTAAGGGAGGAAGCAGCAGAATGTGCCTCTCACATCTAGCCTGTAGGAATTCAGGTTGGCAAGTTCTATGGGGAAGCCCATAGGCGCCTTCGTTGGAAACGGGTTTGGAAGTTTCAGTTTCAAAATCTCTGTGAAAAAGCGTCAGAGAAGCTTCTCCGTTTAGAATCCAGCATATCTCACTGAACCGAAGAAGTGGTAGTTAGAAGGGAGTTAGAGCTGCAAGCAGTTTGGTTTGGGAAATTAGACGCGAAATGAAACTGCAAATGCCTTCCAACAGGCTTGGAAAAGTGTGTTGTATATCTCTGCCAAACAAACTCCCCGGAGGTTGAGCTTTCTGAAGCAAGTTTAACTCTAAGGGAGGAAGCAGCAGAATGTGCCTCTCACATCTAGCCTTTAGGAATTCAGGTTGGCAAGTTCTATGGGGAAGCCCATTGCTGCCTATGGTGGAAACGGCATGGGAGATTTCAGTTTCAAAATCTCTGTGAAAAAGCGTCAGAGAAGCTTCTCCGTTTAGAATCCAGCATATCTCACTGAACCAAAGAAGTGGTAGTTAGAAGGGAGTTAGAGCTGCAAGCAGTTTGGTTTGGGAAATTAGATGCGAAATGACACTGCAAAGGCCTTGCAACAGGCTTGGAAAAGTGTGTTCTATATCTCTGCCAAACAGAGTCCCCGGAGGTTGAGCTTTCAGAAGCAAGCTTAACTGTTAGGGAGGGAGCAGCAGAATGTGCCTCTCACATCTAGCCTGTAGGAATTCAGGTTGGCAAGTTCTATGGGGAAGCCCATTGCTGCCTATGGTGGAAACGGCATGGGAGATTTCAGTTTCAAAATCTCTGTGAAAAAGCGTCAGAGAAGCTTCTCCGTTTAGAATCCAGCATATCTCACTGAACCGAAGAAGTGGTAGTTAGAAGGGAGTTAGAGCTGCAAGCAGTTTGGTTTGGGAAATTAGACGCGAAATGAAACTGCAAATGCCTTCCAACAGGCTTGGAAAAGTGTGTTCTATATCTCTGCCAAACAAACTCACCGGAGGTTGAGCTTTCAGAAGCAAGTTTACCTCTAAGGGAGGAAGCAGCAGAATGTGCCTCTCACATCTAGCCTGTAGGAATTCAGTTTGGCAAGTTCCATGGGGAAGCCCATTGCTGCCTATGGTGGAAACGGCATGGGAGATTTCAGTTTCAAAATCTCTGTGAAAAAGCGTCAGAGAAGCTTCTCCGTTTAGAATCCAGCATATCTCACTGAACCGAAGAAGTGGTAGTTAGAAGGGAGTTAGAGCTGCAAGCAGTTTGGTTTGGGAAATTAGACGCGAAATGAAACTGCAAATGCCTTCCAACAGGCTTGGAAAAGTGTGTTCTATATCTCTGCCAAACAAACTCCCCGGAGGTTGAGCTTTCAGAAGCTAGTTTAACTCTAAGGGAGGAAGCAGCAGAATGTGCCTCTCACATCTAGCCTGTAGGAATTCAGGTTGGCAAGTTCTATGGGGAAGCCCATAGGCGCCTTCGTTGGAAACGGGTTTGGAAATTTCAGTTTCAAAATCTCTGTGAAAAAGCGTCAGAGAAGCTTCTCCGTTTAGAATCCAGCATATCTCACTGAACCGAAGAAGTGGTAGTTAGAAGGGAGTTAGAGCTGCAAGCAGTTTGGTTTGGGAAATTAGACGCGAAATGAAACTGCAAATGCCTCCCAACAGGCTTGGAAAAGTGTGTTCTATATCTCTGCCAAACAAACTCCCCGGAGGTTGAGCTTTCTGAAGCAAGTTTAACTCTAAGGGAGGAAGCAGCAGAATGTGCCTCTCACATCTAGCCTTTAGGAATTCAGGTTGGCAAGTTCTATGGGGAAGCCCATTGCTGCCTATGGTGGAAACGGCATGGGAGATTTCAGATTCAAAATCTCTGTGAAAAAGCGTCAGAGAAGCTTCTCCGTTTAGAATCCAGCATATCTCACTGAACCAAAGAAGTGGTAGTTAGAAGGGAGTTAGAGCTGCAAGCAGTTTGGTTTGGGAAATTAGATGCGAAATGACACTGCAAAGGCCTTGCAACAGGCTTGGAAAAGTGTGTTCTATATCTCTGCCAAACAGAGTCCCCGGAGGTTGAGCTTTCAGAAGCAAGCTTAACTGTTAGGGAGGGAGCAGCAGAATGTGCCTCTCACATCTAGCCTGTAGGAATTCAGGTTGGCAAGTTCTATGGGGAAGCCCATTGCTGCCTATGGTGGAAACGGCATGGGAGATTTCAGTTTCAAAATCTCTGTGAAAAAGCGTCAGAGAAGCTTCTCCGTTTAGAATCCAGCATATCTCACTGAACCGAAGAAGTGGTAGTTAGAAGGGAGTTAGAGCTGCAAGCAGTTTGGTTTGGGAAATTAGACGCGAAATGAAACTGCAAATGCCTTCCAACAGGCTTGGAAAAGTGTGTTCTATATCTCTGCCAAACAAACTCCCCGGAGGTTGAGCTTTCAGAAGCAAGTTTACCTCTAAGGGAGGAAGCAGCAGAATGTGCCTCTCACATCTAGCCTGTAGGAATTCAGGTTGGCAAGTTCCATGGGGAAGCCCATTGCTGCCTATGGTGGAAACGGCATGGGAGATTTCAGTTTCAAAATCTCTGTGAAAAAGCGTCAGAGAAGCTTCTCCGTTTAGAATCCAGCATATCTCACTGAACCGAAGAAGTGGTAGTTAGAAGGGAGTTAGAGCTGCAAGCAGTTTGGTTTGGGAAATTAGACGCGAAATGAAACTGCAAATGCCTTCCAACAGGCTTGGAAAAGTGTGTTCTATATCTCTGCCAAACAAACTCCCCGGAGGTTGAGCTTTCAGAAGCTAGTTTAACTCTAAGGGAGGAAGCAGCAGAATGTGCCTCTCACATCTAGCCTGTAGGAATTCAGGTTGGCAAGTTCTATGGGGAAGCCCATTGGCGCCTTCGTTTTAAACGGGTTTGGAAATTTCAGTTTCAAAATCTCTGTGAAAAAGCGTCAGAGAAGCTTCTCCGTTTAGAATCCAGCATATCTCACTGAACCGAAGAAGTGGTAGTTAGATGGGAGTTAGAGCTGCAAGCAGTTTGGTTTGGGAAATTAGACGCGAAATGAAACTGCAAATGCCTTCCAACAGGCTTGGAAAAGTGTGTTCTATATCTCTGCCAAACAGAGTCCCCGGAGGTTGAGCTTTCAGAAGCAAGCTTAACTGTTAGGGAGGGAGCAGCAGAATGTGCCTCTCACATCTAGCCTGTAGGAATTCAGGTTGGCAAGTTCTATGGGGAAGCCCATTGCTGCCTATGGTGGAAACGGCATGGGAGATTTCAGTTTCAAAATCTCTGTGAAAAAGCGTCAGAGAAGCTTCTCCGTTTAGAATCCAGCATATCTCACTGAACCGAAGAAGTGGTAGTTAGATGGGAGTTAGAGCTGCAAGCAGTTTGGTTTGGGAAATTAGACGCGAAATGACACTGCAAAGGCCTTGCAACAGGCTTGGAAAAGTGTGTTCTATATCTCTGCCAAACAGAGTCCCCGGAGGTTGAGCTTTCAGAAGCAAGCTTAACTGTTAGGGAGGGAGCAGCAGAATGTGCCTCTCACATCTAGCCTGTAGGAATTCAGGTTGGCAAGTTCTATGGGGAAGCCCATTCCTGCCTATGGTGGAAACGGCATGGGAGATTTCAGTTTCAAAATCTCTGTGAAAAAGCGTCAGAGAAGCTTCTCCGTTTAGAATCCAGCATATCTCACTGAACCGAAGAAGTGGTAGTTAGAAGGGAGTTAGAGCTGCAAGCAGTTTGGTTTGGGAAATTAGACGCGAAATGAAACTGCAAATGCCTTCCAACAGGCTTGGAAAAGTGTGTTCTATATCTCTGCCAAACAAACTCACCGGAGGTTGAGCTTTCAGAAGCAAGTTTACCTCTAAGGGAGGAAGCAGCAGAATGTGCCTCTCACATCTAGCCTGTAGGAATTCAGGTTGGCAAGTTCTATGGGGAAGCCCATAGGCGCCTTCGTTGGAAACGGGTTTGGAAATTTCAGTTTCAAAATCTCTGTGAAAAAGCGTCAGAGAAGCTTCTCCGTTTAGAATCCAGCATATCTCACTGAACCGAAGAAGTGGTAGTTAGAAGGGAGTTAGAGCTGCAAGCAGTTTGGTTTGGGAAATTAGACGCGAAATGAAACTGCAAATGCCTCCCAACAGGCTTGGAAAAGTGTGTTCTATATCTCTGCCAAACAAACTCCCCGGAGGTTGAGCTTTCTGAAGCAAGTTTAACTCTAAGGGAGGAAGCAGCAGAATGTGCCTCTCACATCTAGCCTTTAGGAATTCAGGTTGGCAAGTTCTATGGGGAAGCCCATTGCTGCCTATGGTGGAAACGGCATGGGAGATTTCAGTTTCAAAATCTCTGTGAAAAAGCGTCAGAGAAGCTTCTCCGTTTAGAATCCAGCATATCTCACTGAACCAAAGAAGTGGTAGTTAGAAGGGAGTTAGAGCTGCAAGCAGTTTGGTTTGGGAAATTAGATGCGAAATGACACTGCAAAGGCCTTGCAACAGGCTTGGAAAAGTGTGTTCTATATCTCTGCCAAACAGAGTCCCCGGAGGTTGAGCTTTCAGAAGCAAGCTTAACTGTTAGGGAGGGAGCAGCAGAATGTGCCTCTCACATCTAGCCTGTAGGAATTCAGGTTGGCAAGTTCTATGGGGAAGCCCATTGCTGCCTATGGTGGAAACGGCATGGGAGATTTCAGTTTCAAAATCTCTGTGAAAAAGCGTCAGAGAAGCTTCTCCGTTTAGAATCCAGCATATCTCACTGAACCGAAGAAGTGGTAGTTAGAAGGGAGTTAGAGCTGCAAGCAGTTTGGTTTGGGAAATTAGACGCGAAATGAAACTGCAAATGCCTTCCAACAGGCTTGGAAAAGTGTGTTCTATATCTCTGCCAAACAAACTCCCCGGAGGTTGAGCTTTCAGAAGCAAGTTTACCTCTAAGGGAGGAAGCAGCAGAATGTGCCTCTCACATCTAGCCTGTAGGAATTCAGGTTGGCAAGTTCCATGGGGAAGCCCATTGCTGCCTATGGTGGAAACGGCATGGGAGATTTCAGTTTCAAAATCTCTGTGAAAAAGCGTCAGAGAAGCTTCTCCGTTTAGAATCCAGCATATCTCACTGAACCGAAGAAGTGGTAGTTAGAAGGGAGTTAGAGCTGCAAGCAGTTTGGTTTGGGAAATTAGACGCGAAATGAAACTGCAAATGCCTTCCAACAGGCTTGGAAAAGTGTGTTCTATATCTCTGCCAAACAAACTCCCCGGAGGTTGAGCTTTCAGAAGCTAGTTTAACTCTAAGGGAGGAAGCAGCAGAATGTGCCTCTCACATCTAGCCTGTAGGAATTCAGGTTGGCAAGTTCTATGGGGAAGCCCATTGGCGCCTTCGTTTTAAACGGGTTTGGAAATTTCAGTTTCAAAATCTCTGTGAAAAAGCGTCAGAGAAGCTTCTCCGTTTAGAATCCAGCATATCTCACTGAACCGAAGAAGTGGTAGTTAGATGGGAGTTAGAGCTGCAAGCAGTTTGGTTTGGGAAATTAGACGCGAAATGAAACTGCAAATGCCTTCCAACAGGCTTGGAAAAGTGTGTTCTATATCTCTGCCAAACAGAGTCCCCGGAGGTTGAGCTTTCAGAAGCAAGCTTAACTGTTACGGAGGGAGCAGCAGAATGTGCCTCTCACATCTAGCCTGTAGGAATTCAGGTTGGCAAGTTCTATGGGGAAGCCCATTGCTGCCTATGGTGGAAACGGCATGGGAGATTTCAGTTTCAAAATCTCTGTGAAAAAGCGTCAGAGAAGCTTCTCCGTTTAGAATCCAGCATATCTCACTGAACCGAAGAAGTGGTAGTTAGATGGGAGTTAGAGCTGCAAGCAGTTTGGTTTGGGAAATTAGACGCGAAATGACACTGCAAAGGCCTTGCAACAGGCTTGGAAAAGTGTGTTCTATATCTCTGCCAAACAGAGTCCCCGGAGGTTGAGCTTTCAGAAGCAAGCTTAACTGTTAGGGAGGGAGCAGCAGAATGTGCCTCTCACATCTAGCCTGTAGGAATTCAGGTTGGCAAGTTCTATGGGGAAGCCCATTCCTGCCTATGGTGGAAACGGCATGGGAGATTTCAGTTTCAAAATCTCTGTGAAAAAGCGTCAGAGAAGCTTCTCCGTTTAGAATCCAGCATATCTCACTGAACCGAAGAAGTGGTAGTTAGAAGGGAGTTAGAGCTGCAAGCAGTTTGGTTTGGGAAATTAGACGCGAAATGAAACTGCAAATGCCTTCCAACAGGCTTGGAAAAGTGTGTTCTATATCTCTGCCAAACAAACTCACCGGAGGTTGAGCTTTCAGAAGCAAGTTTACCTCTAAGGGAGGAAGCAGCAGAATGTGCCTCTCACATCTAGCCTGTAGGAATTCAGGTTGGCAAGTTCTATGGGGAAGCCCATAGGCGCCTTCGTTGGAAACGGGTTTGGAAATTTCAGTTTCAAAATCTCTGTGAAAAAGCGTCAGAGAAGCTTCTCCGTTTAGAATCCAGCATATCTCACTGAACCGAAGAAGTGGTAGTTAGAAGGGAGTTAGAGCTGCAAGCAGTTTGGTTTGGGAAATTAGACGCGAAATGAAACTGCAAATGCCTCCCAACAGGCTTGGAAAAGTGCGTTCTATATCTCTGCCAAACAAACTCCCCGGAGGTTGAGCTTTCTGAAGCAAGTTTAACTCTAAGGGAGGAAGCAGCAGAATGTGCCTCTCACATCTAGCCTGTAGGAATTCAGGTTGGCAAGTTCTATGGGGAAGCCCATAGGCGCCTTCGTTGGAAACGGGTTTGGAAATTTCAGTTTCAAAATCTCTGTGAAAAAGCGTCAGAGAAGCTTCTCCGTTTAGAATCCAGCATATCTCACTGAACCGAAGAAGTGGTAGTTAGATGGGAGTTAGAGCTGCAAGCAGTTTGGTTTGGGAAATTAGACGCGAAATGAAACTGCAAATGCCTTCCAACAGGCTTGGAAAAGTGTGTTCTATATCTCTGCCAAACAAACTCCCCGGAGGTTGAGCTTTCAGAAGCAAGTTTAACTCTAAGGGAGGAAGAAGCAGAATGTGCCTCTCACATCTAGCCTGTAGGAATTCAGGTTGGCAAGTTCTATGGGGAAGCCCATTGCTACCTATGGTGGAAACGGCATGGGAGATTTCAGTTCCAAAATCTCTGTGAAAAAGCGTCAGAGAAGCTTCTCCGTTTAGAATCCAGCATATCTCACTGAACCGAAGAAGTGGTAGTTAGAAGGGAGTTAGAGCTGCAAGCAGTTTGGTTTGGGAAATTAGACGCGAAATGAAACTGCAAATGCCTTCCAACAGGCTTGGAAAAGTGTGTTCTATATCTCTGCCAAACAAACTCCCCGGAGGTTGAGCTTTCAGAAGCAAGTTTAACTCTAAGGGAGGAAGCAGCAGAATGTGCCTCTCACATCTAGCCTGTAGGAATTCAGGTTGGCAAGTTCTATGGGGAAGCCCATTGCTGCCTATGGTGGAAACGGCATGGGAGATTTCAGTTTCAAAATCTCTGTGAAAAAGCGTCAGAGAAGCTTCTCCGTTTAGAATCCAGCATATCTCACTGAACCGAAGAAGTGGTAGTTAGAAGGGAGTTAGAGCTGCAAGCAGTTTGGTTTGGGAAATTAGACGCGAAATGAAACTGCAAATGCCTTCCAACAGGCTTGGAAAAGTGTGTTCTATATCTCTGCCAAACAAACTCCCCGGAGGTTGAGCTTTCAGAAGCTAGTTTAACTCTAAGGGAGGAAGCAGCAGAATGTGCCTCTCACATCTAGCCTGTAGGAATTCAGGTTGGCAAGTTCCATGGGGAAGCCCATTGCTGCCTACGGTGGAAACGGCATGGGAGATTTCAGTTTCAAAATCTCTGTGAAAAAGCGTCAGAGAAGCTTCTCCGTTTAGAATCCAGCATATCTCACTGAACCGAAGAAGTGGTAGTTAGAAGGGAGTTAGAGCTGCAAGCAGTTTGGTTCGGGAAATTAGATGCGAAATGACACTGCAAAGGCCTTCCAACAGGCTTGGAAAAGTGTGTTCTATATCTCTGCCAAACAGAGTCCCCGGAGGTTGAGCTTTCAGAAGCAAGCTTAACTGTTAGGGAGGAAGCAGCAGAATGTGCCTCTCACATCTAGCCTGTAGGAATTCAGGTTGGCAAGTTCTATGGGGAAGCCCATTGCTGCCTATGGTGGAAACGGCATGGGAGATTTCAGTTTCAAAATCTCTGTGAAAAAGCGTCAGAGAAGCTTCTCCGTTTAGAATCCAGCATATCTCACTGAACCGAAGAAGTGGTAGTTAGAAGGGAGTTAGAGCTGCAAGCAGTTTGGTTTGGGAAATTAGACGCGAAATGAAACTGCAAATGCCTTCCAACAGGCTTGGAAAAGTGTGTTCTATATCTCTGCCAAACAAACTCCCCGGAGGTTGAGCTTTCAGAAGCTAGTTTAACTCTAAGGGAGGAAGCAGCAGAATGTGCCTCTCACATCTAGCCTGTAGGAATTCAGGTTGGCAAGTTCTATGGAGAAGCCCATTGCTGCCTATGGTGAAAACGGCATGGGAAATTTCAGTTTCAAAATCTCTGTGAAAAAGCGTCAGAGAAGCTTCTCCGTTTAGAATCCAGCATATCTCACTGAACCGAAGAAGTGGTAGTTAGAAGGGAGTTAGAGCTGCAAGCAGTTTGGTTTGGGAAATTAGATGCGAAATGACACTGCAAAGGCCTTCCAACAGGCTTGGAAAAGTGTGTTCTATATCTCTGCCAAACAGACTCCCCGGAGGTTGAGCTTTCAGAAGCAAGCTTAACTCTTAGGGAGGAAGCAGCCGAATGTGCCTCTCACATCTAGCCTGTAGGAATTCAGGTTGGCAAGTTCTATGGGGAAGCCCATTGCTGCCTATGGTGGAAACGGCATGGGAGATTTCAGTTTCAAAATCTCTGTGAAAAAGCGTCAGAGAAGCTTCTCCGTTTAGAATCCAGCATATCTCACTGAACCGAAGAAGTGGTAGTTAGAAGGCAGTTAGAGCTGCAAGCAGTTTGGTTTGGGAAATTAGACGCGAAATGAAACTGCAAATGCCTTCCAACAGGCTTGGAAAAGTGTGTTCTATATCTGTGCCAAACAGACCCCTCGGAGTTTGAGCTTTCAGAAGCTAGTTTAACTCTAAGGGAGGAAGCAGCAGAATGTGCCTCTCACATCTAGCCTGTAGGAATTCAGGTTGGCAAGTTCTATGGGGAAGCCCATTGCTGCCTATGGTGGAAACGGCATGGGAGATTTCAGTTTCAAAATCTCTGTGAAAAAGCGTCAGAGAAGCTTCTCCGTTTAGAATCCAGCATATCTCACTGAACCGAAGAAGTGGTAGTTAGAAGGGAGTTAGAGCTGCAAGCAGTTTGGTTTGGGAAATTAGACGCGAAATGAAACTGCAAATGCCTTCCAACAGGCTTGGAAAAGTGTGTTCTATATCTCTGCCAAACAAACTCCCCGGAGGTTGAGCTTTCAGAAGCTAGTTTAACTCTAAGGGAGGAAGCAGCAGAATGTGCCTCTCACATCTACCCTGTAGGAATTCAGGTTGGCAAGTTCTATGGGGAAGCCCATAGGCGCCTTCGTTGGAAACGGGTTTGGAAATTTCAGTTTCAAAATCTCTGTGAAAAAGCGTCAGAGAAGCTTCTCCGTTTAGAATCCAGCATATCTCACTGAACCGAAGAAGTGGTAGTTAGATGGGAGTTAGAGCTGCAAGCAGTTTGGTTTGGGAAATTAGACGCGAAATGAAACTGCAAATGCCTTCCAACAGGCTTGGAAAAGTGTGTTCTATATCTCTGCCAAACAAACTCCCCGGAGGTTGAGCTTTCAGAAGCAAGTTTAACTCTAAGGGAGGAAGCAGCAGAATGTGCCTCTCACATCTAGCCTGTAGGAATTCAGGTTGGCAAGTTCTATGGGGAAGCCCATTGCTGCCTATGGTGGAAACGGCATGGGAGATTTCAGTTCCAAAATCTCTGTGAAAAAGCGTCAGAGAAGCTTCTCCGTTTAGAATCCAGCATATCTCACTGAACCGAAGAAGTGGTAGTTAGAAGGGAGTTAGAGCTGCAAGCAGTTTGGTTTGGGAAATTAGACGCGAAATGAAACTGCAAATGCCTTCCAACAGGCTTGGAAAAGTGTGTTCTATATCTCTGCCAAACAAACTCCCCGGAGGTTGAGCTTTCAGAAGCAAGTTTAACTCTAAGGGAGGAAGCAGCAGAATGTGCCTCTCACATCTAGCCTGTAGGAATTCAGGTTGGCAAGTTCTATGGGGAAGCCCATAGGCGCCTTCGTTGGAAACGGGTTTGGAAATTTCAGTTTCAAAATCTCTGTGAAAAAGCGTCAGAGAAGCTTCTCCGTTTAGAATCCAGCATATCTCACTGAACCGAAGAAGTGGTAGTTAGATGGGAGTTAGAGCTGCAAGCAGTTTGGTTTGGGAAATTAGACGCGAAATGAAACTGCAAATGCCTTCCAACAGGCTTGGAAAAGTGTGTTCTATATCTCTGCCAAACAAACTCCCCGGAGGTTGAGCTTTCAGAAGCAAGTTTAACTCTAAGGGAGGAAGAAGCAGAATGTGCCTCTCACATCTAGCCTGTAGGAATTCAGGTTGGCAAGTTCTATGGGGAAGCCCATTGCTACCTATGGTGGAAACGGCATGGGAGATTTCAGTTCCAAAATCTCTGTGAAAAAGCGTCAGAGAAGCTTCTCCGTTTAGAATCCAGCATATCTCACTGAACCGAAGAAGTGGTAGTTAGAAGGGAGTTAGAGCTGCAAGCAGTTTGGTTTGGGAAATTAGACGCGAAATGAAACTGCAAATGCCTTCCAACAGGCTTGGAAAAGTGTGTTCTATATCTCTGCCAAACAAACTCCCCGGAGGTTGAGCTTTCAGAAGCTAGTTTAACTCTAAGGGAGGAAGCAGCAGAATGTGCCTCTCACATCTAGCCTGTAGGAATTCAGGTTGGCAAGTTCTATGGAGAAGCCCATTGCTGCCTATGGTGAAAACGGCATGGGAAATTTCAGTTTCAAAATCTCTGTGAAAAAGCGTCAGAGAAGCTTCTCCGTTTAGAATCCAGCATATCTCACTGAACCGAAGAAGTGGTAGTTAGAAGGGAGTTAGAGCTGCAAGCAGTTTGGTTTGGGAAATTAGATGCGAAATGACACTGCAAAGGCCTTCCAACAGGCTTGGAAAAGTGTGTTCTATATCTCTGCCAAACAGACTCCCCGGAGGTTGAGCTTTCAGAAGCAAGCTTAACTCTTAGGGAGGAAGCAGCCGAATGTGCCTCTCACATCTAGCCTGTAGGAATTCAGGTTGGCAAGTTCTATGGGGAAGCCCATTGCTGCCTATGGTGGAAACGGCATGGGAGATTTCAGTTTCAAAATCTCTGTGAAAAAGCGTCAGAGAAGCTTCTCCGTTTAGAATCCAGCATATCTCACTGAACCGAAGAAGTGGTAGTTAGAAGGCAGTTAGAGCTGCAAGCAGTTTGGTTTGGGAAATTAGACGCGAAATGAAACTGCAAATGCCTTCCAACAGGCTTGGAAAAGTGTGTTCTATATCTGTGCCAAACAGACCCCTCGGAGTTTGAGCTTTCAGAAGCTAGTTTAACTCTAAGGGAGGAAGCAGCAGAATGTGCCTCTCACATCTAGCCTGTAGGAATTCAGGTTGGCAAGTTCTATGGGGAAGCCCATTGCTGCCTATGGTGGAAACGGCATGGGAGATTTCAGTTTCAAAATCTCTGTGAAAAAGCGTCAGAGAAGCTTCTCCGTTTAGAATCCAGCATATCTCACTGAACCGAAGAAGTGGTAGTTAGAAGGGAGTTAGAGCTGCAAGCAGTTTGGTTTGGGAAATTAGACGCGAAATGAAACTGCAAATGCCTTCCAACAGGCTTGGAAAAGTGTGTTCTATATCTCTGCCAAACAAACTCCCCGGAGGTTGAGCTTTCAGAAGCTAGTTTAACTCTAAGGGAGGAAGCAGCAGAATGTGCCTCTCACATCTACCCTGTAGGAATTCAGGTTGGCAAGTTCTATGGGGAAGCCCATAGGCGCCTTCGTTGGAAACGGGTTTGGAAATTTCAGTTTCAAAATCTCTGTGAAAAAGCGTCAGAGAAGCTTCTCCGTTTAGAATCCAGCATATCTCACTGAACCGAAGAAGTGGTAGTTAGATGGGAGTTAGAGCTGCAAGCAGTTTGGTTTGGGAAATTAGACGCGAAATGAAACTGCAAATGCCTTCCAACAGGCTTGGAAAAGTGTGTTCTATATCTCTGCCAAACAAACTCCCCGGAGGTTGAGCTTTCAGAAGCAAGTTTAACTCTAAGGGAGGAAGCAGCAGAATGTGCCTCTCACATCTAGCCTGTAGGAATTCAGGTTGGCAAGTTCTATGGGGAAGCCCATTGCTGCCTATGGTGGAAACGGCATGGGAGATTTCAGTTCCAAAATCTCTGTGAAAAAGCGTCAGAGAAGCTTTTCCGTTTAGAATCCAGCATATCTCACTGAACCGAAGAAGTGGTAGTTAGAAGGGAGTTAGAGCTGCAAGCAGTTTGGTTTGGGAAATTAGACGCGAAATGAAACTGCAAATGCCTTCCAACAGGCTTGGAAAAGTGTGTTCTATATCTCTGCCAAACAAACTCCCCGGAGGTTGAGCTTTCAGAAGCAAGTTTAACTCTAAGGGAGGAAGAAGCAGAATGTGCCTCTCACATCTAGCCTGTAGGAATTCAGGTTGGCAAGTTCTATGGGGAAGCCCATTGCTACCTATGGTGGAAACGGCATGGGAGATTTCAGTTCCAAAATCTCTGTGAAAAAGCGTCAGAGAAGCTTCTCCGTTTAGAATCCAGCATATCTCACTGAACCGAAGAAGTGGTAGTTAGAAGGGAGTTAGAGCTGCAAGCAGTTTGGTTTGGGAAATTAGACGCGAAATGAAACTGCAAATGCCTTCCAACAGGCTTGGAAAAGTGTGTTCTATATCTCTGCCAAACAAACTCCCCGGAGGTTGAGCTTTCAGAAGCTAGTTTAACTCTAAGGGAGGAAGCAGCAGAATGTGCCTCTCACATCTAGCCTGTAGGAATTCAGGTTGGCAAGTTCTATGGAGAAGCCCATTGCTGCCTATGGTGAAAACGGCATGGGAAATTTCAGTTTCAAAATCTCTGTGAAAAAGCGTCAGAGAAGCTTCTCCGTTTAGAATCCAGCATATCTCACTGAACCGAAGAAGTGGTAGTTAGAAGGGAGTTAGAGCTGCAAGCAGTTTGGTTTGGGAAATTAGATGCGAAATGACACTGCAAAGGCCTTCCAACAGGCTTGGAAAAGTGTGTTCTATATCTCTGCCAAACAGACTCCCCGGAGGTTGAGCTTTCAGAAGCAAGCTTAACTCTTAGGGAGGAAGCAGCCGAATGTGCCTCTCACATCTAGCCTGTAGGAATTCAGGTTGGCAAGTTCTATGGGGAAGCCCATTGCTGCCTATGGTGGAAACGGCATGGGAGATTTCAGTTTCAAAATCTCTGTGAAAAAGCGTCAGAGAAGCTTCTCCGTTTAGAATCCAGCATATCTCACTGAACCGAAGAAGTGGTAGTTAGAAGGCAGTTAGAGCTGCAAGCAGTTTGGTTTGGGAAATTAGACGCGAAATGAAACTGCAAATGCCTTCCAACAGGCTTGGAAAAGTGTGTTCTATATCTGTGCCAAACAGACCCCTCGGAGTTTGAGCTTTCAGAAGCTAGTTTAACTCTAAGGGAGGAAGCAGCAGAATGTGCCTCTCACATCTAGCCTGTAGGAATTCAGGTTGGCAAGTTCTATGGGGAAGCCCATTGCTGCCTATGGTGGAAACGGCATGGGAGATTTCAGTTTCAAAATCTCTGTGAAAAAGCGTCAGAGAAGCTTCTCCGTTTAGAATCCAGCATATCTCACTGAACCGAAGAAGTGGTAGTTAGAAGGGAGTTAGAGCTGCAAGCAGTTTGGTTTGGGAAATTAGACGCGAAATGAAACTGCAAATGCCTTCCAACAGGCTTGGAAAAGTGTGTTCTATATCTCTGCCAAACAAACTCCCCGGAGGTTGAGCTTTCAGAAGCTAGTTTAACTCTAAGGGAGGAAGCAGCAGAATGTGCCTCTCACATCTACCCTGTAGGAATTCAGGTTGGCAAGTTCTATGGGGAAGCCCATAGGCGCCTTCGTTGGAAACGGGTTTGGAAATTTCAGTTTCAAAATCTCTGTGAAAAAGCGTCAGAGAAGCTTCTCCGTTTAGAATCCAGCATATCTCACTGAACCGAAGAAGTGGTAGTTAGATGGGAGTTAGAGCTGCAAGCAGTTTGGTTTGGGAAATTAGACGCGAAATGAAACTGCAAATGCCTTCCAACAGGCTTGGAAAAGTGTGTTCTATATCTCTGCCAAACAAACTCCCCGGAGGTTGAGCTTTCAGAAGCAAGTTTAACTCTAAGGGAGGAAGCAGCAGAATGTGCCTCTCACATCTAGCCTGTAGGAATTCAGGTTGGCAAGTTCTATGGGGAAGCCCATTGCTGCCTATGGTGGAAACGGCATGGGAGATTTCAGTTCCAAAATCTCTGTGAAAAAGCGTCAGAGAAGCTTTTCCGTTTAGAATCCAGCATATCTCACTGAACCGAAGAAGTGGTAGTTAGAAGGGAGTTAGAGCTGCAAGCAGTTTGGTTTGGGAAATTAGACGCGAAATGAAACTGCAAATGCCTTCCAACAGGCTTGGAAAAGTGTGTTCTATATCTCTGCCAAACAAACTCCCCGGAGGTTGAGCTTTCAGAAGCAAGTTTAACTCTAAGGGAGGAAGCAGCAGAATGTGCCTCTCACATCTAGCCTGTAGGAATTCAGGTTGGCAAGTTCTATGGGGAAGCCCATTGCTGCCTATGGTGGAAACGGCATGGGAGATTTCAGTTTCAAAATCTCTGTGAAAAAGCGTCAGAGAAGCTTCTCCGTTTAGAATCCAGCATATCTCACTGAACCGAAGAAGTGGTAGTTAGAAGGGAGTTAGAGCTGCAAGCAGTTTGGTTTGGGAAATTAGACGCGAAATGAAACTGCAAATGCCTTCCAACAGGCTTGGAAAAGTGTGTTCTATATCTCTGCCAAACAAACTCCCCGGAGGTTGAGCTTTCAGAAGCTAGTTTAACTCTAAGGGAGGAAGCAGCAGAATGTGCCTCTCACATCTAGCCTGTAGGAATTCAGGTTGGCAAGTTCCATGGGGAAGCCCATTGCTGCCTACGGTGGAAACGGCTTGGGAGATTTCAGTTTCAAAATCTCTGTGAAAAAGCGTCAGAGAAGCTTCTCCGTTTAGAATCCAGCATATCTCACTGAACCGAAGAAGTGGTAGTTAGAAGGGAGTTAGAGCTGCAAGCAGTTTGGTTCAGGAAATTAGATGCGAAATGACACTGCAAAGGCCTTCCAACACGCTTGGAAAAGTGTGTTCTATATCTCTGCCAAACAGAGTCCCCGGAGGTTGAGCTTTCAGAAGCAAGCTTAACTGTAAGGGAGGGAGCAGCAGAATGTGCCTCTCACATCTAGCCTGTAGGAATTCAGGTTGGCAAGTTCTATGGGGAAGCCCATTGCTGCCTATGGTGGAAACGGCATGGGAGATTTCAGTTTCAAAATCTCTGTGAAAAAGCGTCATCGAAGCTTCTCCGTTTAGAATCCAGCATATCTCACTGAACCGAAGAAGTGGTAGTTAGAAGGCAGTTAGAGCTGCAAGCAGTTTGGTTTGGGAAATTAGACGCGAAATGAAACTGCAAATGCCTTCCAACAGGCTTGGAAAAGTGTGTTCTATATCTCTGCCAAACAAACTCCCCGGAGGTTGAGCTTTCAGAAGCAAGTTTAACTGTAAGGGAGGAAGCAGCAGAATGTGCCTCTCACATCTAGCCTGTAGGAATTCAGGTTGGCAAGTTCCATGGGGAAGCCCATTGCTGCCTATGGTGGAAACGGCATGGGAGATTTCAGTTTCAAAATCTCTGTGAAAAAGCGTCAGAGAAGCTTCTCCGTTTAGAATCCAGCATATCTCACTGAACCGAAGAAGTGGTAGTTAGAAGGGAGTTAGAGCTGCAAGCAGTTTGGTTTGGGAAATTAGACGCGAAATGAAACTGCAAATGCCTTCCAACAGGCTTGGAAAAGTGTGTTCTAAATCTCTGCCAAACAAACTCCCCGGAGGTTGAGCTTTCAGAAGCTAGTTTAACTCTAAGGGAGGAAGCAGCAGAATGTGCCTCTCACATCTAGCCTGTAGGAATTCAGGTTGGCAAGTTCTATGGGGAAGCCCATAGGCGCCTTCGTTGGAAACGGGTTTGGAAATTTCAGTTTCAAAATCTCTGTGAAAAAGCGTCAGAGAAGCTTCTCCGTTTAGAATCCAGCATATCTCACTGAACCGAAGAAGTGGTAGTTAGAAGGGAGTTAGAGCTGCAAGCAGTTTGGTTTGGGAAATTAGACGCGAAATGAAACTGCAAATGCCTTCCAACAGGCTTGGAAAAGTGTGTTCTATATCTCTGCCAAACAAACTCCCCGGAGGTTGAGCTTTCTGAAGCAAGTTTAACTCTAAGGGAGGAAGCAGCAGAATGTGCCTCTCACATCTAGCCTTTAGGAATTCAGGTTGGCAAGTTCTATGGGGAAGCCCATTGCTGCCTATGGTGGAAACGGCATGGGAGATTTCAGTTTCAAAATCTCTGTGAAAAAGCGTCAGAGAAGCTTCTCCGTTTAGAATCCAGCATATCTCACTGAACCGAAGAAGTGGTAGTTAGAAGGGAGTTAGAGCTGCAAGCAGTTTGGTTTGGGAAATTAGATGCGAAATGACACTGCAAAGGCCTTGCAACAGGCTTGGAAAAGTGTGTTCTATATCTCTGCCAAACAGAGTCCCCGGAGGTTGAGCTTTCAGAAGCAAGCTTAACTGTAAGGGAGGGAGCAGCAGAATGTGCCTCTCACATCTAGCCTGTAGGAATTCAGGTTGGCAAGTTCTATGGGGAAGCCCATTGCTGCCTATGGTGGAAACGGCATGGGAGATTTCAGTTTCAAAATCTCTGTGAAAAAGCGTCATCGAAGCTTCTCCGTTTAGAATCCAGCATATCTCACTGAACCGAAGAAGTGGTAGTTAGAAGGCAGTTAGAGCTGCAAGCAGTTTGGTTTGGGAAATTAGACGCGAAATGAAACTGCAAATGCCTTCCAACAGGCTTGGAAAAGTGTGTTCTATATCTCTGCCAAACAAACTTCCCGGAGGTTAAGCTTTCAGAAGCAAGTTTAACTGTAAGGGAGGAAGCAGCAGAATGTGCCTCTCACATCTAGCCTGTAGGAATTCAGGTTGGCAAGTTCCATGGGGAAGCCCATTGCTGCCTATGGTGGAAACGGCATGGGAGATTTCAGTTTCAAAATCTCTGTGAAAAAGCGTCAGAGAAGCTTCTCCGTTTAGAATCCAGCATATCTCACTGAACCGAAGAAGTGGTAGTTAGAAGGGAGTTAGAGCTGCAAGCAGTTTGGTTTGGGAAATTAGACGCGAAATGAAACTGCAAATGCCTTCCAACAGGCTTGGAAAAGTGTGTTCTATATCTCTGCCAAACAAACTCCCCGGAGGTTGAGCTTTCAGAAGCTAGTTTAACTCTAAGGGAGGAAGCAGCAGAATGTGCCTCTCACATCTAGCCTGTAGGAATTCAGGTTGGCAAGTTCTATGGGGAAGCCCATAGGCGCCTTCGTTGGAAACGGGTTTGGAAATTTCAGTTTCAAAATCTCTGTGAAAAAGCGTCAGAGAAGCTTCTCCGTTTAGAATCCAGCATATCTCACTGAACCGAAGAAGTGGTAGTTAGAAGGGAGTTAGAGCTGCAAGCAGTTTGGTTTGGGAAATTAGACGCGAAATGAAACTGCAAATGCCTTCCAACAGGCTTGGAAAAGTGTGTTCTATATCTCTGCCAAACAGAGTCCCCGGAGGTTGAGCTTTCAGAAGCAAGTTTAACTGTTAGGGAGGGAGCAGCAGAATGTGCCTCTCACATCTAGCCTGTAGGAATTCAGGTTGGCAAGTTCTATGGGGAAGCCTATTGGCGCCTTCGTTGGAAACGGGTTTGGAAATTTCAGTTTCAAAATCTCTGTGAAAAAGCGTCAGAGAAGCTTCTCCGTTTAGAATCCAGCATATCTCACTGAACCGAAGAAGTGGTAGTTAGAAGGCAGTTAGAGCTGCAAGCAGTTTGGTTTGGGAAATTAGACGCGAAATGAAACTGCAAATGCCTTCCAACAGGCTTGGAAAAGTGTGTTCTATATCTCTGCCAAACAAACTCCCCGGAGGTTGAGCTTTCAGAAGCTAGTTTAACTCTAAGGGAGGAAGCAGCAGAATGTGCCTCTCACATCTAGCCTGTAGGAATTCAGGTTGGCAAGTTCTATGGGGAAGCCCATTGGCGCCTTCGTTGGAAACGGGTTTGGAAATTTCAGTTTCAAAATCTCTGTGAAAAAGCGTCAGAGAAGCTTCTCCGTTTAGAATCCAGCATATCTCACTGAAACGAAGAAGTGGTAGTTAGAAGGGAGTTAGAGCTGCAAGCAGTTTTGTTTGGGAAATTAGACGCGAAATGAAACTGCAAATGCCTTCCAACAGGCTTGGAAAAGTGTGTTCTATATCTCTGCCAAACAAACTCCCCGGAGGTTGAGCTTTCAGAAGCAAGTTTAACTCTAAGGGAGGAAGCAGCAGAATGTGCCTCTCACATCTAGCCTGTAGGAATTCAGGTTGGCAAGTTCTATGGGGAAGCCCATTGCTGCCTATGGTGGAAACAGCATGGGAGATTTCAGTTTCAAAATCTCTGTGAAAAAGCGTCAGAGAAGCTTCTCCGTTTAGAATCCAGCATATCTCACTGAACAGAAGAAGTGGTAGTTAGAAGGGAGTTAGAGCTGCAAGCAGTTTGGTTTGGGAAATAAGACGCGAAATGAAACTGCAAATGCCTTCCAACAGGCTTGGAAAAGTGTGTTCTATATCTCTGCCAAACAAACTCCCCGGAGGTTGAGCTTTCAGAAGCTAGTTTAACTCTAAGGGAGGAAGCAGCAGAATGTGCCTCTCACATCTAGCCTGTAGGAATTCAGGTTGGCAAGTTCTATGGGGAAGCCCATTGCTGCCTATGGTGGAAACGGCATGGGAGATTTCAGTTTCAAAATCTCTGTGAAAAAGCGTCAGAGAAGCTTCTCCGTTTAGAATCCAGCATATCTCACTGAACCGAAGAAGTGGTAGTTAGAAGGGAGTTAGAGCTGCAAGCAGTTTGGTTTGGGAAATTAGACGCGAAATGAAACTGCAAATGCCTTAAAACAGGCTTGGAAAAGTGTGTTCTATATCTCTGCCAAACAGACTCCCCAGAGGTTGAGCTTTCAGAAGCTAGCTTAACTCTAAGGGAGGAAGCAGCAGAATGTGCCTCTCACATCTAGCCTGTAGGAATTCAGGTTGGCAAGTTCTATGGGAAAGCCCATTGGCGCCTTCGTTGGAAACGGGTTTGGAAATTTCAGTTTCAAAATCTCTGTGAAAAAGCGTCAGAGAAGCTTCTCCGTTTAGAATCCAGCATATCTCACTGAACCGAAGAAGTGGTAGTTAGAAGGGAGTTAGAGCTGCAAGCAGTTGGTTTGGGAAATTAGACGCGAAATGAAACTGCAAATGCCTTCCAACAGGCTTGGAAAAGTGTGTTCTATATCTCTGCCAAACAAACTCCCCGGAGGTTGAGCTTTCAGAAGCAAGTTTAACTCTAAGGGAGGAAGCAGCAGAATGTGCCTCTCACATCTAGCCTGTAGGAATTCAGGTTGGCAAGTTCTATGGGGAAGCCCATTGCTGCCTATGGTGGAAACGGCATGGGAGATTTCAGTTTCAAAATCTGTGTGAAAAAGCGTCAGAGAAGCTTCTCCGTTTAGAATCCAGCATATCTCACTGAACCGAAGAAGTGGTAGTTAGAAGGGAGTTAGAGCTGCAAGCAGTTTGGTTTGGGAAATTAGACGCGAAATGAAACTGCAAATGCCTTCCAACAGGCTTGGAAAAGTGTGTTCTATATCTCTGCCAAACAAACTCCCCGGAGGTTGAGCTTTCAGAAGCTAGTTTAACTCTAAGGGAGGAACCAGCAGAATGTGCCTCTCACATCTAGCCAGTAGGAATTCAGGTTGGCAAGTTCTATGGGGAAGCCCATTGCTGCCTATGGTGAAAACGGCATGGGAGATTTCAGTTTCAAAATCTCTGTGAAAAAGCGTCAGAGAAGCTTCTCCGTTTAGAATCCAGCATATCTCACTGAACCGAAGAAGTGGTAGTTAGAAGGGAGTTAGAGCTGCAAGCAGTTTGGTTTGGGAAATTAGACGCGAAATGAAACTGCAAATTCCTTCCAACAGGCTTGGAAAATTGTGTTCTATATCTCTGCCAAACAGAGTCCCCGGAGGTTGAGCTTTCAGAAGCAAGCTTAACTGTTAGGGAGGAAGCAGCAGAATGTGCCTCTCACATCTAGCCTGTAGGAATTCAGGTTGGCAAGTTCTATGGGGAAGCCCATTGCTGCCTATGGTGGAAACGGCATGGGAGATTTCAGTTTCAAAATCTCTGTGAAAAAGCGTCAGAGAAGCTTCTCCGTTTAGAATCCAGCATATGTCACTGAACCGAAGAAGTGGTAGTTAGAAGGCAGTTAGAGCTGCAAGCAGTTTGGTTTGGGAAATTAGACGCGAAATGAAACTGCAAATGCCTTCCAACAGGCTTGGAAAAATGTGTTCTATATCTCTGCCAAACAGACTCCCCGGAGGTTGAGCTTACAGAAGCAAGTTTAACTCTAAGGGAGGAAGCAGCAGAATGTGCCTCTCACATCTAGCCTGTAGGAATTCAGGTTGGCAAGTTCTATGGGGAAGCCCATTGCTGCCTATGGTGAAAACGGCATGGGAAATTTCAGTTTCAAAATCTCTGTGAAAAAGCGTCAGAGAAGCTTCTCCGTTTAGAATCCAGCATATCTCACTGAACCGAAGAAGTGGTAGTTAGAAGGGAGTTAGAGCTGCAAGCAGTTTGGTTTGGGAAATTAGACGCGAAATGAAACTGCAAATGCCTTAAAACAGGCTTGGAAAAGTGTGTTCTATATCTCTGCCAAACAGACTCCCCGGAGGTTGAGCTTTCAGAAGCTAGCTTAACTCTAAGGGAGGAAGCAGCAGAATGTGCCTCTCACATCTAGCCTGTAGGAATTCAGGTTGGGAAGTTCTATGGGAAAGCCCATTGGCGCCTTCGTTGGAAACGGGTTTGGAAATTTCAGTTTCAAAATCTCTGTGAAAAAGCGTCAGAGAAGCTTCTCCGTTTAGAATCCAGCATATCTCACTGAACCGAAGAAGTGGTAGTTAGAAGGGAGTTAGAGCTGCAAGCAGTTTGGTTTGGGAAATTAGACGCGAAATGAAACTGCAAATGCCTTCCAACAGGCTTGGAAAAGTGTGTTCTATATCTCTGCCAAACAAACTCCCCGGAGGTTGAGCTTTCAGAAGCAAGTTTAACTCTAAGGGAGGAAGCAGCAGAAGGTGCCTCTCACATCTAGCCTTTAGGAATTCAGGTTGGCAAGTTCTATGGGGTAGCCCATTGCTGCATATGGTGGAAACGGCATGGGAGATTTCAGTTTCAAAATCTCTGTGAAAAAGCGTCAGAGAAGCTTCTCCGTTTAGAATCCAGCATATCTCACTGAACCGAAGAAGTGGTAGTTAGAAGGGAGTTAGAGCTGCAAGCAGTTTGGTTTGGGAAATTAGATGCGAAATGACACTGCAAAGGCCTTGCAACAGGCTTGGAAAAGTGTGTTCTATATCTCTGCGAAACAGAGTCCCCGGAGGTTGAGCTGTCAGAAGCAAGCTTAACTGTTAGGGAGGGAGCAGCAGAATGTGCCTCTCACATCTAGCCTGTAGGAATTCAGGTTGGCAAGTTCTATGGGGAAGCCCATTGCTGCCAATGGTAGAAACGGCATGGGAGATTTCAGTTTCAAAATCTCTGTGAAAAAGCGTCAGAGAAGCTTCTCCGTTTAGAATCCAGCATATCTCACTGAACCGAAGAAGTGGTAGTTAGAAGGGAGTTAGAGCTG